>NW_026704940.1:0-320000 GCF_029867415.1 Vicia villosa
ACTGTTTGTGTAGGAGACAGTTAAGCGTACCTGATTTTTGTGCAGTGTTGAGTCTCTGCTAATCATGTGATATTCAGAAGACTTCTTGAACAAAAATCTTGGAATTTTGAATTGTGAAAGATTGATTTGATTGATGGTACAAAACACTGAGAATTGTACTGCCAGCAGTTTGGCTGTCAACTGACTGTTCAGGTATTGATGTAGCAGTTAGAGTGAAAAATCAACAGTCAAAGTTAATTTTCTTTTTTGTTGTTTTTGTTTTATGTTTTATGAGAAAGATGAAAGTTTATTTACATGACTTGTTAAAAACACAGACATAATAAATAACTAATATTTACGGTATGCGGGCAAAATTACCGATAATAACCCTGAAAATCATTTAATGCACAGAAATAGGAATATTTGACTGGCAGAAAACACACAAAATATTATCTTAGTAATTAAGCAATATTATGACAAATAGTACAACATTTAATACTGACAGTACAAATATCACATACTATATTGAACAGTACGACGAATAAACGGTACATTTAAGAAATAAGAAATACGGCAAATTTTAAGAATGACGATTAATGACCCATGCTATGAACAATAACATGTAGATGATTGGGAGCATAACCATTGCAGGTCCACACTCCTCAGGACTATGCAGGCAGAAGAAAGTCATGATCACCGTAGCAATGGTGATGACTGTAAGAAACAGTGTCTCTATCCACTTTGCCATTCTTGTCAGGGAAGAAGAGAAAGGATGGATTATGAAGTAGAAATTTGAGAGATGAATTGGAATTTGATGTGAGATTTTATGAAAGAAAATGAGAGGTATTTATAGAATGGAAAGAAGGAAAGAGACGTTGGGGAATGATGTGATTCCGTACAAAAGGAAAATTTGAGTGGAAGTAAGATTTGAAAGAAAGTGTATGATAGTGTTGGAAAAAGGAGAGATTTGATTTTTGAAAAAGAGATTTGAAAAGATTTTTGCAAATAATGGAATATAGTACAAAAATTAGTGGGAAACAAAAGATAGTAATAATCTACTTGTTACCAGTACAGTCTGAGTTTCCTGATTCTGCGCCTGCAAAAAGATTTAACTTTGTACCAATTGTGTCAGTACCATTTATCTGTAAATAAATAAATAGCATGTGTGAAGTAATACACAGTATTTGGCGTTTGCGTAAGAATAAGTTCAACTGCAAGCCAAATTACTGTATAAGAAAAATTCTAAAAACTAAGTATTTCATATGTCAGGATATTTGTTGAAATAAAAATCCATGATTATATGAGACCCTTAATTTTCAGATTGGAGTTTTCTTGAAAAATATGTGGGCAAATTTTGGGGTATAACAGTTGCCCCTATTCAATCTTCTTAAACCTGAAGAGATTGTCTGAAATCTGAAGGTAGAAGATGATTGAATATTTAGATGCCCTGAAAATTTGCACTTACCTTGATCAGAAGAGGTGTTGGAAGTTGCATTTGAATGTCGTCTGCGAAATGTTGTTGGCAGATTGAAACATTACCTGAGATGGGCTTTCATATGCCACCTGGTGAATGTGTTGATGGTTTGTTCATCAGAATGAATTCATTGATTATATCTTGATGACCAAGCTCAATTGAGTCTTCAACTGACTATTTTCGTCCTTTAGTGCATCCTGATTATGGACCAAGTCTTGCATCTCCAACATAAGATGACCCATTTGTTCCCTCATCTCATCCATTTCCTCACGGAGTTGTTCCATATTTGATCTTGGAGTTGTGGCAGTGAGAAGTCAAATCTGTTGTTGATCTTGAAATCTGGATAGAAATGGTCCCATAAGTCTTTGAAAGAACCATGAAATGCATGACAGTATGAATGCATGTTTCATTTATGAGAGATCCTAAAGTCTTTTCACACACTTTCATTCTTCTTTTTTGGAATTAAAGCTTCTTTTTTTCGTATAGAATATCTTTTCTTTCTTTTTTTTTGCTTTTCTATTTCCTTTTCTTTTACATATATTTTCTTTTCTTTTCTTTTCTCCTTTTTTTTTTTGGAAATAGACTTTAGGATCTTTCATAAATGGAGTGGACAAAGCAATGATGTTATGCAATGCAAAAGCATGGGATCCTCGGTCCATATAATCTTAGTAACCACTGTACAAACTTCTGAATAACTGATACAGGTCAAATATCACAGAATCAAAGGTCCGACACCTTTCTGAATACCAGGAAGACCAATAGTCACCAACAGTACCTGTCATGTATATCCCTCCCCACTCACAGGTGAATCTAGGTCAGGGTAGGTCAAAAAAAGCCAACAGAGGATTGAAAGTAGGCGTAATCATACGATATTGCCTCTTTCAACCAAGCTCTGTCCGTGGATACATGATCGGATCAATCAGACATACGTCTTCTGTCCGTCATGGCCACTCTATTCCTAGTTCCTAAGGTATCACTCATGGCCTGGGTATTGGGCCTTTTACCTCATAGAACATCCCACCCAACCTGCAAAACAGAACAGAAGACCCCAAGGAACACAGAATATAATCCATATGCATGATGTGCAAACAGAAATAAACATGATATGCAAGCAGAAAAATAAACATGCAAACATATATACACGGTATAGACATAAAAACAAATAAACACCCAGTAAATAAACAAACAAACGCAGGCTAGGATCGACTCGCTATGGATGGACCAGCAACAGGTCTAGCAACATCCCCAGCAGAGTCGCCAGCTGTCGCACGCTCGCGAAAAATGAACAGAGTCGCCACCAATATATTTATCCCATAAGGGAAAGGAATATCAGAAAACCTAACAAAGGAAGGAACAGGGTCTTACGACCAGAGAATCAAGGTACGGGAGTCGGTTACGCAAGGGGAAGGTATTAGCACCCCTCGCGCCCATCGTACTCGATGGTATCCACCTATGTTTGTTTCTATCTAAAGGGTGTGTACTATGTCTATGTCTAAATGCGAAATGAATGCAGAATGTAGGGAAAATAAAAAATTGTACTCGCACGGGCCCTACCCCGCTGCCTACGTATCCTTTTCAGGAATCAGAGTTACCGTAGCTTGGCTCAAGATTTTCTGTTTGTTTTTGTGTTTTTTAGTTGGGCGGCGTTAACGCTCGCGCTCTTGCATAAGGGGACAGCCTAGGATGCAATGGAGCGGAGATAACGGTGCCCTTAAGAGAAGAAAGAGAGATTGGTTTGTGTTTTTTAGGGTAATTCCATGATGACGAGAACCCACTACAAGGTCTCGCATCACTTCCTTACTTTGTTTTAAATCTGACCATTTATTAGTGTTTTAAGTGTTTTTGATTGGTGTTTTTTAAGGGGATTTAATTTGTGACTCAGATCATACCAAAAAGTGTTTTGTTTTGCATATTTAGAGAAAGCACATCGAGGCCTACGCCACAATCGTTTCTCTAAATAATGGTTAAGAAATACATCGAGGCTTCACACCTCAATCATTTCTTCTCCGCTAAGTAGGAAATATAACAAGGAGCTTTTTGTGAATATTTAGAGAATGCACATCGAGGCCTACGCCACAATCGTTTCTCTAAATAACGGTTAAGAAATACATCGAGGCTTCACACCTCAATCATTTCTTCTCCGCTAAGTAGGAAAGAACATACATCGAGGCCTACACCTCAATCATTTCTTTCCTACTACGAAATAGTAACGGTATGATCTTTATCGATATTTATTAAGTATTTTAAAAGTCAAAAAAGAAAAAGAAGATGAGAAGGGAACTATTTCTAAATTCTAGTCTAAGTTGTCTATACAAGGGAAACAAAATGAAAAACTATACAATTTATTAAAAGAAACTATACATGGAATGTGTAAAGGAAAATCAATATGCGACAAATAAAATTGAGAACTATAGCAAACAAATGATACTCACAAGCGCACATACATCCATTAATTATATACAAAAAAATGAGACTAAAAATTAATTCCTAAGTCTATTAGAGGATTATTTACAAAGAAGTATTAATCAAAGGGAATTCAAATATATTGTGAAGAAAAAGATTCATTAAGAGGACCAAAACAATTAGAAAAAATAACAAAAATCGTGACTATCATTTACACATCCTATGATATCTAAAATCATTTTTTATGCCTTTTTTATGTGAATTAAAATTGGAATTGTGGATTAAAAGTTAAAAGAAAACTAAAATTAAAATAAAACTAAACTACAAATCGCAGGGGGGTGCAACAGCAGTTTTTTGAATGAACTAAAATCAGTTGAAACATAAATTGGGTCCAAAATAAGGGGTGTGAAGAGCATGGGCGTCCAGGCCCAAGGTCATTACATGGTGGTGTATTAATAGCAGGGTGGTGCAATTCAGAAAAGTTGATGATGAGCCCACATACGTGTGGCCCAATTACTAACAAACCAATTCTATTTCCGTTTAATCTATTTATTTATTCAGCATGCGTTATTTTGCAACATATGGTATTAACATGTAACGTATACACATGCAAGTCAATTGGACAATAGGATTTTAAGTCACTACAAGACAAAGTGCGGTCCCAGCCAATGATATCGTGACAACGTGACGTCCAATCATTTTAATAAAACAAAAAAACCACAATAAATGGGAGCATGGACCACTCACACGCTGCCACATAAGCTCAACATGAAGAAGGGGAAATACAAACCCTCGCCGGACCGCGGCCGTTCCGGTCATCTTCTCCGGCGGATCTCCGCCGCGGCTACGACTCAAAGCGCCCAGAAAGGCTCGAATCAAACCTCACTCCACTCGGATTTTCATGCTAATCTCGAATCTGAGCTTAGTTTTCGTTCATTCATTCTCTATCTCCCAAACCGACAAGATTTGCAAAACCCTAACCTATACAAGCTTCCAAGGAAACTCAAGATCTCTATATCAAATTAAACCTTATTCCTTATGGAGTCTAAACACGCGAATACATATTTAGACCGCGAGAGTTTCATTCGTAATCAAACAGGTTCGAGCTTCACAACAATCATCATGCAAAATCGGCCTATGCTCTTAGTTCATATTACTAGTATGCTCAAGAGGTTTGAGAAAACATACCTGATACGAATCTCGGATCAAAGTTAAAGAAAACTCTACGAAAAGCGTCTATCCCTCTTGATTCTTGATGACGATGGCATATGGTTCCAGGATGTAGTACAAGAATGATGAGAGATGAACTTAGCTTTGAGATGCCATGCTTTAGTGCGAGGACTTGTCGTAATCTGAAACTTGGCGGAACAATACGATATTGATGGTATTCTAAAGCGTAGCTCAGTGATGGTGATGATGCTGTGATTGATGAAGCTGGAAGCGAGATATTGATGATGAAGATGAAGATAAAGGTTTGTTAAAGGAGGGTGCAGTTGTTATGAGCTTGTAGAAAAAGAGAGAGGAGTTCGAGAACGATGAAGATGAAGGTAGGGGTAGAGGTTGTTATGGTGGTTAAAGGTGGAGAGAGTTGAGAGAGTGAAGAGAGAAGAGAGTTTGAAACTGAAAAAATGAAATGAAGTGGGTGGTGAAAAATGAATGCGTTGAGAGCTTGATGATGATGATGATGATTCGGGTTCAATGGAGAGGCTTGGGATTGAGGATGGTTATGTGAAGGAGCAGAAGAAATTGGTTAGAGTTTGTTACATGATGTAACAAACTTTTTCTTCCATGGTAAGAGAGAGAATGAAGAGAGAAAAAGGAAGAGTGATGAAACTGAGAAAAAAAATTCTGAAGTGTCAAGCCGTGTGTAGCATGAAGGGCTTTTAAATTATATGTGGTGTATTGTGTGGTGGTGTGGGTGCATGAGTGTAGTGTGACATAGATTTTCATGGGAGAGGACTTTGCATGGCCAATATGTAATTGTGATGTGCATGGCTATTGTGGTGAGTGACTAATGTTGTGTCATGCGTGTGTTCAGATTTTTGGCTTGAAGCTTTACACTAACTGAGCATTTGGACATTCCCACTTTGAGTGATCATATCTTCGTCCATAGGTTATCAGTCATCTCAAACTTATGCTCAGAATGGAGAGGGAATGGAATAGATTGAGATTCGTGTTGAGAGTTTTCTGAAACACTGCCCGGAAGTTTAGTAAAGTAGATTGCAAACACGCTGACATGCCATTGTGTAAATGCTTACGTGCGGGACTTAAGACTTGGCCTATGTCTTTGTTCAAATGACTTTGGTGATTACACAACTTTAGGACTCTATATCTCCATGATCATTTGATCAAAATTGAATATCTCAAGCTTAATGGATAAAGGACATGGGAGTGAAGCTATTTATGTGAGAATGAAGTCTTGGAGATACTTGTAGCCTCCTAAAAACTGGTTTGAAAATGGGGCACCAAGTGCTTGATGAAATGCCTTGCGCGTGGCCTAGATTCTGGCTCATGCATCGGGCAATGCGTGACTTGGCAAGGGCTTAACTATGGAGCTTCACTATTGACTCAATACTCACCCAAATGGATTTATTTTTGTTTTACTGTGTAGAGGGCATGGGGGAGGAGAGATGCATACCCAATTTGCATTCATAGCACATTTGTACATCTCTAAAATTAACTTGAGATTTGGCATGCCACATGTTTGATGAAATGCCAGGTCATGACCTGGTCCATGACCTGAATTGTGACTTGGCTCAAATGACTTTTCAGCAACTTCATACCATTTTATCTCTTCATACAAGCTTCAAATGAAAAAGTGTCCAACTATAAAGTTGTTCTCCTCCATGAGAGGAACAACTTTGATGTTAGAAATTTCTCCAGAAAATGCCATTTGCCACGTGTAAACTGATGCTGAAGTAGACTGCTCAACGAGATTTCCAATGCCAAAATTTTTCTAAGTATGAAAACTTTCTATTTTTGATATTTTTTCATTTTTGGCAATTTTTGTCGAACTCCCGATTTTATTCATTCCTCGACTTTTCTTGACCGATTTTCCACCAAAAGTCAATATTCGAACAATTCTTCCGATTTTGACCAAAAAGTCAACTGTTCTGATTTTCCTGATCATTGATGGAATCCCTGATTAAATCTTCTCCAGTCAAATCCAGTCAAATGAATGCATCCGCATAGTCAGTATGAAAGCTTCTCACTCATAAAATCCATTCCTGATTAAAGCTTGACCAAAAAGTCAACTGGTTGACTTTGGTCAAGGAAACCCTGATTAGGATCAACCAGATGAATTACAAATATGTACACTCCCCCAATGCCTTGAGTTGAGAAGAACCCTAATCCAGGAAGACTTCAATGAAAACAAAGCCACATAATCACACTTCAGATCCTCACATTTGGTAGGAAATTCCTTGCCATAAGAGTTCTTTCTTGTTAGTCTTTGATTGATACCAATGATATGCATGCGTGGGTATGGATTATGACCTAAGTGATGCATGTACATGAATGTAAAGCCTAAGCCAGTTAGAAGTTAAAGGGTAGGACAAATTTGGGGTATGACATTACCTTATCTGAAGATGCGGAAGAGTGGTTTTACTCACTTCCAGCTGGAAGCATCACAACATGGCAACAGATGGAAACCGCTTTCTTGAACGAATACTTCCCCGCATCAGTTTTCATCCGAAAAAGATATGATATTGTAAACTTCAAGCAGAAAGAAGGGGAATCGTTGGGGGATGCATATAAAAGGTTCAAGAGATGTTTGGTTGCATGTCCTACTCATAATATGGACCCAACCGAGCAAATGCAGACTTTCGTAAATGGTCTCCGAATTAAGACAAAACAGCTTATTGATACGGCTGCCGGTGGCTCAACTAATTTTTCAACAGCCACGGGTATCAAGAAGATCATAGAAGCTATTGCTGCTAATGAGCACATCGAGTTATATGACTGTGCAATGAGCCAACCGGAAGGTAAAATTGATTTGAAGCTTGCTGATCAGGTAGTTAGAATGGAAGACCAAATTGCAGCTGAAGTAGAAAGAAGACTGAAGAAGATGAATCTTAGTGAACAAAAGGTAGCACAAGTTGAACCAGCGGCCTCAGTTGTATGTGAAATATGTAGTGGACCACATTCTTCTATGCATTGTGTGGCAACGCAGGAACAGGTGGAACAGATTCATATGTTGAGGCAAAATAATCCATACGCCAATACTTATAATCCGGGTTGGAAAAATCATCCTAATTTCGCATGGAAGGACCAACAAGGAAACTTTCAAAAGCAAGGATCAACCCAATTTCAAACTCCAGCGCAATCACAACAACACAGACCTCCACAACAACAATTCCAACATCATCCTCAACAATTTCAACAACAGGTACCAAAGAAAGAAGATTGGGAGATCGCTCTTGAAAAAGTGGCAACCCAAAACTCTCAGTTTCAAGAAGAGACAAGAGCCAACCTCAGGAACACCACGGCTTCAATCAAAAATCTTGAAGTTCAAATGGGTCAAATAGCACAACATCTCACTCTACAGGCACAAGGAAACTTTCCGAACGAAACTGTGAAAGATCAAAAAAATCTAGAGAAGATCAATGCTGTTACAACAAGGAGTAAAAAGGTGTTAGAACCGGAAAAGGAAAAAGAAGAGATAGATGACCCTATGGTGATAGAGGTAGATTTGGAAATAAGAGAGAACCCAAGAGAGCCAGAAGTGGTGATACCACCGGTTAAACAAGCTGGAAAAAAATTAAAAAAGGTGCTAAACCGGAAATTAAACTACCCTTCCCTTCAAGAATAACAAAGAAGAATTCAAAAGAGAAAGACTTTAAGAAGTTCACTAAATTGTTCAAAAGGTTAGAGGTGAATCTACATTTTTTTGAAGCACTTGAGCACATGCCTTTGTATAAGAAATTTATGAAGGAGGTGTTGGCGAAAAAGAAATCACTAGGAGGAGAACCAAAAATTGTAATCGAGAAGTGTGGTATAGTCTCTTCAGCAAGAAAGATCCCAATTAAGAGGAAAGACCCTGGGCCGGTGGCGATACCATGCACTATCAAGAATATAGCATTTAAAAAGGTACTCCTCGATTCTGGTTCTAGTGTGAGTTTAATGCCTTTATCCATTTTCAAAAAGCTTGAATTAGAAAAGATTAATGAAAGTAAGACACAGTTAAGGTTCGCCGATCACACCGTTAAGAAATCCTATGGGGTAGCTGAAGATGTACTAGTGGAAGTTGATAAGTTTGTTTTCCCTGTTGACTTCCACATCATGGACATTCCGGAAGATGAAGAAACTCCTATCCTTCTTGGGAGACCCTTTTTGTCGACAGGCCGCTGTAATTTTGACATTGAAAAAGGGACGCTAACGCTGAAATCATTTGATGAAGAAGTAACCTTGAAGAGGTTAGGAGTCAGGAAACATAGGTCAGATGTGAATGAGAAAACTTCAACTGGTATGACGGAAGGTGAAAAAGAAGACAAAAATCTTAAAAATCTCCAAGAAAAAGTTTCAAGCATAGCCTCTCTGTTGGAACCAACTTATGTAGCCGCCAAAAGCCCTAAGAAAGCTAAGGAAATCAAGAAAAATGTGGGAAGCAAATTGAAGAGAAAAGTTATCCAGGCTTTTCATCTTCATGAGTTTGCGGTTGCGGAAGTGGCAAGCAACAAGGTTTGGAAAAGGAAATACCCTCCATAAAAGAGGGTAATGGACCGTCGAGCCATGCGACGTTAAACGAAGCGCTTCGTGGGAGGCAACCCACGGTTTTAATAATAAATCTTTCTGGTTGTTTATCTTATTTTCAGGAAATTAAAGAGAGCATCTCCAGTGGAATCTGGGAAGTGATCATTGGAATGCAATACCTCTGTAAGCAACCTCTCTGAGGCTGGTTCTAAAACATTGAGGACAATGTTTAGTTCAAGTGTGGGAGGGGTTCGTGGCATTTGCTTTTAGTTGTTTTCCATTTTTGTTTTTGTTTGTGTGTTGTGTTAACATTGTGTTATAGATTGAGTGATGGATGCCAAATGAATGATGATTGGTAGTTAGTGGATGAAAGGTGCAACCTGAACTTAATCTCTCGAGGTACTTTGGAAGTGGACATAGCCGAAAGTGTCGGACGCAACTTGAAGAACAGGACTGAGAAGGTAAGTGGTGAAATCGAGCCGGAAAGGAAAGTCACATGACATAAAGGGTGTGTTGAAGCTGCAAACTTAGCCTACATGGTGAGGAACATAAAATGCCAAACACATGTAAAGATCATCATGAGAGTGAAATCAGGTATGACTTTATCTCTCTAATTTTGCGTTTGTCCTACCGACACAGTACAATTATGAAATCACACACTGAGGCACTTGTTTGTTCTCCCCAGAGCCTTTCCGTCCTTCATTTATTTTTGTTTTATCCCTCGTTAAACCCGTTGAGCCATTCCCCCTTGTTTGTTAAACCCACACATGTCATCCTTAACCATGATTCTATCATCTTTGTTTGGCACTTGTGTAATTATTGCTTCTTTTGAATCTGTGTGAAATTGTAAGTTTGGGGTAGTGCTTAAGAAAATAAAGGGCAAGTGTGATATATAAAAAAAAAAATTTAGAGAAAAGTGTGTAAAGCACAAGAAAAAAAAAGAGAAAAAAATAGTTTAAAACACTTGCCTAAAAAGATTTGAAAGACTCGAACAATGTTGATTACCCGGTAATTAGGTAAAAAGGAGAGTCTAAGAAGAAACCCCCTCACACAAAATCGAACACAAAGACAAGAAAAATAACATAAGTGCTAGTTCATAAACCATTTGCATATCAATCTCTTGTTTATCCTTCCTTTCACCTCAGCCCCGTTACAACCTAAAAAGTCCTCAAAAGTGTGTTAATTCTCTTTGTGTAGTGAAAGTAGGATGCATGCAAAGTCAAGGGTTGATATTGCATATCGTGATGTTGAGCGAAAAACACTCTAACCCTGAGAGACAATGTGAGAAGTGTGAAAAGTTTGCAGGTGAAATACACTCTGTTGTGAAGTGTGATGGACAACAAGGTTCGATAAGCCCGAACGCCTAATCAAGAAATAGAAGTAAGTGGCGAAAGACATCGACTATGTTGTGGAAAAGAAAAGTTTAAGGTGACCTCTGTTTGATCTCTTGCATCACTTGAGGACAAGCAATGAGATAAGTTTGGGGTTGTGATCGGTCACCATTTCTACTTAATTTCGTCATACATTCGGCATAAGATCGCCATACTTGGTAACACTTTGTGGTTGTTTTTAAGTGTTTTTCTTTAATTCATCTAATTCTAGTTATTCTATGAGCAATGTATTTTTATGTCGTTTTCTTTTTCAATTAGGTGCTTTTGATCTCGTTTGGTAATGGTTTCAGGTTAGCTTCAGAGTGATGGAAGATCGCGTGGCCAAAAGATGTGAAGAAAGAAGCAAAAAGCAAGGAAAAAGCATATGGGCAGAGGCGGACACGGTCTGACCGTGCCACCTGACACGGCCGTGTCAGGCCTCAAGAAGAATTCATCTCCCAGACCAGAAGCGGACACGGTCTGCCCGTGTCAAAGGACACGGCCGTGTCAGCGGTGCGGGCAGGAGTTCTAAATTTGTGGTTTTTCCAATTTTTAAAGTCCGGGGGCAGTTTGGGCATTGAGGCTAAAATCTGAAAACCTAGAGGGATTAAAAGAGGCTTGAGAGACAAGGGGAAAAGACTTTTTGATCGTACGAAAGAATTCCAGAAGAGAGCAAGATAGCGTTATCAAGGTTGTGGAAGACGAAGAGATTCAAGGGTGGAAACCATTGAAGATCAGAGTTCTCCTAATCTTTTGTAAATGTCTAAACTTTCTGATTTTGGTTTCTTGAATATTATGAGAGGCTAAACCCCCCAATGCTAGGGGGTGTCCCTGATTTGAATTGTAATGACTTTTGAATTCCGTATTTCTTTAATCAAGTATTAGTTTTATGCAATTTGATTGTTTAATGTTTTTATGCCTTCTTTGTCGGAAAAACAAAGATTGATCTACGGTTAACAATTTGTAGGACTACGGTTGTTAAGGTTTTTAAACAATTTGATCTAGTAGTTATCACCTAGGACTAGGGATACCGAAAGGTTATTTGAACATTCTTGATTATTTACATCTTTGGTTTGCAAACCTTTGTTTCTAAGGACTTAGGCAATAGGATTGCAAACCAAAAGGTTTTCCACTAAGGACTTAGGGAAACACCCTTAAGAACAAATAGTTGCAGTCTATGAACTTGTTGAAGAGATCTTTTTACAGAGTCATTATAAGGAAGATCAAACACCTACCCTGGCATTACCTCAAATTACATCTAAAAAGTCAAACTTTAATTTCAGCTTATTTTTATTATTTCTTTTATTTAAATTTACTTATTGCATTATAACAAAACACCCATTTGCTCTTTTGTTTAATTGACTTAAATAACTTGTGTTTCCTACGCAATCCTCGTGATCGATACTTGGGGTAAAACCCATTATTACTACATCGGTGAAAATAGTACACTTGCTATTTTTACGATCAGTGGGCTAATTCAACTACTCAAAGATGAACAAATCCAAACTGAAGAATCATCGTCCTCATCTTGTTCATATCATAAAACTCCAATTTAAGCCTTTGAACGATCATACTCTATCGTTGAATGATGAACATCAAACGAAGGATTCACTCGTTCAAAGAACAAAGAAGAAGAAGTTCCTTCATTAGTTGAACAATGAAGAGGAAAGACATCAACCTTAGGGAGAAACATGAAAGAACCATCTTTCAACGAAGAAGATAAAATATACTCAAAGGAATCCTACAAGGAAGATATATTCTGAATAGAAAAGAAAAAGCATCCAACGTAAAAATGTACCTACTGTAAGAAAGCATGACACTTAAAATATATTTTTTAAACTAAGAGGATCTAAAGATAAAAACCTTAGATCTTCTTTAACTAATGCACCTGGGCTCAAGAAGATGATTTGGGGTACCAAAGGTGAAACTTAAGGCTTTGTTTGCGAGTTTGGAGGAAAATGGAGGGGAGGACTTTGAAAAATATGAAGGATTGGGTGAAAAGAATATAAAGATTTTGGTTGGGAGGGTTTTGGAGGGTTATCTTTTATTCAAAACACCAAAAACCCCCTAATTTGGAGGAACTTCAAATTTGTATTGAAGGGGAGTTTTGGAGGGCTTACATAAATTTTTCAAATATCTTTTATGTTGTTATAGTATTCTAAAAATTAAAATTATAGTAATGATAAACATTATTTTACCATTCTTTACAAAATCATTTTTTCAAAAAATGTCAAATATTTTCCTATATTTTTTTAAAAAAATCGTTTTCGGAAGTCTTCCTCTCCAAACTAGCAAACAAAGCCTAAGTGTTTTGCAGGTTATGCTTTGCAGCTTAAAGTTATAAGAAAAGATTATTTGAAGAAGTTGTACAAAGCATAAGTATACTCTAGAAGTATACATGTTTTAAGTCTTTGATCCTAAAGATGAATGATGAAGACGAATGTCAACCGTTGTGATCAAAGCAACACATTTTAAGTATTTCTCAAAGAGTAATGATCTGAGATGATCAGTAGAATGAATAAGTCTGTAATGGACTTATTCATTTTTGTGAATTTACAACTCTCGCATCCAACGATGTGTGGAGAAGGACACACCACTAAGGAGTTTTTCCTAAGGGATTCTTGTAATAACAATTCTTGACAAAAGAGGTAAAATTATTTTAAGGTTGAAATGATTAGTTAAATATGATTACATCCTTAAAATAATTAATTTAATTACTTCATGCTTTAAAAACCATTTTAAAATTACTCGTTTTCAAATTGATCATATCTAATCTATAAAAAGAGTTTGTTCATGGGTTTTAAGCTTAGGGGTACTAAAAGCATCATAAGAAGGTGTTTAGGAAGCAACAAACCGACCAAAACAGCTAGAAGGTCTGGATGAATAATTATAACCAATTAACACAAATTGCTAATCGATTATAATTGTTTGAAATGCAAAATTTCAAATTAAATCCAAGTCAACCTGGCGTACCTAGAAGATCAAATCTCAACATTAAGGAAAATCTCATGAAAATCGAAAAGATTGAGAAAACCAATTGGTGAAAACAAAATCCAACCAATTAGAAGACCCAAAATTAGGCGAATTTTGATAAGATTTTTGGACAACACAATCCTTATTCAATCCTTGCTCTGAGTACAAGCCCAAATCTCTCAGAATGCACGCTATGAATAGGTATCAAATCTCTCACTTTCCCTGCGTCTCATGTTTTCTTGCATTCTCTTTTCTTTCTAAAACTTCACCATGATCTCTTTAAACTAAAAACCCATAAACACTTTCCTTCCGGCAGAACTTACCAAACAAAAGCAAGAGGGGAAAATGACAATCCTCTCAAAAAAAAATTCATCCAACCATGATATATAGATCCAAGCCTTCAATCACAAACCTTACCATCAAATATGTCAGTCTTCACTGAAAGTATTCTTCACAGAAATACCAGATAAAACCTTTCCAAAATTAGTACGAGAGTTCTACCTAAACCTAAAATTTGTTACGACAATTGGAAAAAAAAAAGCACGTTAAAACAATTGTAATTCCAATTTTACTTTCGACTCTGATACCATTTGTTAAAATTAGTTTGATAACGATTACATGCTCAATAAGTATAACATTTTTTTTTTTGGAATAAAACCATTATATCTCATTAAACAAAAACAATTATTACATCTGATCCCAAGGATCTAGAAATAGACCAAATAAAACTACTCTCTACAATTTTGTGTAGCATTTACATGGTGATGGAGATTTATATGCATAAGGCATCTAACAATAATACTTTGCTTAACCTTGTTCACCACCAAAGGATCAATACCTCTGTTGGAGAAAGCCTTGTCATTTCTACTCCTCCATATTTCATAAATTGTCTTAACAAAGGCAACCTTCAATACTTGTTTCTTCCATCCTTTTTTGTTAGCCCCCTTTATCATCCAAGTAACTTCTCTGCTCCAGCTATCCCGTATATGTAACCTTATCCCAGTATCTTGTGCCCATATTGCATCTCTACACTTAATGATTCTCTTTAACATCCAAGTGCAGTTGGGTGAGATATATCCAATAAGTATAACATTTAATTTAGTGCAGAAGTTATATAATCATACAATCATGTATAAAATTAAGGATAGATTAAAATGGTGAACAGTATATTGGATATAGGTATAAACAGTAAATTGGATGTAGGTGTAAGAAACCTGTGTCTTGATATCATTTCTCTTAAATTCTACTACTATGAAACAGTAATCTAAAAAATAAAACAGGATAAAATCTGATAAACAAAAAGAACATTACTAACAACTCCGAATGCCCCAGGCTCTAACAACACCATCAGTATATCCACCAAACAAAGTGCTTCCATCTGCACTCCAGTTCAAACTAGTACAGTAGATGACCTTCTTGGTAGCATCAACTTCAGTCTCTAAATCAATCTTCAAATCCTCATCAGCTTCAGTATCTAAATCACTCTTCAAATCCTCATCAGCATCAGTCTCTAACTCAATCTTCAAATCCTCGACAATGCTCTTGCTCTCCAAATCCCAGATCATAATGCTGGCCTCAGTTGCAGCGCAAATCCAGTACCTGTTAGGACTGAAGCACAAAGCATGAATAATAGAGCCAGCATCAAAAGAGTTAACTCTCTTTCCCTCAGCCAAATCCCACAAAAGAATAACACCATCTTCGCCGCCACTCGCACAAAGAGAACAATCAGGCGAAACAGCTACCGTGTTGACATATCCAGAATGTCCAGCAAGAGTGTATCTCACCCTGCACTTCAACAGATCCCACACCTTCACAGTTTTATCCCGCGAAGCAGAAACAACAGTCCGCTGCAGAGTGCTAGGGCTGAATCGAACACAGCTAACACAATCGGAATGAGCATGATCACCATAACCATGCTGGATAGTGACCTTGCACTCACCGACAGTGTTCCACAGCTTAATCGAGCGGTCGCGAGAAGCAGACACGATCATACGGTCGTCAAACGAGAATGCCACAGACACAACATCTTCTTCGTGGCCAATAAATCGACACCGGGTAGTTCCGGCCTCGAGATCCCACAGACGGAGCTCACCGTCCGATGAACCAGAAAGAGCAAACTCTCCGTCGGATGAGAGGACAACATCCTGAACGAAGTCAGAGTGACCGGTAAGAAGCCGGCGAGGGACACCGTACGTCTTGTCATCCTTGGTAAGGTCCCAGAGGATGATGGATTTGTCGCGGGAAGCGGAGACAATCATATCGGAATTGTTGAACGGGGTGGCGATGGCGGTAATCTCGTCGGTGTGAGCACGCATGGTGCCGCGAAGAACGAGACCTTCAGCCATGGTTGCGGTTGTGAAGAAACTGCGAAGCTGCTAGGTTACATAAATATATATATTAAACAGAAATTAATTCCAAAGCCCATATTTCTTGGATTTATTTGTTTTTTTTTTGCCACGTAACAAACTAGTTATTATCAATTACTATAATTACTCCAAAACCGATTTTATCTTTAAATATTTTTTATTTAAACTTCATAGAAGATTCCACAGTTTATTCTATAAACCCTAGTAACGGCAGTGATGAATGGTGGCAACTTGAAGAAAAAATGTGTGCTTAAGGATGATAACTCTTTGAAATGGTTAAATCTTCCTCCGGAAATATGGTTAGTTATTATATCCAAAAATCTAAACAATACATTTGATGTTATTCGATTTCGCAGTGTTTGTAGTTTATGGAGATCTCTTTTTCCTCCTACGTTTTTGTCTTCCTCTTGCACATGTCGCATTCCAGATGGTAAATTTTTGCTATTCATCCAAACTAAAATATATCGGCTAGAATCCTCGTGTTCGTCTAATAAAGGGTGGATTATAAAGGTTGAAGAATCAAAATCGGGGAAATTTCGTCATTTAGATGTTTTGACGAATACTCTCATCTCACATAAATATCCGTTTAATGTGCTAGATTTGACGAACATACGAGTTAAAGAATTGTGTCATGCATATACTATCAATTTTTCTAAAGATGGAGGTGATTTGATTAAATTCGAGCCTCTTAATGAAGTTTTTAAAGTAGTGTTGTTTCCTGTGGAGGGTTTAGGTCAAATGGTGTTTGCCCTACATAAAGATAGAAAATTGCGTGTTTCTAATATTGGATATAACAATTTGATTATAGTGGATGATGGGAGTAGAGTTTATGATGATATTGTTTTTCATATGGGGAAGATTTATGTTGTGGATAATAACGGAATTGTTTTTTGGATCGATTGTTCATCTTTTAAGTTGGTTCAATGTTCACCGTCTTTAAATTGTGATACTTTAAAGAAAAAGAATTTGATAGCATCAAATGGAAGTCTCTTTATAGTAGAATTGTATTTGAAAAGAACTACAGTGAATACTTGGAAATTACACATTGATGTCAATGTTTTAAGAGTTGGTGAAAAATCAAGTGAATGGATTTGTGTAAGAGACTTGGGCGATGCTTTGTTTGTTTTGGGTAAAGACACAAACTTTTCATTGTTAGCTAAAGATTATCATGGATTTGAAGGGAATTGCATCTACTTCATGTGTAAAGGAAAGACTTCTTGTTACAACTTGAAGACTTCAAGACTTAAGATTGTTGATGACATATTTGGACCTTATCCCACTTTGTTCAAGTGAGGCATTAAACGTTGAGTGTGATGTAAATCATGTTGGCTGTATTACATTGTTTGAATTTATGAATAGTAAATTTTATTAGGTTTAAATATTGAGTTTAGTTGTTTTTTACAAAGTCGATTGGTAAGGTTGGGGAATTATCACTGTGTAAATAATTTTATCCTTATTTATATTTAATGAGATTTTGAATTTGATGTTCAATAAACTTAGAAAAAGTATTCTTAAGTTACCTAAGTATTCACCGTCATAAAAAAAAAAAAGTTACCTAAGTATTCGACAAATTTTAATTTCAATTGTAAATTTTAATTTCAAGTTCAACTTCTTCTTGATCAATGCTTTCTCCTTGAAGTTGTTTCAGTTTTCGCAGAAAAATGTGTGCTGCGGTGAAAGGAAGATGCATGAAACTATGAATTGTGATATAAAGAAGAAGCAATTAGTAGAGTGTGATGGAAGTCTCTATGTGATTGATTTGTTTATTAATGATAAAAAGTATTACAATGGTTATTTCTCTAAAGATGTTTTTGTGGAAGTTTATAAGCTTGATCAAGAATGGGGTAAATGGTTAGATGTTAAAGATTTGGGTGATGTTTCATTTGTTTTAGGAAAAGACTCGGCGCATGTTTGGTTTGGCTTTTGAAAAGGCCAAAAGCAATTCTAGAGGTGTAGAATCAATTTTGGGTGATTTTAAGATGTTTGGTTTGACAAAAGTAGAATTGATTCTGTCTCCAGAATTGATTCTACTTGAAGCTAGAATTTGTAGCTTCTGCCTCCAGAATTGATTCTGGATGATTTTTACACTGTAATTTATTAGTCAACTCACTTTTACAAAAATGTATCCAAACAAAAATCAATTTTGTTAAACTCAATTCTGCTAGAATCAATTCTACCAAACTCAATTCTACTAGAATCAGTTCTGTCCACCGTCAATCCAAACACACCCTCAAACTGTATTGTTGGCTAAAGATTATCATGGATGAGGGAAACTGCATCTACTTTGCTTCTCAATTCAGGACTTTTTGTTTCAGCTTGGAGAATTTGGTGTCTAATCCAACTTTATTTCATCCAAAGAAAGAGTGATTTGACTCACCAAGTGTTCTGTAGTGATGATATTTTTTTAATATATAAAAAAATTACTTTCAAGAAGGCAGGTGATAATATAATTTTTGGGAAGATTTGTAATGGAATTTATGTATAGTCAGTCTATCAATTATAAATTTTGTGAGAATTTGAATTTATAATATAAGAAATATTGTTCTTCTAGAAATACTATGTCTTATGACTCCTCCTCCTATATATAATTTTGTTTGTTGAGATATTTATCGATAGAGTAAAAAAAAATTACGGACATAAGATTCCCTATTTTGATTGAATGACATGATTAATGAAATCAAATATTTTATTTAATTTTTTTATTTTTGATTTGAAAATAATAAAAATCATAATAGGGTTTTTAATCTTATCACAGTTTGAGTCTAATAAAAAATTGAATTTTATTGAAATACATTGACTGCATAAAAAAGTTTTACACGGTCACTTAATTACAACCGTTAATAAGTTAATAATATTTAATTTTTATTTTTATTTTTTAAAGTAATAAAATGGAATGATCATGATGCACAAATGATGTAAAAAAATTTACACCGATAGCAATTAAACTCTAAAAAATTATCAATCTCCCATGTCTTTAAAAATAAATTAAAATAAAAAATATTTTAATTAGATATATAATTGTGATTGGTTGAGAGTGTAAAATTATTTTACACTTGTCAATGCATTACCTTTTTCTCTTTAATTTTATAGGGTTTTTGAAAATAATAAAACTTATAAGAGGGTTATCGAATAAAATTTAGGGTTTAGAGTTTATTAAGAACAAAACATAAGGGGAGAAAAGTATTACTGTGAATGTTAATGTGATGAATATGAATAAGAAAGAGGAGGAGTGTTCAATCTCAACTCTTCCCGAAGAATTATGGGCTGTTATAGGACAAAAACTCAACACTACTATTCATGTTATTCAATTTCGTAGTACTTGCAGTCTATGGCGTTCTCTTGTTCCTCTTCCACCTTCATCTCCTAACCTTTGCATTCCCCATCACTTATGTTCTCTACTACAAACCAAAATATATCGTATTCAATCATTATCACATGATCACAACCCTTCAACTTCAACTTCTTCATCTTGTTCTAATAAGTGGTGGCTCATTAAAGTTTTTCAGGACCCAAATTCTTCCAAACTTTACCTCTTAGATCTCTTCACTAATGAGAGACTAACAATTGAGGAGACTATGGAAAACAGTTTGAATTTGATGAACTTTCGAGTTGAGGAGTTGTTCGAATTATATACTCTTTGTCTTAAAGTTGAAACTGATTTCAGCTTTGAGCCTAGTAGTTATGTTTGTAAAGTAATCTTGTTTTCTGTTGAGGATCGTTGCATGGTCTTCGAACTCGATTGTGATGAAATTTTGACAGTTTCCGATATCGGAAAGAACAAAACGACCGTCTTAAAGGATGATGGTGAAGAAAATAAGTATTTAGATGATATAATACTTTACAAGGGACAGGTTTATGTTGTGGATAAAATGGGAACACTTTTCTGGATCAATGCTTCCTCTTTGAAGTTGGTTCAGTTTTCGCCGATAAACTTGTGGTGCGAAGAAAATATACAGAAATGGGATTCTGATATAAACATTGTGGAGTATGATGGAAACCTCTATGTGGTTGTTTTGTATAATGTTTTTGTGGAAGTTTTTAAGCTTGATCAAGAATGGGGCAAATGGTTAAATGTGAAAGATTTGGGTGATGTTTCGTTTGTTTTAGGTACAGACTCAAATTTTGCGTTGTTGGCTAAAGATTATTATGGATGCGAAAGAAATTGCATCTATTATAGCTATTTTTGTTTCAGCTTGGAGAATTCAATGTCTAAACCTTGTAATATTTTTTGGCCTTGTCCAACTTTGTTTCATCCAAAGAACAAGTAATTGCCTAAACTCGATATTGCTAAGTTGATCTGTCAATATCAGGTTTCGAATTCTAGATTTTATGATTGTGTGCGTGAGATTTTAGTAGTTATTATTACCAATTTGTATATCTATTAAAGAATAATTATTTTGAATAATAATGATGTGTTTTGTCTTATGATTAGGTAATATAGTGGACCATATTATTATTGTCAAACATGTCTTGCTTTTTTATATAGAAAACAATTGAATATAAAGTAATTAAATTGACATTTGAGTACTATTTTAATTGGGTAACTCCTAGTTGAACCAGTTATGATTGATGGTATTCTCACAATCCAAGAGTTCCTCTAACAATTTTTCATCTAGATACTCAAACTCTATGACTTCTTCTCCATCTTTTGATTTAACTTTTGAAGATAATGATGACGACGACGAGTTTGAACTCGAGGAGGAGGGTAAAGAAGAGGGCTTAGAGGGATTACAAGCCACATGGCATGGAAAGTATTCATGAGGAAAGTTGAGAATAGCCGCAGAACCTCTCATATCGAATGCAGCGCGATCATAAGCTCTTGCCGCTTCCTTAGCCGTGTTGAATGTACCAAGCCAAACTCGAGCACCGTGTCTAGTCGAATCTCGAATCTCTGCAGCAAATTTTCCCCATGGCCTTATTCTTACTCCTCTATACTTTATTTGCTTTGGTACTTCACCTTTCTTTATTTCATCTTCCATTGTGTGAACAAGAATTTTATTAGCAATTTAGCATAATAACTTAGTAGTCTTTTATATTAAGTAAGAAAAATAGAGTTATTTGGAAATTTATTCAAGGTTCAATGGATTGGTAAATTAACAAACGTGATGAAAGATACATCCATGATTGAGATAGGTTGTAGAATTCAATTCAATGTATGTGGATGATCAGATAATGTGATTGATGCTATAAGCCTATAGTTTCTATTTTGATTATTTATTGTTATTATTATTGTTATTGTTGATAAAGAAAATCACCTAGTTGATATATATTTCTAACGAGACAAATTATGAGGTAAGAAGGATGATATCATGCATCGAGAAGCTATGTTATTATATATGCTAATCATAATGTAGTAGTTTAATTTTGGAATAATCTATGAAAATTTTGGATATAGAAAAATGACAATTGGTTTTACAAGTGCCACTTGTTTGTTGTGAAGTACTAATGATACGATTATGTAGTCCTTAATTAAAGGAAGATGAAATTAATCACGTGGTTAATGGTAACTTGAGGTAGTAATATTGAAACATTGAACTTCAAGCTTTGTCCATGTTGTCTTACATCATGTGTTCTTAGATAATGAAATAGAACTTGGTGGCTTTTTTTCTTGTCCTTTGTGTTGAATAATTAGAGTTCTATTTATGAATAATCATGTAGTGTTTTTGCACAAAAATTAACATGTAAAACCAATGAAATTAACATGGAAAATTTTAAAATTGGTATTGCTTGCATAGTGGAATTTGAACAATCTTTTTATAATCTATTACGACAAATTCCAAATCAGTAAGTAAGGCTCAGGAATGCAAGATGCAAGTCCATGGCCTCAACTCTGGGCAGACCTCTAATGTGGTGAAGGCAAATCGCCTGATACGCCATGTGGCTGCCCAGATCTGGTTGGCATACTTCTTATTTGGACTTTGGCCGCCCAAGTCATCTCCCCTCACCCATTTACTAAGTAAAAGTGAGAAATGATGTGTTCAAATATGTTGTTTCGGTGTTCAATCCCTGACTGCATCATTTATCATTTATTTATGTTACTCTTAATTATCTTCTACCCGTCCGTTTTATAAGAGATTAATCTGTTTTTAAATTTATTAAATAATCAAATAGAATAATTAATTAAATCGATTTATCATTATATCACATTTGAATCTTAATCAGGATTGATAGTACACTGAAAATTATTTGTTTCTGTTCTATGCCTTTTCAGGGTTAGCAATATAATTTTTCCTAAGCACGCGCCTTCAACAAACCCCAAGATAAGTGTTCTATTCTATTTAAGTTTAATTATACTTAAATTAATTTATTCTTAGGGTTTGCCTTGCATTCACTCTCTTTTCTGCCTTGCCTTTCAGGGTCAACCCTTAAAGGCGCCCTATTAACCATATCAGATCAAATCAGAGCTAAGTACCCTCACTTTTTAACTATTATTTTTTATATTTATTTATCCTTTATGGTTTTAGGGTTAATCCCTTTGCCATCGAACTTGACAATGCACTCACCCTTTTTTATTGTTGTTTGCCATGTTTCTTCTTTCCAGGGTTCGCCAATTGCCAAAGCTCGAATAGTCGGTAACCCTAAAACCTCGACCCTATTTAATTATTACTTGTTCAGACCTATTATTTTATATCCGCTGGTTACAAATCCCCTCTCCTCCGCTGGTTTCATTTTCCCCCTTTCCCTTTATTGCTTTATATTATTATGTACTGCGTGGTTAGTAATTTAGGGAGTGCAAGATTGTAATTAACCTAGAATCACTAATTTACAAGATAATATATTTTGAATTGAATCACGTGATTGATGCACACACGCACGCTTTTTGGGTAACCCTCTCTGTTGCCTGTTGCCTTGTTGCCTGTTGCCTTTGTGTTTTTGCAGAATAAGCCACGTCCCTCGAATTCGAGGATACCTCAGCCATGTTGCCTCGATAAAAAGGTCACGACCCTAATGATGACCCTAATGATGCTGCCTTCGATACACAAATGACCTCGACCCTCGGATGTTGCCTACGAAAAAAGGCTGAGGTATCTTCTGGCTGCCTACGAAAATGGCTTATTCTGATCCTTGCCTTAGACTACCTGCCCTTCTATGGCATGGGACAGTCTTATGCTTATGGCAAAGGATGCTTCGATGACCCTTCAACCTCCAAACGAAAGGCTTCCTGCCCTCTTATGGCAAGGATAGACCCTTTCATTCTGAAAGGCAAAAAGAGACCTATCATCTGAGTTTAAGGTAATTGCCCCTAATTGCCTTGCAATGCTCAAACCTTTTTATTATATTCTTTCTCATAATTTTTCAAAAGGGCAACGCTTATTCACAAGCTAAAGTCCCTATCTCTTTCATCTACTTTTTCTGAAAACGAGCAAGCAAAGCAATTAAGAGCCCATGGAAAACCATGGATGCAAAGGGTGCCTTACACCTTCCCTTTGCATAAATTACCCCCCGAACTTAGATTTCTTTAAAAAGGTTTTTTTTCTGTTTCTTTTTGCCTTTCTGATTTAGTTTGGATAAAATAAAAGTCGGTGGCGACTCTTGCTTACCGCGACATTCCGATTATTAAAAGGTCAGTTCACCGTGTTACAGAACTGGCGACTCTGCTGGGGATAAATTTTCGATAAAAGAGGGGTTACCTTAAAAGTTTAGGATTCATTTAAATGTTTTCTATTGTTTGCTTTGTTTGATTTAATTTTGCAGGGCTGTTTTGGGTATTCTGTTGTGTGAAAGATCCTAACCCGGATCTGAGTACCTTAGGTATATGGCATGAGATCAAGGAGACTGCACAGCGTATACTGATGTGGTTGATCTGATGGCCATCGTTAGTGTGGCACATTGGTTTGTCCTGGTGTTCCTTGGGATCCGACCTGAGGAAATGCTTGGCTGCCGCGTGGTGTCATTAAGCACTAATTCGCCCTTAGAACCTTAGTCGAACTTGACTTTGGCCTTTTAGAAAGTAGCGAGATGGCTGGCTTTGGTTCCGACTGAAGTTGGTTGATACTCGAAGCTACACTCATATGGACTGGACTTTCAGGACCTTTTCGGTTGGCGATTCGATTGCCGAACTGAGATAAGCGCCTTCGAGAAAGGTCAATGATATGAGCTCCTTAGAACCCGATCTGTATATAGGACAGGTTTGAACCGACTAAACTTCAGTGGGGAGGGTACGCACCCCCAGACCACATGCAAGCCTAACCTTAAGGCAAAATTGTGTGACTTGTTTGTGTTTGTTATCTACTTGGCATTCATGACATCATAAACATCATGAGCATCATAACATCATGACTAACCATTCGAGGACCAAGGAATTCATCTTTGTTCTGTTTTGTAGGTTATGGAGACTAGAAACACCATTCGAGTTAACTTTGTGAAGATACCTTCCGAATTGAAAGAATTGGTATTAGAGATTCCTGGAGGTTCCCGATTCACTGAAAGACATGGTCTCTTGCCCAGTTTAGTTACTTCAGGTTTTGATGAAGAAATGATGAGTGTACTATTTCAATTCTTCGATCCCGAGCATCATTGTTTTACTTTCCCGGATTATCAGTTGGTACCTACTATGGAAGAGTTTGCTGACATACTTGGACTCCCCATCCGAGATCAGATTCCGTTCACTGGTTTGGAAGAAATTCCAAAATTAGAAGTTATCGCTCCCGCTTTACATCTTAAGAAGTCTGATATTGATGGTCATTGGGAAACCAGAAGTGGAGTCAAGGGGTTCCTCGCTAAGTTCTTACTTGGGAAAGCTCGCATGTTTCTGAAGTCCATGAGTTATCAAGCCTTCGAAGACATATTAGCATTACTCATCTATGGTTTGGTGTTGTTCCCTAATCCTGATCAGTTCATTGATGTGCACGCCATAAAGATATTTCTGACACGCAATCCAGTTCCTACCTTGCTTGGAGATATCCTACACTCTCTTCACACTCGTACTATGAAGAAGCGAGGGACTCTTATGTGTTGCATACCTTTGTTATCTAAGTGGTTTACTTCGCACTTGCCTCGATCAGTAATAAGGAACGACCAAAGGCTGAAATGGCACAAGAGAATAATGTCACTTTCACATTCTGATATCCGTTGGCTGTCTTTATCCAAGGAAAGTTTCACCATGATCGACCGTTGTGGACAATATCCTAATGTGCCTTTACTTGGCATACGAGGGGGTATCACTTTTGGTTCATCACAAAAGTCCAAGATTTCACTTCTTCTGGAAAAAGTCAACTGTACAAGATCACCTTTGACTTTTAGGGTTTTAGATCAAGCCAACACTTTTAGGGATCAATATCATCAATATATGATTATTAAAGTCATTTGGCCAAAGAAAATCAAGATAATTCATCAAGGATCAAAAAGTAACTCAAATTTAACGAACATCGTGACTTTTATGTAGTATAGCACACGAAAATCTTCCAAAATAACAATGTATGCAAGTTAAACCAACTTCGTGATTTTTATGTACTATATCAAACAAAAATCTTCGAAAAGAATAAATTTTGCAAGTTTAACAAGCTTCGTGACTTTTATGTAGTATAGCATACGAAAATCATCTGAAAGACGGAATTATAATGTTTGTGTAGTAGAATTTGATATTAAGATCAGCATGATTGATAAAATCCACAGTCAAACTTGATTCATGGCATAGAACATATTCAGTTATCATACCTTAGACCCTTTAATACCATGAATCATACCCTTCCTGTGCTTGACTCTGATCAGTCACAGAGATGTTGCTGCTAAAGGGGAACGATTTTTCTGCATTGCTTTTTTATGTCTTTTTTGGATGGAAATTCAGTGGACAAGAACAATTTCCAATTTATTATGGTCTTTTGTTAGAATCAACAACAAATGTTGGAACTCGAAATCAAAAGGCAAAAAAAAAAAGTTGAAAAACAAAAGACAAACTGGTGCCATAACCAAGTAAACACCTCCTTAAACAAAATATTACACTATTATATCAAAATCAATTGGAACTTTTTCAAGTTTTCGAAAGCCTTATATATATTTATCATAATTCAATTGTAAAAAATCAAAATATTAACACGGTTTAGTCATTACAAATATTTTATGAAATTATGTTAGTCATAGTTTAACTTCTGATAAATTTTGATATCTTTCAAAATGATACCAAAATCTTACAATGGATTTTGTAAAACACAAACCGAACCTATCCAATATTTTGGATTGGACCAACCCAAATTATCTTGTTGACCATGAACCATGGCTGTCACTAAGGGACACCACTGTCTAGCAGGACCATCCAAGACACTACACTAGTAAACATGAGGGACAAGAGCCAAGACAACATTCATTCAAATTTCAGAAAAGACAAACCACATTCCAAAAATGACACACTACAAAGATTGTTTTTTACTACAAATAAAAAGATAACCTTACTTGTAAAGTCAAACACTGACCCCTCGTACTTCTCAATGTGTAGTTCCTTTTGTGACAAATGCATGTGCCTGTTCCTTACATCTTAGAACTCATAATAATAATAACAATCCAATGCATTCATTTCATTGTTTTTCCACTTTAATCACTATTTAGTATTTCTTTCTTTAAATTACACTCATTTCTATCAAACACAATCTTTCTTTCTTCCTTCTCATTGCTAAGAAACAAAGCAATCTCATATCTAACATTCATAGTTTCATAGTTTTCAAATGTCACAATCTTCTTGGCCTATAGTTGCAATTGTTGTGCTAAGCATCTTGGCCATTGTTTTCATATTCATCAGTTACTTGATTCTTGTGACCAAATGTTACTCTAACTGGTGGCATCCATTGAGATGGATATCAATCTTACCACCTTCACAGAATGAAGAGCCCTTCATAGCGTTCTCTCCGAGGACATGGAACCGCGGTGTCGACGAATCCGTCATCCAAGAAATCCCAACGTTTCAGTTCACGAAAGGAGAAGGCGGCGATGATCGTCGAAGTGTCAAAGGTTGTGTGGTTTGTTTGAATTCTTTTCAAGAACAAGATATGTTGAAAGTACTTCCGAATTGCAGCCACCACTTTCACTTGGATTGCATAAACATCTGGCTTCAAACAAATGCTAATTGTCCTCTTTGTAGAACAAGCATTTCGGGTAACACGCAGTTTCCGACGAACCGTAACATAGCAGCACCGAGTTCTTCACCGCAGGATTCTCAGTTATTCTCTAACATGGGTAGTGATGAAGATTTTGTGGTGATTGAATTGTGGGGCGAAAGAGAGCATAGAGGAACAATGTCTCATATGCAGCAAGAAAGAAATGAGTCAAGGGAAATCATAGCATCAGTGAGTAGAACTCACTCTACAGCTAGAAACATGAAGGAGGAGAAGGTGGTGGAGCTGAAACCATGGAAATGTCACAGTGTTTCCATCATGGGTGATGAGTGTATTGATGTTAGAAAAAAAGATGAACAGTTCTCTATTCAGCCGATTAGACGATCTTTCTCATTGGATTCTGCAAGTGATAGAAAAGCTTACTTGGAAGTTCAAGACATCATTCGACAGAATAGTCGGCATCGTCAAAATGAAGATTGTGGCAGTGAAGATTGTAATAGTAGCAAGGGTAGAAGATCATTCTTTCCATTTCGTTATGGTAGGGGATCAAAAACTTCATCGCTTGCTAGAGAGAACAGAGTATAATAATGGTAATAATGATAATAACACTATGATTATGTAAACTGATGCAATTAGAAAAGTTGTTCTATTGTTTTTTTTCCTCAATGTTGTATTCTAAATTTTCATTCCAGTTTTGCTGGTGAGATCTTTAAATTTGAGTGGGGTCAATGAGGAGTGACATAAAAGACAATGCTTTAATAGAGTTAGTATGACACTATTAGAAGTATTATCAAAAATAGAAATAGTTGCTTTTAGTGTGTCATTGCTTGAAATAACAAATGAAAGCAAATGATTACTTGTACGCACGCAGCTTTCATTCATGTTCAATTCATGATTCCTCTGTCTTCTCTTTTAGTGTCATTTGGGCCCAAAGATGGTAAAGAATGCAGGGTACACTATCAATTGGAAGACAGAGAATAGAGGGACCTAGAGAATGAGAAGCCACTAGAAAATCTTTATCAGAGACCCTTTATAGGCAGCTTCAAGACATTTTTAAGTTCTAACATAAAGCTGAGGCTCAATTAACTGTCTAACCTCACTTAGATGAATCTATGTACATCAAAGAATCGAAATTTCCAAATAACTAAAATAGAAAGGGACAATCATGACTTGGAAATTCATGCATTCCATTTAATTGAAAGCAAGAACATCCCGAACAAATAATGTGGGAGAGGGACAAAGCTATTTATTATTCAAAAGCTTGCAGTGGGGGTTTCTGGAGGTCTGCTGCTATATATATCACCAAAATGTAAATTTATTTCCCCTGCCTCTAAGTCATCTGTCAGTGCTGTTCTAGATAATTTGTCGTGATGATCTCTCCAGTAAGAGTATTGTTCTTGATCTTGATCCTCGGAGCCTCTATCAGAAAACTTGTCGTGATACTTATATGCTGTCTGGTCATTGAAATCTGGAGGCTCAAAGAAGCTTGTCTGAGCCTTTCCACTATGTAGGCGACTTCTAGCCCACCCTGTTTGGTCATTGAAATCTGGAGGCTCAAAGAAGCTTGTCTGAGCCTTTCCACTCTGAAGGCGACTTCTAGCCCACCATTGGCTTCTAGTTGCTTGGGGAAGTTCATTATAATTTTGATCATGAATAAGGCCCTCCCTGAAGATGGGAGATGACGTGGAAGCCCCAAGATGAGATCCAGCCCGTTCCTCTTGGTACTCATTTGAGTATTCTTCGTACTCATGTTCGTTCTGTTGCAAGTTGGAGGGCATTGAATAGTCTCTGGAATAACGTTCTGTTACTCCATATGGTTCGAATGGAACATCACTCATAGTTGCTTCATGAGGTTGAGATGTGTAGTACCAATCAAGAAGATAGGGAAGATTGTTCTGGTTGCCTTCAATCAGCCACAAAGAACCCAAGTGATTGCCAGTTACAAAAGTACTGTGTGGCATTTCCCGAGATACAAATCGGTTTCTGTCTCCATTGTCTCCCATATTGGGACTACCTCTCCACGTTCTAGGAGATGAAGATCTGTGTCTGTTTGCATATGCTGATAACTTCTGCTCTCTGAATGTTCTAAGATTAAGAAAAAACTGCTTCCCCTGGGCATTTGGTTCCCATGATGGGTAACTACTCTGAAAGCTGTAATGACAACAGAAGACTAAATTAACAAATAAATAGATAAATAAAACAGCTCGAATAGGCCCGGATCACACGGGCTCCAAAATAAAAACTCTGAGAAATGAGTTGCCTAGGGTTCTATTTTTACATATAAACTAAAGTCGAACTAAATGTAAACATTGTTTTACTTTTGTTTTAATGACGACCAATTAAAAACCATACACACGGAGAGGTTTTGGAATCTTCATAATAGTGTTACAGAAATCATTTTTAAATCAAAGCACATATATGGATATCTCATGGAACTTTTTCCTTCACCGAGTTAGGTCACAAATTATACGTTTCACAATTCATTCAAAATAAAAAGCTATTAGAGCAATAGTTGCTCCATTGCTACTGCTATAAAAAGTTGAAGATGTGATAGCAGAGTAGCAGACAACAATCGAAAGATAACCTGGAAGTCCTAAGAGATTATGGAAACGACCTCAATGAATACATAATGTATGGGTTTGTCTTCTGATTATAATAACAAACTTTCCAAGACCATACCTCAACAACGATTTCTCCATCTTTCCTTGTGAACTCCTCCGGTGACGAGGGGCATTGTAGGGGGAACCGTAATGAGTGTTTCCATGCTCTTGAAAATCAAAGGTGCTAAAACTGTAACAACATCAAAGACATAACAATGTAATCAATAATTTCTACCATTAGCATATAGAAATTGAGACACCCCTTCCCCTAAAACAAAATCATGAAAGTCCAAAAGAATGGCTGGAGATTAAACATGTACATCGCAAAACAAAAGAATCCATGCTAACCTGCAAACATGCCCAACACCTTCAACATTTACAGTGAAATCAGCAATGTACTGCAAGATATCATCAACTCGCTGCAAATGAAGAGAGAAAAAGAAACTACAATGAAATATATTATGCTTAGATGACATAAAAATAAATCTCCAAGTACGAAAAAAATGACCTTTGAGACAATAAATAGAAAATAACCTTTGGGACAACAAATAGAAGTAAATAAGGAGTGAGGAAAATTGAAGCCATATCCTCAAGTAACATCATTCCAGTATACTGCAGCATACAAAGAAATACATACATGAGCATGACAAGTATTCAAACCTATGCAACCGTGTAAATAAATAACAAATAAGGGTCAATCTAACATAATGTGAATGTATTAAACAACCACCTTGGGCAGGGTACCTGGAATAAGGTTTCAAACTCAATGCGAACAAGTTCAGTAATTTCTTTGCCACGCCATCTCTTTGGCATATAATGTGTATGTTGAACCACCATAGATATTGCTACCTCAGGATTTAATACAAGAAGGTCATTTGCTATTGCAGCCCGGCTAATAGCTGTTATAGTTCCAAAAACAGCAGCATACCAAAACAAGTTCCGACCAAATATCTGCAGTGAATTTTAGGAGAAAAAATAAAAACCTTCAATGACTACCGTGGCATTAAGTAAACTTAGTCAAAATTAACAGAAGTTCATTACATGGCCCTCTAGAAGAGACTCCTCGAGAAAAGCAATAATTATCAGAACTGCAGCAAATCCACCGGATACAAAAGATATGAATTTTGCAATGATAGTTATGATAGGTGATGGAAATTGCTTGAGATAATCAGAAGCATGCAACACACTGTTATTAATTCGATGCCTGAAGAGATGTTCCACCTGTAACACAAGTTATTGATACATTTTAGCATTAAAAGTAAAAGAATATAAGTGACATAATGTTAAAAATGGTAACTAGGTACAACAGAAGACATATACTAATGCAACATAAAAATCAATCTCGAAGTAGCTATCAAAATGTCATATACAACCTACATGGCTACTGTTCAGTAATATAAAGGTTCTCTTCAAATGACTTACATGGTAACTGTTAAGAATCAATATTTATATATAGATTATTCCATAGAATATTCCTTAGCCTATCTAGAATTGAATAGAATATACCGTAGCATATTCCTTATGTAATTAATACAATAGGCTATAAATCTCACTATATAATTCAATCTCCATAGTGCTATTCAAACACACGGTTTTATTCAAATGTCTCACTCTCTTTTATTTCAACAGTAACAAAGTCAAAAATTACATTAAAGAAACTTAAATTTTCATCAACATTCAACCTCTTTTAAAAAATATCCAAGAATAGGCCAGCCAAAATGGGTGGCTAGACTAGAATAATACCATAACACGGTCACTTATTAACCGCTTTTCAAACACCATCAACTAGTTAAGTGTCAAATTTTCCTAAACTAAATATTTTTTATCAAGAATTCCTTTCTAGTAATTTCCCTAAACCCTCCAATAAGGATTTTCATCAATAGTTGTGTACAACTCCAAATCTTTCTTTGATGGTGATTTTTCAAGATAACAGAGAAAGCATGAATTAAATACACAACCACTGAAGGGTCTCAAAGCTTTTTAGATAATTGTTATATGTATGTTGCCGGTTATTTCTTGAAAATAAATTGAATCAAATATGCACTTGGTCTATGACACTATTAAAGTGTCTATGGACACTATGAAAGCTACAAAATGAGCTTAAGGCAACCACAGATGAGCTGAAAAAATGGAAGACCAAGAAAATGAATAATGATACCTCATTGAATTCCCTAAACATCCACCTAGATAAATTTGACCACCTTCGAGACGATGCAGTGCTTGGATGATTATAAAATTGTTCAGCATGCTTCAGAAATAGATATGCCAGCATGAATATGACAAGGAATGGAGAAAGTAAAAGCATTGCCAACCCAACTACCATAAGCCTTTTCTTTAATGTCTTTGGATTTGACACAAAATCCCTTCTGACATAGAAGTTCCTGCAGAAAAAGTCATGTTCAAAGGAGAATAAAAATATGTAAGAGTTAATTATATGAAAATTCTCATATTAATTACTTTACTGAACAACCACATAGGTCAATCTAAATACATTCATATCAAAGACATACAAAATAAAATAACCAACTCCTATCCAACTATGAAGTTACAAGCGTAATGTCCAAACTAATGTGAAAAAATCTAAATCTTAAGCATCAGATATCAAATGTATCCTTCTATAAGGCACTAGTGTGCATCTAAATAGTCCTTCCATTCTTCAAACAAACAAACCATTTTCACAAAAAATGGTTAAAAGGGAAAATTGGACGAATAAACCTCAAAATATAATAGTTCATATTCATATACATTGTCATTATTAAAAATTACAAAAACAACTGATATTGAACAATCAGATTATACAATAATCAACATACCGATCAAACATGCTCTGCAGGATGCACCAATTTAAAGTCCATTCAAGGGTCTTGGGAAGTACTAAACGACGCTGTGCTCCATCAGGACTAGATTGAACTGTAGGACCTGCACCTGGAAACCATTGTGAAATGGGGAAAGCAAGCACACCCTTGTTGAGCATTCCGATTAAGTAGTTCTCCTTCCGCATCAGTCTCATGACTATATCATGGACAGAAAGATCTTTTAGCACACATAATTTTCGAGTACTCTGAACGAGAACAACTTTGTCAACAATTGTGGCCCAGGGCATAGTTTGAATTTCATTGTCAGTAACATGGAGGCTGCAAGACAGCCATGGTATGTTATGACCAAAAAAAAACATGCAAAACTGTGGAAAATTAACCATTTTCTTCTATACATTTTGGTTGTTCATCATTCACACTTACCTGTTGTAGTAAAACTGACGAATTTCCAGAGTATCCTTTAGTTGAGCAAAGAATCTCAAAAAGCAAAATATCCAATAGATCGAAAAAATTCCCAAGTATCCAACAATAATAGCTTTGGTAAGTGTCAGTGGGGTTAAAGGGTGTTGATGGAGAGCTTCTTTGCTAAGATCACAGGGCTTAATTCCAGATTCGACTGCATCCATCCCACATTTTGCATTACGGAGTCCATTCCAATCAACATATAATAAAAAAAATCCTGAAAAGCATATGGTGAATCCCAGACTTAGAAGTTCAACAATCCACTTTATAACAATGCACCATAGCCCTTTCTCGCAGTAGTAGCTGTAAAGTCTTTCAAAGAAGAGATCCAAATCAGCAATTGGTTCTACATATACACTTTCGCTATTAAGGAGATCAGAAGGGCTCTCACTTCCTGGACTTGGGATTTTTCCATAAGTAGACAATTCAATCTCAGGTGAATCATTCAGTAAACCTGTTGTCAGAGATGAAGGACTTTGCTTTTTCCAATTGAATATACTAAAAGCACCGGAACTACTTGGTCTGCTAAACATTGTTCACAGACACTAACAGTAGGTGTAAACAGCCAGTCCATTCCCCAAAGGCCAAAACGGTTATAACAAGACTCTACATTCATGACCGAATAAATATTAGAATCTTACAAAGGCAAACAAACAGATATTGTAAGAGACTATGTAGTTGCAATTTTATTCGGCAAATCAGATCAACAACAGGAAAAAAAAAAAAAAAAAGAAAAAAAAAAAAAGACAATATGAACCACCAGCCATAAATGGGCAACTAGACTAGGTCTTGCATCATGTGCTAGTTGGCAACACAGAATATTGTCAATAGACTAAAATTTCAACAAGCTAATGAAAGTCATACATACCTGATCATGAGAAAAGTCGTATAAAACTGTCAACACCAAAATCCAAAAATGATTTGAAAGGGTGGGCAGCACCTGAAGTGACATCCTAAAATGTCAGCATGAAACCATTTCACAAAAGCACACAAAAAACTAAAGTTCGTGAAAGAAAGTTAGGAAGTCCCAAATGTTCAATAAGAACAAAGATAGGTTGATTTGCACAAATTTTCGGTCCCAATTTTGAACAAACCAACCGACCAACCAATGATCATAAAAAAATAGGCAAGGCCAACATGAGTCAAATTGGCATCAACAGCTTATATCTTCCAAACATTTTTCTTTCTCAACAATGTCATGTCATTTCAACTACTCCTAGACACTAATAACTTCTATCAACATTAAGCACCAGCCAAACTCTAAAACACGAATATTCATTGATTGCAACCGATTTCATTGACATTAACAATTTGCATAGAATTTTTGCCCCAGGCTGCTAACATCCTATGAAGCATGGACGGACACCCCTAGGAGTAGGCGTGTCGCCTTGTTCGACACTTGTATGACACTCATACGACACGTGTCGGAAAAGTCAAAAAAGTGTAGAAAAAGTCAGACAAGTATCTCCTAAAAAATGGTATTTTTCTTTGCTTTGACACTCTTTTAATCGGTGTCCAACATCCATATGACACTCATACCAAATATGTTACACAATTCAGACAAGTGTTTCAAACAAAAATTTGTTTTTTCTTTGCTTAACACACATTTAAACATGTATTGAAATAGCGTTTTCAATAAAGAATTAAAGACATTAATTTTGATTAAAATATTTTCAAGTCTTTTAATAATATATGGATAAATGAAGCACAAATACTATATCTTATATGTTGCAGAGTGTCGGTGTCCTATGTTTGTCGGAGTGTCCATATCGTGTTGTGCCCGTGTCAGAGTCCGTGCTTAGTAGCTAATGACTATCAACTAATTGCAACTGCTTTCATTGACATCAACAATAAGCACATAGTTTTTGCCTCAAACTACTAATTCCAAACCCTAAAATCACTGTATTTTGTTATTGTATACTAACTTCCATAAACATCATACCAAAATAAAGGAAAAAAATCAGCTTTATCATATTTCCTCACATTCCTACAAGTCCACAACACATTCAAATAAATAGTAACTTCAATTCCAATGCTACAAGAAACTGATTCAACAAAAATAAAATTGAAAATCCGCACCGAAATCATGCATGCGAAATACAATAGTTAAAGCACGTGTATATGTATTGATCAAAGGTAAAATAAAAGCAAAACAAAAAAAAATAAAAATAAAAAATAAAAAATAAAAAAGCGAAAAGAAATGAAAAAGAAAGGGTAAAGTGACGTACGTTGAAGTTATGAGAAGAGTTGGGAGTAGAGAGGTGAGAATGGAACAGTAACGGATGAATCGAGTGAAGTAATGAAATTGGAGAAGATGAAGAATCGGAGAGGGAAAGAAGATGAAGAAGAGGGATTTTTGTGTTGTAGTTGCGTGGAGGAAGAAGAAATTACAGCGACAATATTAATATTTTTATTATTATTATTATAAAGTTTGCGTTAGGAAGGAGCATAGGTTTTTGATTGTTCTTTCTTCTTGCTTTTCTTCAATCGCTTCTTCTTCTTCTTCTCCTTTCCAACAAGATTGCCCAATTGAAACGCCCCGTTTCGCTCGCGCAAAAATATTTATTTCGGGTCGGGTTGTGCATGATTTACTCTATTTGAACCGTCATATTAAAAAATTGAATATAATATTAATTAATAAGTATGTATATAATATGATATGATAAATTAATTAAAAGGGTTATTTTTAACGTGACTGGAATTTTAAAAGTTACTTTTTTTTTTTTTTTAATGACAACTAGTAAAGGACCCGTGCGTTCGCAGGGGTCACGTAAAGTCGATATAAATACTAAATAAATTTTATATAGTTATGGTTAAAAAATATATATATAAATTTATACAAATTAAAAAAAATTAATATTAAATTAATTTATTAAGTTGTAGTAGTTGTCAAGATATACATAAATTTTTTAATTGCTATTAAACAAATATATGTTGTTTTGACCCGTCAGACATGCCTATAATTTTTATAAGAGTTTATAATTATAATTTTACAATTTCTATTAACAAATATTATAAAATAAAACATATTATACACAAAAAAACATATTGATTTAATAAATTAATTAGATTTAATGAACGGGATAATATTATTTTTGTTAAATTTGTGTAGTAATTTCGAAATTATATGCTATAGTAATTCAGAAGTTATTGAATATATGATCTCTAATATCTCAATTTAAGTAAATATTTTGTCGGCCCGTCAGAAAAATAGGTTTGGCCCGCCGGGCATGCCTATAATTTCTAAATTCTTTTGTACTGTAAATTTATGAATTCTATTGATATTATATGATTTTATCATGTAATAGAAAATAAATTTAAATACAGTTAAGTTTTATTACGAATCTCTGATAAATCTTACACAAATAACAATTGTTAAAAAACTTAAAAGGAAAAGTTTTTGAAAAATGAAATGTGATAAGTAAATTGTAAAAAATATAACATGAATATAAAATTCATATAAATATAAATTCATATATTAGGATTATATATGCAAAAATATAGTATGAATTTATCCATCTTTTTTATAAATATTTAATACATAATAAAATAAATTAAATAAAAATCATGACGAATTTGAGTTTTTCATAAGAAAATTGTGTTTTTCATACACCATAATTGTCTCATAATTTTTGTTAGAGACAAATATTATATCAATTGTTAGTATAATTGTTACCATTTTATCACTAAATATTTAGTAAATTTTTACGATTCTTTTTATTTTGCAAAAAAAAAATTATGCAATTATTTTGTAACGATTGTGTTTTGGAACCTTTGAGTTTGTATTGGGCTTAACTAAAAGGTAGTGTATCAGCCTATTAAGTAACATCTAAATTCAACCATATATTTTTAAATGAATTTTGAATCATTAACCTTCTATAATGATATTTAATTTAATTATTTTTAATACTTTAATAATATTTGTTATTTTATTATATTTATTTATTATAAATATGCTAAAGTAATTCAGAAGTCATTAAACATATCATTTAATATAATAAAGCAAAAGGAGTATTTTGGCAAGTTTGTCAAGTGTCACTCCCTTATGCATTCTATCAATTTCTTTCAATTCTATTTATAGTAAATTTTATTACTTCTTTATTTATTTATTTATTTATTTAAATTATTTAATTATTTGGTTATATTATTTATATTTATATAATAAAAATGGTTTGAAACACGTGAATTTATAGTAAATTTTATTACTTCTTTATTTATTTATTTATTTATTTAAATTATTTAATTATTTGGTTATATTATTTATATTTATATAATAAAAATGGTTTGAAACACGTGAATTTATAGTAAATTTTATTACTTCTTTATTTATTTATTTATTTATTTACTTTATTTAATTATTTGGTTATATTATTTATATTTACATAATTATATAATAAAAATGGTTTGAAACACGTGAAGTTGTTATTATTAGCTTCACTATTGGAAATCTCAACAATCCCTTATTGGAAATCTCAACAATGCAACTTTTCATTCAATAATAGTTATTTGCAATTTTCCAATCTTATTTTAGGTTTTGTTTTGATTCTCAGGTTTGGAATTTATTGGGCCAATAATTAATCAATACAAATCTGCCCAAATTCACTCATTCCTCAGATTATAAAACCATACCTTCACTCATAACAAACTTCTGCCAAAATCCTCCATCATCCTCTCCACGTACAAATACTAAATTCGCTCAACCAATTTTTTTTTTAGGCTTTATACCACCGGTTTAGTCTGGTTCGGTTTAGTCTAGTTCGGTTCGGTTTAGTCTAGTTCGGGGGCGAGTTCTGGCATCAAGTGGTGGCATCAAGTGGTTCCATCTCCCTCCCGATCGCAATTTTTTTTGGCTTTATACCACCTTTTGGCTTTATACCACCGGTTTAGTCTGGTTCGGGGGCAAGTTCTGGCATCAAGTGGTTTCATCCCCCTCCCGATCGCAGTTACGGGGATCGAACCGTGGTTCTCCCTACCAAGTCTCAGCGCCAATCACCACTGGACCAACTAACGATTGGTTAAATTCGCTCAACCAATTTTGTTGTTGCAGAAACCTCGCCCCAAACCTAAATCAGTAAATTTTTTCCTTTTCATTTCCTTCGATTTTGTTTTTCGTATTTTAATTTTTGCATCCGCATCAAGCCATGTAATTGTAACAGTAAAATTATATAATGGATTGGGGTTAAGATTTCGATTTTGTTTTTCGTATTTTAATTTTTGCATCCGCATCAAGCCATGTAATTGTAACAGTAAAATTATATAATGGATTGGGGTTAACATTTCTGTGGGTTAAGGGTATTTTACTCGATTGTTAAATCATAGAAAAGAAATTTTTTACTTTTCATTTCCTAGTCATGTAATTGTAACAATAAAATCATATAATGGATTGGGGTTAAGATTTCGGGTATTTTACTTGATGTTTTGATTGTTATTGTTAAATCATAGAGAAGAGAATCAGAGGAAATGGAGGAAATGGGTGCGCGACACGTTGCAAACAAAGAGGATTTAGTTTTATCATTAAAATGAGAAGAAAAAACCAAATTTATACCGTAATAATTGATATAAAAAGAAAAAAATAATATTTATTTTTATTATATTCCAGTTAATCTAATTTAACAATTATTTTTATGGAATTTTTATGGAAATTGTCTTAGAGGGAGAATGATTTCCTACAAAAATTAAAAGAATAATAATAAATAGAATAAGAGTAATATAATAAAAATGAAGTTCTCTTTCTTCTTTTTATCACATTTTCTTAATTCGCGTGAGAAGCTCAATTGCCACAAATAATATAAAACGGATTGAGTAATAAATAATATTAATAATTAATTTTAATATTGAAGCAGCATAATAATTATTTATTTAGTAAAATGTTTTTTTATGATTTATAATTTAATTTCAAATTCATATAACTTATTAATAAAAGGTCTTAAATTGTGATTTGTCACATTCTGATTTTAAATTTAAATTCCATTAATAAGAAAACATTTAATAAATAAAAAAGATCAAAGAATCATGCTATAATAATATAATATTTAGGCATTAAAACATTCTGATTTGTCAAATTTTTTAGGCATTAAAGCAAGAGCTAATATTTAGAGTTGATGCATTTCCACCCGTAAAAGAAAGATTTTGCATTGGTAATAGAAGAAATAAACTTTTTTAGATTAACCATTTTTCGTATAAAAGTCATAATTATTTGCCCGGTCATATAAAAAAACGTGTAAGTGTAAGGATAAAAAAACGTTTAAGACAGTAATAATGATGAAGTCAATTTTATTTTTTTAATTTAAATAGTAGAATAAAAAACATAAAAATAAATCAATATAGATTAAAAACAAATAATGCATTTATTTAAGAAAATATATTATTAATTTTAACGTTAATGTTGTATTAAATTTGACAATAGTAATTTAATAATTACTATTTTAAACAAAAAAAATATACTGATTAATAGAATCAAAAATATATGAAACAAAAAGATCTCATTTTATTTAATACAAACTAAATAAGTTATTTTTACGATTGTTATGATAAACAAAAAAAATGACTAAAAAGATATTAATAATTACTCCCTCCGTCTCATAATAAGTGTCTCATTTGCACTTTTTTTATGTCTCAAAATAAATGTCTCTTTAGAATATCAATGCAACATTTATTATTTTTTCCACTACTATACCCCTATATATTAACTTTCACGTTTTCCAACTACTTCACTACCTATAATAAATAAAGGTATTTTAGTAAATGATATTAAATTTATCATTAAAATCAACACATCTAATCATTTTCTTAATAACAGTGAAAAGCTCAAATAAGATACTTATTATGAGACGCATGGAGTATTTTATTAGCCTAATTGAGAAATTTATTAAAGAAAATTTACGAGTTATATATAAAAAATGGTAACATTTTGTTTTGCTGTACTGAATGAAATCATATATTTTATCGTTAAATCAACTTTTATTACATATTATTATATATTATTATTTATAATTAATAAAATATGGTTAAAAAATCAAACTTAAAGGAAAAAGATTTAAAAAATAATGTGGAGATTTTATGGTGCATGTGTCTTCTAAAATGGTAACATTTATACTAAAAACTGATATAATATTTGTTTTAACAAAAAATGTAAGATAATCATGATGTATAATTTTCTTATGAAAAAAACAATTGTATAATTATATATATATATAATTTATTTTATTATGTATAAAATATTTATAAGAAAGATGAATAAATGTAAATGTATAATATATGAATTTTATATTCATATAATATTTTTGTTAATGTAAATTCATATTATATGAATCTTATGTACCTTTGTAAAAAACAGTTCTTAATTTTAAAACTTGAGTCAATAAATAAAAATTATTTTTAATATTTAAAAAATTCTATCTCAAAAGTCAATATTTTCGGAAAATAAATGAATTATCAAATATTTTTTATTGAATGTTTGAAATGAAGAAAATATTTTTATTATGTATAAATTTCTATTGAATCCTTTTATCCCGTGCCTCGCACGGAGACGATCCAAACGATCCAAGACCGTGAGTATATTCCTAATGATTATATAGTTATTTTAAATTTCATTATAGTCATACTTATCGGAATCAATCATACTAAATTTAAACCCGTGCCTCGCACGGGTATACACACTAGTTATCTCAAATATCTGTTCAATTTAAGTAAATATTTTGTCGGCCCGTAAGAAAAATAGGTTTGGCCCGTCGAACATGTCTATAATTTTTAAATTCTTCTGTATTGTAAATTTAAGGATTCTATTGATTTTATATAGTCTTATCATCTAATGGAAAATAAAATAACAATTGTTGAAAATCTTTTAAAAAAAAAGTTTTTGAAAAATGGAATGTGACAAGTAAATTGTAAAAATATCATATGAATATAAAATTCATATGAATATAAAATTCATATACTATGAATTTACATATGCAAAAATATAGTATGAATCTATTTATTTTTCTTATAACTTAAAATATTAGGTTATTTCTCAAGTAAAAGTAATTTGTTTCAAATTCGGTATTGTATAATCCGTAAGATGAAATATTGTATTATCATATAAATATACTAACTCTCCATCACAATTATCCATCAACCATCTAAGATATTGGTACTAAAAAAACTGATAGGTACCTCAACATTACGACTTTATTGAATTAGAATGTAAAAACCTTAATTAGTCAAATATTTTAAAAACGGATAGTATCGTGTTAATACTGACATGTGATATTGAACATTTTAAAAATAATAAGCTGTGACTTGAAATAATTTTAATATTTAAAGTAAATTCATAAAAATATTGTTTGATAAATAATTTTTTATTATAGTAATTTTAAAGCATTTAAATTTATATTATTTTGATTATTTTAAAATAATTTAATTTGAAAATTAAAATAGATCTAAATCTGAATCTAAGAAAATCGAAAATTTAAATGAAGTTGATAAAGAGATAGATCTGAATCTGAATCTAAAAAAATTGGAAATTGAAATGAAGTTGATAAAGAGAAAGATATGAATCTGAATATATCAATAAAAAATGAAGGTAAGAGTTATGAAGAGTTTTCAAATGAAGGTATAGGTAGACAGATGATGATTACGAAAGATAATTGAAACATTGAAAATTTAAGGTGGGATTCTCCCAATGACGGCTAAATAAATGTGAGATGATGATTACGAAAGATAATTGAAACATTGAAAATTTAAGGTGGGATTCTCCCAATGACGGCTAAATAAATGTGGAACAAAATAGTATCGGACAAAAAATAAAGTAGTTGTATTAGATTCCTATATAAAATTTATTAATTCATAAACGTATATGAATTAATTTTTTTAAGATAATATAATATTTTTAAACAAAACTATAGCATTGTCCGTCTTCAAATTTATTAAGAATTAAACTATTAAATAATAATACCAAAACTTTCATATAATAAATATTTTTAATATAATTAAAAATTATTTATTATTTATATATATTTGAGGAATAAAAATCGGGTCATGAAAAATTTATCTGCAAATTAAAGAAGGCAAGGAGATATTCGTACAAATATTTTTTAAAAACGGTGTGAAATATAAAATTTATTAATTCATAATTTTTTTAAAGATAGGGTATGCACGCCTAATGAATACTATCATTAATAATAGTTAAATAAAATATTAAACTTTTCTAAAAAAATCAAATCAGTTTGAATTAAGAAAATTAATGCAACCATAATTACATAATTTCCCAATATTAATTATTAATAATATATATTAATCCCATGAAATTACATTTATATTATAAAAATAAACACAAAAACAGTGAATTCTTTAAATCTTTGATATTGTCCATTTTTTGGAATATTTCGGTAATGTACATGGGTCTCCATCACTTCAATCGCTCAAACTCCCATTATTATCTTGTTTAATGATTCTCAATGTATCAACTGCAGGTTAGTGAAAAGAAACTATGTTAATGTCATATCAAAGAAATAAGAATGAAACAAATACCTTTAGTACAACCAGTTCTTTGACTAACAACCAATAGAAAATAGAAGCAAAACAATAAACATAAAACAATTTCATATCCAAAACTCTTTGAAAAGAACATCTTCTCTCAACCTATAATAAATAGCTTTGGAAACTGTTTCAACAAATATCATATTTGATGTACTTGGAAAAAAAATTATAACCAGTAATAAAAAAATTGGTGAGACTAAAAGAAAGAAGAAAAACAGTTACAAAAATGTTTCCGTCGAACCCTTTATCTTGTTGCTTAATACACGTTTAAAAGCTAAATAAATCTAAGAAGAAGACATAAAATGTGTTGCGAAATAACCAAGTTCAAATAAAAAAAATATTAGTTTGAATAAGAATAGAAAAGAATGAGAAAATTCACCAAATAACAAAAATAAGTTGTAAAAACTAAAAAAGTTTGTATCTTCTGTAAAGAGATGTACACTATACTGAGTTGTTAGAAATAAAATAACAAATAGAAGTGAGACAGATTGAGAGAAAAGGGACACCAAAACAATATAGAGAAACACGTTAAGAATAATGCTTAGAAATATAAAAGAACTTACTTCCAATTTTTTCCAGAAACTCTTCCTACAGATTTGATTATGATGAAACATAATTTTTTTCCTATAAACTCTTCTTGTAATTCTGATTAAAAAAAAAACAAAACCCAATATTTGCGAATCTGAAACCAATATTGGAAGATCTGATTCTGATGGAAGCGTAGATCAGGAGGGGTTTGTTAGTCTCCATATCCATGACTTTGATTTCTTCCACCTCTACGTCCTTGAATGCTTAAGTTGATTTCAATTTTTTTCCAGAAACTCTTCCTACATATTTGACTATGATGAAACATCAATTTTTTCTAGAAGCTCTTCATGCATATCTGATTGCAAAAAAACAAAAACAAATATTTGCAGATCTGAAACAAATATTTGCGGATCTGATTTTATTGGAAGCGCAGATCAGGAGGGGTTTGTCAGTATCCATATCCATGGCTTTGATTTTCTTCCATCCCTACGTCCTTGAAAACTTCGATCCATAAGTCTCCCATAAAATGCAACTCATGACATTATTCAATTAAAATGTTGCAGATATTGAAAAAAAATAACATAAGTGATAATAAGTCTCCCATAAGCAATGTATTTTCAATGCTTGGGAAAACTAAAGTGTGTGATGATGGAATAAAGCGTGTTCCAATAAAAGGATTTCAATTAATTAGGGTTGTAGCAATTTAATTGGTTTAGTTGTGTAATTACTGTTAGGGGTATAAAAAATCATTAATGCTGACTTAAATAATTAATTTAAATTGAATAATCCCGTAATGACGTATTTATCCCTAAAAATTGAATAATCTATGGATTACTTTAGGATTAGGATGTAATTAGATGGGGCTTTAAATTTCTTATTATAGTAGTTGATTGGAGTATTAATTATACCCATTTTTACTATATTAGTTTTATCATTTCCTTTTAAATTAAAATTATCTTGAGTATTTTAGATTTATGATAAATTTGTCCTAAGTACTAATAAGATTTTGGTTGATGTAATGATCTAATAGCTCCTTGACTTATAAATTAAAATGAGTGAAATCGTGTGAAGGTTTAAATCATGGAATGTGTGACTTGAAAACCATCAAAACTCACCAAAACTTGTGTTTCAAGATTATTTTAACTTATGGACACTTATTAAACATGATTAGAAGACAAAACACGTGCTAATTTGGCCTGTAATTTGAATTAGCAAAGTTCAAAATTCTGATCATGGTGCAAAATTTGGTATCCAATTACCAAATTCAAATTCCATGGGGCACCCTTTATAGGAGGCTTTATGATCTGATTACTTTTGCAATTGGAAGGCATTTTTACAAACTTCACAATGTGCAAAGAAAGTCTTCATTTGGCAATTTGAGTCAAAAGTTATGGTTTTGAAAATGGTTAAAACAACTGCTCTAACACTTAGAAAAAATTCAAAGTCCAAAATGCCTAAACATAACCTATAATGTTTTAATGAATTACATGTCCTTCTATGAAAAATTAGCCTTTGATCCTTGAAGAGAACTTGTAGATAAAATCTAGAGTCCATAGCAAAAAGAAGCACTAAAAAATGTTGAAAATTGAGAGAGTTATGATCTTAGCAAAGTGGGCAAAAATCACTTGAATCTTCAAAATGGCCCATAATGTTTCCACATCTTAGATGACTTTTTAAGCAAAATTAGTTCTTGACTTGTAAAGAGAACTTGTTGGGGAATATCAAGGAGAGTTATTAGCAACAAGAGGCCCTCAAAAATGTTGAAAATGGAGAGAGTTATGCCCTTTTGATTATAGAATCAACAACTTGCCAAATTAGGTCAAACATCTTGAATCAACTTTGAATCCCTTGAATTTTGTTTTCTATCAAAGGCATGATGAAGCATATAAGACCTTGAAGTGATGTTATCTTTAAGCACACTTGATGATGGTGCTCATATCATGAGGAAACTTTTTGAAAAAGGCATGGAAATAAACACATGAACCTATGGAGTTTTATTGATGAATCCAATCACATAACCTTGATATGAACTTGATCAAGTGTAGCTAAAAGATGCTCAAGACATAATACTTTGATGATAGGAGTGTCACTTTGAAGTTTAAGTCATTGAGCTTCAATGAATGATCAGTTGATTGAGGGTCGATCCTCAGAACCCTGGCTAATGAGATGAGGTGATTGTACTTGGCTCAGCACCTACAATGTAAAATATAAAGAGACACAAAACAATCTTTTTTTTATTTTGGTTAGATATTAGTAAAACCTAAAACATGTATGTACAAGATACACAAATGGGTGTTTAATGATCCCTCAAAGGCGCACTTAGAGAAAAGAGAGGGAGCAAAGGCTAAGTGGTATCCCAAGATTGTGATCTTGAGGTATTGCATGAATGTAAGATGATGATGGATCTTTGGATTAAAAATTAGGGTATGACACTCCTGAAAAAAGAACAAAGAAAAATTATAAGGTATAGAGATATGTATATAAAAAGGGAAAGTAAAGCAAAATAAATTACCTTGGGTACACCTGCATCAGGACTAGAACTATCACTTTAGACGTGATCAGAAGCGGCATTCTTTTTTACTCCCAAATCATCTTCGACTACCTCAAGAACAACATGATTTGTTTTCTTTGTTTTAGTACTGGGGGAAACCCTTGGAGCGGTTTGGGTCTTTTGAGAGATTGACCCTGAAGTCTTTGCCTTGTTTTTCGTTTTTATCTTAGACGCTTTAGGAGAAATTTTAGGGGATACATCTTCGACAATAAATATCGTTTGAGTTTCTTTTGGTTGATCGACCTTCTTACATTTTGCAGGCGTGAGATGAGGCTTTTTGTGAGCCTAAATTAATGCAAAAGGTGTTGAAGTAAAAGAATACTATGTGCATAAAAAAGTTCAAGTGTGGCGCGAAACAAACATGCGACGCTGTTCCCTTGGCTGGTTCTTTTTCTTCTATTTTCTTCTGGGCAGCAGCCGCAACATCAGTTTCATCACTTTTATCCGCTTCCTTCGATCAACCGCTACAAAGTGGAAAAATGGTAAAATGTCAATATTAAACGAGAATAAGGGAAACTTTAAATAGAGTTCATCGAGAGATCCTTCCCATTCCTCTCCTTTTTGTATTAGAGGCAGTACTCTGACATGTTTCATGTCGACATGAAAGTGGCCTTTGAAACTGTCTAAGGTATCCTTAGTCAAAACCACTCGTTTAGCAAGTTTTAAAGATTTATTTTTTAGAACTTTCAGGAAACACTAAAGACGAACCATTGTGGAAATGGAGGTCGAAATGCCAAAGCCAGATCAGAACTTGGCAAAGGTGGGAACTTAGGTGGATGAAATTTGAAAGCAAACTCATACTTGTCTTCGTTTTTAACATACGAAGGGATTCAAACCAGGTAGTTTCTTCATAAATTTTTCTTGTAGAATAATTGTTGTTTCACGGATGGTTCGTTTAAGGTCATTTGGCCTAAACACAGTTTCAAAGTAGCGTTAGAAAGCTTGGATCTCCTTGATGTGTTTGTCTTTACCTTTCTTGAAATGCGCATGTATGGAATAAAAAAACCTTCTTTAGATGTTGCGACAAGATAGACACTTCAAACAATTCTTCGAAATAGTAAGCTATCCGCCAAGCATCAAATTCTTGGGTGCAATAGAAAGAAGGTCAAAAATAAATGGGATTAAGTTTTGCAGCCTCTGCAGAATATCGACCCAGACGCTTGACATACTCGTTTTTAGAAAAATTGGTACTATTAAGACATATATTGTTCTTTCGACTATATAACGACTTGGAAAGTAATTGATTGAGACCGGATTGTTGAGACACCATATTTGGTTGGTAACTGAAAAGTTTTACATGCTCCTTAGAAATCCCAAGTCAACTTGAGATTAATTTTGGAACAAGGAAAGGTTCCCATATCATAATGGATTCAACTTCTTGGTTAAGTTTAGGGGGAGGGAATTCTCTAGTGAACCATTCAGGGCCATGAGTTCAATTAGCAAAGGGGGAAATAGATGGAACAAAGTTATGACGCTTCACAAACATCATCATGTATCCAATAAAGGCGTCTTGCAAACTACGCCCTGTATCAGTCGGAGTCATTGAAGCCAGGCGAGTCCCTTTGGTCCTTTTGTTCCTGATGTCTTCATCATTATCATTTGGTTTTTCGATCTGGAGTGAAGGCTCAAACATAGCATTCAACCATAGTTGAAGGCTTGAAGCAACCAATAAGATCCATCCAGCAAAAAATTGGTCCCAGACTTGTACTTTTTCTGAGAGTCGACAACACCCCATAGTGTTTCATAAAAAGACCCCAATATTAGCTGACTCAGGCAAATGTTTTGCCTTTTGTGTAGCTGGTTTTCCAAAGCCAGGAATCTCTTTGCAACACTCAGCGACTTGCAGCAAAAGATACAAAGTGACAACCAAAGTGCTAAGAATGTATGCTCTTCGTCTGAAACTTCATCAGTCTTCTTGTCATGATTGTAATACCATTCTAAACCCACAAATATTTTGAATATAATTTACGAAAATGATTCAAATAGAGTTCACCAACTCAAAGGTGGCACACTTCATAATTAAACATCATAATAATCGTCTTGCTCCGTAACATGGTTTCTCAAATAATAAATTCACAATTCTTTAAATGATATCAACATATAACTTTTTAACTTCGCAACAGAATTCATAGTCTCAAATTAATTTCATTTATTCAAATAAAACTTCATAAACCTCGTAATTATTAAGGTTGACATCAAGGAAACTTCTCAAATAACGTCATTAGTGTAAATGTAAAGTTTAAAAGAACAACAACTTCAAGACTCAAGCATTCCCGACCCGATGTTACATATTAGAGCAAGACACCTCTAAATCAAAAGAAACTAATAAAACACTCTGAAGCTATCCTTTAAGTTTCAACGAACTATTCCTGATCACCTGCAAGTTACCCACATTTCAAGGCAACATTTCCAAGCAGAAAGGTGATTATAAAAGATATAAGATATAATCATAGTAGTTATACAACAATTATCAAGGATCTCACTCTTCAATCATACTTCACATGCTTACACACAAGATTAGTTCAGTATTTCATTCATCTTATGAACACATCAATATTAAACAATCATCATACAAAATGTCATTTAATCACATATAGTCAAACGTCACTTAACTTAATATCGTGAAATGCCACAAAGGATCTAATACAACATCATTGACTCATGCATGTGGTACCAAAACTTCATTGATGACTCAATTATCTTTACATTCAAGGATCCTCACCAATAGGATCGATTCCCGCTTGAAACTAGAGCACTTCACAATATCGCACCCAAACCACACAATGGGATTGAGGCCGTCGCTGGACTAGCGTCCTAACACGGGACCAGTCATCCTGCAAACATCACTAGACCAATGTCCTAACATATGCTATGAATGTATGATGCATAACGTCATAATAAATGACGACCACAACTAGTCAAAATGCATCATCGTTCATTTACTCATCATATCATAAAATTATCATTCAATTACATCAACATCACAACCATCTTTATTAATACCACACACTTCATATTCGTCATGTCATAAACCATCACATCAATAACTCATTACAACAAGCATGTACACACTTATGATCTTCTTTACAAAACACATACCATAATCAAACATACACATAAGCAAAAGACATGCATATAGCCATATAACAAGTCTCATGTCATTGACAAATAACCCTTAAAACCCATCCAGGCATGCTAATTAAATTCTAGAAAATTACTCAAAATTAACATAAAATATAAACTCCCACAATCTCGAAACAATTTTACAAAAATACAACAATTTTTTGTCCCAGGAGACCGCGCTAAGAGAGCCTCATTGGTGCTAAACTCCAAACTCTCTGACTTGGACTGTATTCTTTTAACGCACACGCGCTAAGCGCGCTCTTCGATTCTGCAGAAAATTCATGCGCGATCAGCACTAGTCCCATACGGATTCTTAACCCCCAAAACACATTCTAATCAACATTTTCTTGCAATTTAAGGCATAAAAACCTATTTCTAACATGTATTTTCCATCACAAACATCAAAATACAATTAGTCATCATAATACCAGTAATCATCATCAAGACCTAAACCTTCAAATTCATAGAAACATGGAATTGATTCTAGTACATGTTACTACTCATCCTATTGTCAAATGCTAACACCATTATTCATACCAATAACACATTCCAAATGTCAATCATCATAATTTTATCATATACATCAAATTCATCACAAAACCCCAACAAACCTTACGTATATCAATTATAATGACAAGGATCACCCCCTTACCTTAGGTTGTAGCTAACTTTGATTCTTGTTGCGTTCTCTCTATGAATCCCTCCGAATTCTTCGTGCCCTAGCTTTTTCCTTTCTCTTTGCCTCTTCTTTAAACTTCGATCGCACAAAATAAACATATTTTCCCTCTTTTCTCTTTTTACCCCTAGAACCTCTAATATGGCTTTTCCCTTTTTGCCCTCACCTAACTTCTTACTCTTGTCATCACCAACACCAATATTAGCTTATTCTACTAATTAAAATAATTCTAACTAATTATTCTAATTATCCAAATATCATTTACATAATCCTCTTAATTCTCTCTAACCCAAATAATTTATCCCAACACATCATATTCATCAAAACATCACATAATCTCGTCGATAAATCACAATAATTACCTTGGACTCATATTCCCACACCAAATCAATTAAATAAATAATTTAAATAATTAATTTAGATTTTTTGGGTGTCACAATGATGGTCTACCATGTAGTGACCAAATCTGGCTCAACCCGTATTAAAGTTGACGGTGTCTTAATTCCTCTCATTAGGGTCGAAGACCTCTCCAATTGGTCGAAGACCAGTGATAGCGGCCACGTCGAAGAGCATGGGGGGTAATCATGCCACAGGGAAGTTGGAAGGTATTGGTGGTGCTTTCCCAGAAGTATAGGGAAGCAACCAACATATTTTGACAATATGTTGGACCTACTTTCGACAGTTGGATCAAGTCTAAAATACTCATATCTTTCCAGGTTTGAGCCTTTTTCTTCTCAACTTTCTCCATCCAAGAAAAATAGTTTTCAGGGTCTTTGAAAAAGGACAAGAGCGAAATACTCGATAAGTTTTTCTCATATAGCTCAGGTCTATTGTGGTTTTCAATTTCAACAACAAATTTGTCTTTAGGCACTGTTGCCTCAGGGTTTTTTGACTCATCGACTGGTTTTACCTTAGAGGTTTTTGTTTGGTTTGCCGATTTGGCGCTAAGTTCATCTGCAGTAGTCGTTGGCTTTATTAAGAACACTAATGGCTTGGTGCGATGATAAGCGGAAAAAAATTCCTTGATCTTGTTAGCATTTGCCTTAGGATCGGGCAAAGGACCAATCAGCGCATGAGTGTCTCCAGAAATGAGGAAATGGATAATTACCTGATGTTGGTAAATACGAGTTTTTTCTTCTAAAAATGGAGGTTCAGGTACATACTCCTAATTCCCAAAGAGAAGAGGACCCAAGATCTTTTTTGTAGGAGGTAACGTGGCCTTTAAGCTCTTAGGATCCTTGGCGTTCCTTGATTTAGAGGCCACCATTGTTGAAACAACAAGAAATTTAAAAAAAAATGATTTTTGGTGGAGAAAATACAAAGAATATAGGTGAAATGGAGAGCTGGGAGAAGAAAAAGAGAAAAGTGTAAAGGGGTGAGACTTTAAAAGGGAAGGAAGAAAATCATTAAGTGTTTGAAAATTGACATTTGAACTAAAAGCGTGGAGCACGTGTAATGCGTTTAGAGGGGGATTGAACGATTAATGTTTGAGTGACCCACGTTTTCCTTGAAAATAGGAAATCATGAGTGCTTTCTAAATATTTGATGTCTCGATGTGACGTTTAGAAAAAGTGGCTATAATAGTTGTGACGTCCGTATAGTACCACCACGTCGAAAACATTCAAAAAATATATTTCTTTCTTTGTTCGAAAATGTCATTTTTGGGGGGCAATCTGTTAGCTAGATTTTTTTATGTATCCCAAATTCAACAAGTCAAGAAACGTTTAAGACGTTTAAAGATATTCAGCCGCGTACGTTGACATCTCTTCGACACAATTTTTTAAGAGAGGAGTTTGACGACTTAAATCGGAGGAACATGGCGAAGTCCTATACACGCAGTAGTATCGGGACTTAATAATATTTGGTTTAGGAAGTATTGTAACTGAAAGATTCAAAATTTGAAACAAGGCTAACAGTTTCTTGGCCTTATCTACACACAAAGGATGCGTGGAAACAAGTTAAGAGCGAAAACCATGCAAGCAGAAAGGTATCAGCGTCTGAAGAAGGTGACGTTTACGGTAGTTATGTAGATTTTATTATAAATAGGAAATTATAGCATTAAATTTGTGTTGCAATTACTAGAGAAATTCATTATACTCAAAGTATCCGAACGAAAGTGAGAAAAGAGTTCAAATGAGTGCAACGTATGTATTCAAACACCACAATTTATTTATGCAAAGTTTTTTACATTAAGTTATTTTTCATGCAATTTCACTTCGGTCTTCATTTTCTTTGCATTTACATTCTCTTTTCACTTTTATTTCTTTACTTTATCTGAAGGATTTCAACGACGTCGAAGTCTGCGCATTATTACACAAAAAACCAAAACCCATGACTGTAACATGTTAACACAAACTATTAACCGATTATAGCAGACAAAACACAAAAATACACAAACAATTGTAACCACTTAACGCAACTTCAAAATTGTTTTTTCTTCTAAAAGTACTTTTCTTCCGTCTGTAAGTGATTACACTCCCGTGTTAATCGGTTAAAGATATAAGTTTTCCTATAAGCACACATGCCTTACAACCCTTATTTGAAGAAGTTCATAAACTACAAACCAACTTAAGGCGGGGTGAGACAATCAATAGTTATTAAACCGAAAAGATTTAAAACACCACAATTGATTAGCATACTTCACACTGATAGGATAGTGGTTAAGGAGACGAGAAATAAATCAGTGACATAAACAAGAACTTTGTTTGTTGCACCAAGTTGACATCTGATATGTTTCTTAATCTAATCTAATAATTATAAAAACATTGACATCATTCGACTATTAAATTACGTTTGTCTCAAACAATTTGTCATTGTCGGAAAATGTTTTACTTTCTCATCTATGCTAGCTGCTACCTAATTCTTGATATTATCGTACTATAATAGCTTCCTTCACGGCATTACCCCCATTGAGATTCCTCCACGGCATTACCCCAACTAAGATTAATCCACTTCAAGTAATAAAGATAATTTAATATATTTCATTAAAATAGTTAAGATTATAGTATAAATTTTCAATTTATTCTATAGGGGTCCAATACAAGTGGTGAAGGATACAATGGAGAACACATCAAGAATGAAGCAAAAACAAAGAGAACTAGTGTTGGAATTTAGAACACCTCAACATCCATCTTTGGGCACAAATTATTGGGGAGGTGCATCACCTTTATTAGCAAGGAATATACCCGAGGAATCACTTGAACAAAGGTATGCAAAACTCAACACAATCCGAACACGCGACGAGATCTTTCCGGATGATTTGGATAACTTGTATTCTCTCAAGTATAGTGTTAAGAGATCGTACGATAGAGGCGTCGCACGGGTCAAAAGTCTAGTTGTTTTCAAACTATTGTTTATGCGGAGAGAGACGAAAGTAACTGTGTTAGGTTCTAATTCAAAGAAGACATGGCTTCCGAGATTGGATCGTAACAATAGGTGGCCACAGGGTTGGTGTTGATTTAGTTTATTGTTACTGATCTTCTTCTTCAAAAGTCTAGTTTGATTTAGTTATTTGTGATATGAAAATGCTATATGGATGATAAGATGTTTCATGCATGTAATTGTATAACATTTCTTCTTTTTTCTAATTAATGGTTGAAGCTGCTATTAATCTATATGATACTTTTCTTTCAGTCCTATTCTTGCTTGTCAAATCTAAACTATGACATGTTGCATTCTGATTCAAACAAAATGTGTGTGAAATGGTCATATATATTTTCCCTTACTTTTTTTTTTTGGGCGTTAACCGACCGGTATCCGCGGGGGAAAGGGGCCCCACGTGACTAATTCGGACCCGGGCTCGGAGGCGACGGCACCGTGGCCCCAGGGCGTTTTTTACTCCAGCCGGGATCGAACCCGGGTACTAGCCGGTTCCGTCCCTTTATGAAGAAAACTCATTTGCCAACTGAGCCAACCCTTTGAGGTTGGTTTCGGTTACTTTACTCCACCTTAACTTTGATAACTTTAATCACTTTTATGGATCAATAAATGATTAAAACAATTATATTAATATTTTAAAGTAAATAGATAACTAAAGTTATCAAAATTACCGTATAATAAAAGCCCTTCCCGTACAAGACTTGGTCACCAAGTAATTCTTTCGTGGGACTTTACATGAGAGCACTGGTGTTCATAAGTTCAGGAGACTTTGAAGGAAACTAAGCCTATCTTGCAAATGAATAGGGTGAAAATAAGGGTCACTAGTTTTCGTGCAATCTATTTGGATTTATTGTTTTTGGGATCGTTTGGTTATGTATTATGCTATATTTTATTACGAAATCATCATATATTTTACTTAACATGCTATATTATATATTAACTTGAATATTTTTTATTAAATTAATATTTTTAGTGTCATTTTAAAATATTATTTATGTTGGAAGAAATTCCTTATCATCTCATCCAAAAACTCAAAGACTAATTTGTTGGTTGGGAGCTTCTAAGGTGGGCTTGTTGAAAATAAACAAGAATTGAGATTCTCAATCTGAATGTTGTGGTTTGATTCGAAACAACAATAGAGCTTGATTGTATGGTTTTGAAACTGATAAAATCCAAACTCATTTAACATACAACTTTTAAAAATAACGTGGAATCATTGCGCGTGATAGTTTACATTAATTACATTTGTGTTCCCATATTGTCAAAATGTATAGATTGTACAATGTCTTTAATAGCTCTCATTCATTAGTTTGTTGATAAAACTAGAAAACATACTCCTTTTTATATAAATAGAATATTTAATATATAAATAATTTTATAAATTTTTAATTGTTGAGAGAAAATAGAAGACAAAACAAATTTGATTAAAATAAAAAATATACCCCTAATTAATTGCGAGTTTTTTAAAAATATTTCTTAATAATAAGTTATGTTGTGAACTCAATGTCAAATAACGAAGTATAAAACAAGAAAAAAAATAAAGAACAAATAAGAAGAACACAAGAATTGATTATAACTGTTATTCTTTTACATTCTCTTAAAAAACAAGATTACATGTTTACAAGAATAACAAATAACATCAATTGCCCTAAATTAGGATTTGCAATGTGCAATGATGAGAGACTAGTATGCTATTTATAATAAAATCTAACATACTAAACTAATGAGCTTTTTCACAAGGCCCATTATACAAGCTAACTTAATAAACAAAGGTTTAAACACTAAACCTAATTTAACATGCTAATAACCCTAACATTTTCGAACCTGCATGCTAGATCCATCTTTGACTACAACATGCACATTTTGACACCAACATGTGAACAATCTTCGATTTCATGTTTAACCTTGTCGAACCAATAAACTACCCTTCGACTATACTAAAGTTCGATCCAAAGTTTTTGAAATCTCCTTACTGCACCATTTTCCACATTGTCTAGATACAAGTAAACCAAATGAAGCTGAGCCTTTCCAACTTTAAGTTTCCATTGCCAATCAAGCCTGCACATTGATGAATATGTATCGAATCGATGCAGAATTATGAAAACCAAAATGTATTTTTCAGCCAATGTAGAATATTTTTTTGCCATGACTTTGATTTCAATCGATAGTCAAAAATAAGTGACAAGTATTTTTCTCTATACTACACTTGAGTAGGTACTTAAATTGATTATTATCTTAAACACCTATTTTAATCAAATTAAATCTAGTTAGAATCCTATTTTAGAGCATTCTCTAAACTAACAATGTAACTTTTGGTGGAACATAATCGTTCCATGCAACTGATCATCACAATTTCTAAGCTATATGCTTCTCTAAACTATATGCTTATTTGACAGAATAACCATTTCTAAATCAAGCTCAATTATCCTCTTTATTGGATGTCAAATTAGTTTTCCTAATATATTCTTTAAGAATCTTTAATTTTACCCTTTCTCTACTTTAAGGATCTCTCTTTAATTTAATGTGTATATTGCCTCTCAAATTTTAACGTAGTTGCATTTACTTATAAGAATTTTGCACTTGTGAGAAATAAAATAATGTAAACTTTACTTGCATAGAGATAGCAAGAGGAATTTAGGATGCTTAATCTGTAAAAAGTGAATGATCCTTTTAATCATGTGGTCTGAATATTTATAAGATCGATCCCTTGGATCAAATGGTGTTCGTTGACCAGTTTCCATCTCTACCTGCATATATAAATCGTGGGGATAAGGGAAATCGGTCATTCCCCCTTAATAAGAGAAATGATTGTTTTTTAGAATGGTAGTAGTGTCAGTTACTTGCCTAGTACACTAACTGACACATTTGCACATGATTTGGAGATTGAGTGGGTTGATTTGGGGTAGGCGACACATGTTTTAAGCGTTTCGGGCCAGGTCGAGAGCTGTTACGTGCCTGCCACATAACACTGTTTCTTCCCACCTTTTACCCTCTTATAATTTTCCTGGGCTAAATGAGATATGGGTTGGCCTCTTTTGGACTCAAATATGGTTTTATGTATTGTGCATATACTATTGTCAAAAGGTATTGATTTTGATGATGACAATTGACAAACATTTGTGTTGATAATTGATGGGTTTCCTCTTTAGGAGGAGAGTAGATGAGTAAACAATATAACAAATAGTAAATGAAATTAAAGTACGGGAGAACTTTTGGTAAACTGTTGGAAAAAAAGAGTTAAAAATTCTCATATTACAACCACTTACTTGTAGCATATATTGGCTATAAAAACATATCTTGTTTCATTTATAATATGGTTAAATATATGTTACCCCCTGCAATGTGAGTGAGTTTTGGTTTACCCCCTGTAATATTTTTTGGATCCCCCCTTGTAATATAAAGATTGTATTGCTTTGGCGCCTTAAGTGACAACTTGACAAGGAATCTTCACTTTTGCTGATGTGGCTTGTCTAAGTGGTTTTTTTAATGTATTTATTTTTTCAAATGAGTTACTATTGGGTTCTATGTGTTGTTGGTTTATTCTTCTTTTTAGATAATGCAAAAGAGAGAGAGAGAGAAGTGTACTCTCAAGGGGAAGAATATACTCTCAAATGGATTTGGTCATGACAATTCTTCCAAAGAATTTTAATGATGACATGCGAAAAACAAAGAGATATCCCAAACCTCACCAGTCAAATGTGTCAAGATCAATTTGAAAGTGCTAGTAAATGATAAATCAAGCAAATGATCTTAAAGTTGTGTTGTGAGCCCTGAAGTCTTAAAGATGTGAAAACTTGAAATTTGTGAAATTAAAGTATGAAAGCTCGTATGATCTTGTGCTTAGGGTTCTTATCAGCTTAATTGTAAAAGAGACAAGAGTAAGTCTTGAGATACTAAGACAAATGTGCGCGCACACACATAGACACGCAGACACACAAAAGTGTTTTCAAATCTCTTCTCTTTTGATAAAGCTTCTTAAAATCAATTTAGACATACGCTTAATTGATTATAAACTTGGTTAATCAATTAGGAATATAAAATACATTATCGAATCGATTAAGAGATTTTTTTAGTTGATTAAATCAAAGTGTAATGCCTCCTAAATGATTAAGGAGGCTAATAATCGATTAAGAAAAGTAGAATTTCAAACTTTCCTATTTTAGCTTGGTCAATTGATTAATACATATATTTAATCGATTAAATCATTAAAATGATCCATGGACTCTTTCATTTTTTATCTGAATTTCTTCATATATAAAGGAGGTTTATCCTCATTTCAAACACAAGTTTTTTAAATAAAGACCTTTTTATAAAATTCTTTATCTCATTCTTTTAGAAACTTGTAGTTTCACTATAGTGATCTTAGTGCCAAGAAAGTGAAAAGTTCCTTTCTGAGAATTGTTGTCTAGTGTTGTGTTGAAAGTATTTATTCAAGAGCATATTTCTCTTGTAATAAATTTGAAGGTTAAAATCCTGTCGGCTTTAGTTGAAAACTGAGGGTAAACTAATTCAGGGTACATGCTTCAAATCCCAACAGTTTCATATTATGTTTTATATCGTAGCTTGTAGCATTCAGTTTCACTTGTCTAAAACAACATAATCGGAACCCTAATAAAGAGCCCTAAACCCTAACAGAGAGCCATAAATAAGAGAGCAAACAACATAACTCTAAACAACGAGAGTCCTAAACACATATCATCCTCAATACAAAGATGATATGTGTTTAGGACTCTCGTTTGGTACTTGACTTGATGAAAGACTCAAAATATTTTCTTTGACTTCTTCTTCACAAATCAGGTACATCAAACATCACTACTCATGTTACTTTACTGTTATTGTTGGTATTGTTACTGTCGTCGTTTGTTGTTGTTCTTATAGTTGTTATTGTTGTGGAGTTCTGAAATCCTAGAGGTTTAATTTTGTTGTTGTTGTTTAAACATATTTATGTTACAATTTTATTGATGATGTTCTTGTAGTTTTATTGAGAGATTTTTTTCTAGTTGTTGTTTAATGTTAGTTGTTGTTTTTGAGTTGTTGATGTTATTGTTGTTGTTGTTTACTTGTTCTACAATCCAAAGTTATGAAAATCTATATGTTGTAGTTTAGTTGTTATTACTGAGTTTGAGTTTGATATTGATATTGATATTAGTTTTTGTGATTCTTTGTGCGACTCTCATTTTGTTCTGTCGAGTTGAGTTTATTATATATATAATGTCGATTATTTGTTTCACTAACCCCTCTTTGAACATATAACCTATTAAATTGATTTTGGAAATATTCATATGAAAAATTATGTTGTATTTAAAACATATCTAACATTGATTAATGTTTTTCTTGCATTCTGCAACTCATCATTCATCTCATGTTATGTTATCGTTAAAATTTCTTCGATACTTCTAGGTTTTGTTCAACTTCTTCCATATTTGTTCAGTTTTCAAAGAATCAAGTACTATACTTTCAAGAATGAATTAGTAGAAAAGAAAATGTTGAATAAAGAACTTGAAACATCGAAGAGATTTTAAATATTAAAGAACGTGAGATGAATGATGAGTTACAAAATGCTAAAAAATTATTGGTTAGTGTAAGTTGTTTTTCAAATATAACACAATTGTTCATATAATTGTTTTTCAAACCAATTTTGAGAAGTTGTATGTTCAGTTAGGGTTTAGTTAAATAAGCAATCTACATTAGATATAATAAACACAACTGTGTTTTACCCATCGTTGGAATGTCAAAACCAATGTGAAAGGTGTTATACCCGTCGGTGGAATGTCAAATCTAAGGGAAAACGTATTTTCGCCATTTAAAAATTCCAAAAAAAGATCTCCATGGGGATCGAACCCATGACCTTTACACATTAGTTGTCAGTTGAGTTAAAACCGAGAGGTAAAATGGTGCACGTTTTATAACGCCTTTCGTTAGCTCGCATTTGAAACTGAGGTAACACCTCATATTCAACTGAGGTTAAATGTGTTTTTTGTAGTAGTGTGTTATGAACCGTCGACCTCGAGGAAACACCATCATAGGGAAACACTTCCCTGACTCCTTTAAGTAGTAACCTTTCATATGGGAATATGATGTTGATGCGAGGAGCTTTATGAGGAATCATGCTGACTTCCCCACACACTTCCCTAATGACCAGAAAATGGTGATTCAATTGGGGGATGGGTGGATGTCAAACTTTATAGAAGCTTATCTTCTAAAGGTGCTGATGCTAGAACGAGCGATGCTTGATGCTTATAGCTAGTCAAACATCTATGTTGTGGATCTCAAAATTAGGTTGAATACAATGAAGGAGGAAATTTTACTAAAACCTAAACATTATTGGCCTCCACCACTAAAGAGAATGATAAGGCTCAAAGCCCTTTAGGCGAGTTGAAACAAACATAAAAAATGAAAGATGACCCATAAGCAACTTGGCGAGGATTTTGACAAAAAAATATATTGGTATGCATACGAGAAACTCTTGACTTTTTTTTATCTGTCTTGAGAATCCTACTTTGTGTCTTAGCCATTAGAGAAGAGACATTGACCTTACATATGAGAGTTCTTCGGGGTGTCTTTGGAGAATGCATTTTTGTAGATTGTGGTTTCTTTCGACTGACATCTAACATGTCTTATCTTAAGTTGGTTCCTTATTTTGGTTTAGTTATTTGTTCTTTGAACTGGGTGTGTGAATTTTATTGCCTTATTTTTTATTTATGTTTTGTTCTTTTTGTGCTCGTTGGTTTCGCGTTTAAATAATTCTTGTGCATAAATGTAGGTAATTTTTTTCTACCCCTTGTAAAGTTGGCGGTAATTTACCCTAAATATGTGTACCAATGAAATTTTTTCACATAAATTAAATTTTCAAAATCACATATTAACCAAAAACTTAAAAAATCAAAATTAAATAAAAGAAAGAATATATGATTTGATCTTTAAATAGTAAGATGTTGGCATGTGAAGTGTGAGTAATGATTTTCATATTGGATGGAAAAAAGAATGTTAAAAAGCATAGACCAAATGTCTTAAGATTTTAGGTTAATATGTAATTTTAAATTTTTATTTTATGTAACAAAATTTTATTGGCATAAATTATTTGGGGGTAAATTATCCCTAATTTTATAAAGGGTAGCCTAGATCTCACCATAAATATATCATTTTGGTTTCTCATTAGGAAAGTAAAGTAAAAACAGCGGTTTATATGGAATCAATTAGAAAATTTCTTTGCCAACCTCCCTACCTTCTAGTCCACCTCTGGTGAAAACCCCATACTACCCCTGACTTCGGAAATTCATTTTCGAAAATGCAAGAAAAAGGTGTTTTCGGAGATGCATCTCCGAAAACGCCTTTTTTCTTGAAAAAATTGTCTTATTTCGGAAGTTCATTTCCGAAAACAGTATTTCGGAAGTTCATTTCCGAAATGCTGCGCGTTATGCAGATTTATCAAAACACTCCCCCTCCCCCATTCATTTACCCTAACTCAAATCAAACAAGCAAAGGCGAAAATTTGTGCAAACACACTTCCAAGGCTGCATCAAGGCTCCAATCACATTGCTATACAATATTCAAAAGCCCACAAATCACTCAATTTGTAAGTTTTAAATTTGTTAGATTCATTATTCAAATGCATGTTATTTAGGGTTTCAATTGCATAAATGATATATGGACTGGTTGTTAGTAGTATTTAGGTTGTTTAGAAGCTTTTTGAATTGGTTTTATGTTTGATTTTGGGGTCTGCCATGGAAGTTGCAGAAAACTCCATCGCAGGGATGTTTCGGAAGTTCATTTCCGAAAACACCTCCATCCCAGTTTTCGGAAATGAACTTCCGAATTGTATCAGAAGTTCAAATTTTTTAGTTTTTTATTTTGTCTCGCATATTAATGGATTTCAATTGTTTACAGGAACATGTCAGACAACCAACCAGCACGCATCAGACAGGGTAGGGAGACCCAGACTGCGTCGGCTAGAGAGGGTAGGGAGTGTCCGTTTTAATTTGCAAGTACTTTATTTTTAACGCCTTTGTTTATTGTGCCTGTTTCTTTGAAGTTTGTGTGCATGCGTTCTGACTTCTTTGACGGCGTGTCGATGGTTTCCAACGTCTTTGTTCTTTAATGACTTGTCTGTTTCCCAAGCGTTTTTGTCCCCTTTCTTCTTTTATAAAAGGAGGTCTCATGGACCTTTCTTTCTTCATTTTTACGCAGGAATGGGTGGCGCTAAGGGAAGAAAGGGTTCTTCAACCTCGTGCTCTCGCGGAGTGAAGGAGGTGAAGGAGGTGAAGGTGAAGAAGAAGGTTTTGACTGGTTCTGCTTCTCGTCCCCTGGGGGTCCATGGCTCGGACGTGCAGGCTCAGTCTTCAGGCGTGAGAGTCATGATCAACGCTGATGGTTCTGAGACTGAGTGGGATGAGGATTGGTATAATTATCTTCATTCGGAGGAGTTCGCTCGTCGGGCAGAATAACGTGTTTTTGTTTTGTTTGATGTGTATTTTGTAACGCTCGTCGGGCAGAATAACGTGTTTTTGTTTTGTTTGACGTGTTTTGTTTTGTTTTGTTTTGATTTCGGATTGTATCTTTCGCACAGTGTTTTTGGATTGGATTTATCATCTTAGTATTTTCAGTTTATCTGTTGCTTATTTTTATTTGGCGTTTGCGTTTAATTAAAATGCGAGACAGTTTAAGAAAAAACATAAAAAAAAACACAGTTTCTGCATAATTCGGAAGTTCATTTCCGAATTCACCCCCATGAGGTGTTTTCGGAAGTTCATCTCCGAAGACACCCCCCATGAGGTGTTTTCGGAGATGCACTTCCGAATTATGGAATTTTTTTTTAAAAAAAAAGCGCTTCGGAAGTTCATTTCCGAAGCAGGGGTATTTTGGGATTTTCGCTGGGGGTGACCCCATGGGGAGGTGGCTAAACAAATTTTCATCAATTATCATAATGTTTAATGCATGGTAAAATAATTGCATGAGGAAAGACAAGTATTGGTGATTTTCTTTCGGTTTATGAGATGATTAATATGATCTGGCGCCTCCATCTAACATATTATTTTACAATAGCTCATCCATATTATTTTACAATAGCTCATCCAATATTATGAGATGATTAATATGATCTTCCTAAAATTTATCAACTCCTTTTCAAATTCTCAGTCTAATTAGTGGCTTTCAATATGATTACTCTAAGATAAGAAAGAATTAATTTAAATAGCAAAGATATACACTATAATTTGATTTTAACTGTACTTCAATTTTTTACTTACAATTCAAAGTTGAATATATGTCTTATTATTATTATTCATAATTTCCATGTTGAACAGCTAGATCTTATTGATGAACCAAGTTTAAAGAATTTTTAATTTTACCATCATTAATTTCCATATCCAAGATTGGCGGCTAGTGCTTTCCATATGTGTAGTGGTGAACATTTTCCCATTTACATGATTGCTTGCACAAAGAATGTTGAATAGTTAGAGGACAAAACTATTGCTCAAATATTTCATTATTAACAGTTTAGATCCACTGAATTAACAAAGAGACAATCACAATTGACTAGCATTATTAATCAGAATGATATAGTTTTTGTCCTATATACAAGATTATGAATAGTTAAGGAGAGAGAGAGTAAATAGTAATTTCATTTTCCCACCTCAAGTGAAAGTGACAACATGGTTTTGGACTATATATTAAAAGTTCTAGTTATCATATTAATTACTTATATTAATTAATACTAGTACTTAAGAATATAGGTGTTGCATTTTGATATGGCCATCGATATTGACCTAGTGAAAGAGAGTGATCAATGGAGTGTGAATACATAATGAAATGAAACACACTACTCATTAGTTTGGAGGTTGAGGAGTCAACCTTTGTTGATTAGATTACTTGTTAGCTAAAAGTTAGGCTACATATCTATTTAAGATCATTTTGGCTCCCAACCATGTTAAGCAAAAAAGGTAAAGCAAAGAAAGTAACACCATCATGAAAATTTTCTTTTATTGGATTTTTTTAAGTTTTCAATTGTATTAGATATTTTGTACTATTAAGTAAAATAGTATTGATTATGGACAAAACTTATGTACAATTCTTTAGGTGTGGTTTTTACTATTTTCCAATGAAAATATGACAAATGTATAATTTCCTTTTACACGTATGCAAATTTCTCCTATTTTCACTCACTAAATCATATTTACGCATATTTGTCATATTTTCATTGGAAAATAGTAAGAAGCACGCCTAAGAAATTGTACCTAAGTTTTGTCCTTTGATTATTACAAAATATGTAATTATATAGGTCCTTGAACTATTTAAATTTTTAAAAATAAGTCTTTCTATTTAAAAAGTTTGTAATTAGATCTTTAAATTTGCTAGTAATTTGTAATTATAAGTTCTCAAACTAAATATTTAATGGGTTCGTATGTTTTAAAACTATTTTAATTAGGACCTTGAATTTAGGTACTTATATTTATACAAATTATTTAAAATTTTATGAGGATCTATTTATAAAGTATTTAAATGTTTGTAGATTCGAAATGGTATCTATTCTTGCATTTATCTTAGACCTAGGTTCTTAAAACACTTATGTCTTTGTGTCTATAAGGACATGTTGAATCAACAATCTCAACATGGTTAATGCAGTTTTGAAGAATTGAATTATGGAGTAGAAAAATTGTTCTTAAGTTGTTATATGTGAGTGTAAATAGAAATAAGGGAATGCACAATCCAATCAATAGAGATTTTAAACCAAATTAGTTCGAAGGTGGTGTGAGCCAATGTCCAATTAAAGATTACTTTTTAGAGCTCCATGACATAAGGTTTGGTTCAAATTAAATGCAAGAATCAAATGTGGATTTTCTATTATCTATATCATTTTCTCAGTGAGATTCACTATAGAATTTCATAGAGAATTTGTGAGCTAAGGTAGAAGGAGATACAAATAATCCATAAGAGAGAGTTTCAATAAGACACCTCAACATTCTTTTCACAATAGACCAACGAGAGTCAAAGGAAGAGGACACGAATTGGTGTGTTTTGTTCACATTAAAGGCTATATTTCGAGTCGAATAAACTAGGTATTTGATGGATTGATCCTTGGTCAATTAGGCCTTTGGCCGGTCTAGAATCATTGCTCCCAAGGCTTAACCGGGCACCGAAGGGGTCGAGGTAAGCTTTAAGTATTATTTTGATCGGCCTTTACATCGTAGTTCGGCGTGAAGTATGGGTGATTTTTTAGACACTTTCTCTTAGTGAAACCCTTCACTCCTACAACTCATTCTACTTTCTATTATATCCCCGTTGTTTCTCCTTAATATTTTCAGATTTCATATCCTAAGTATATGTCTAAGATCCATTTTAATCAGGATGTTAGATCTTATTGTACTCAGACAGGTTCTCTTTCTCCAGACAGGGTGATAACAAAGGAGGAGCTACAATCTTTGTTTTAGGAATGTGGTTATGAGAAAGGGTTCGGCCCTGGTCAGGTGCCTCTTACTAAAGTGAGGAAAAGGCAAATTGATACTTGCTTTATCTTGAGTGCAATTAGTCTTCAGGAGATGAGAAATATTTTTTATGAAAGTGGAGTCTTCATGATATTTTTAACATGCGTGATTGCATTTTGTAGACAACATGGATAAAATTAGTAAACTGAACATGTTCTACCACCTTGCCGATGCTTAGGGCATCAGAACTGTTGTGAATACTAATACTTCTTCTACATCCTCTCCTAATCCGACCCCTTCTCCTACCCCAACTATAAAATCAATGGCTTATGTGCACAAGGTGGCTCATATTGTGGATGTTTCATCCGTTTTGGTAGTGGGGGGGACCAATTTCTCCCTCAGTTTTGACTAATAGGGCTCGGGAAAAAGAAAGATAATCTGCCTGGGTTGAGGTTTCTCCCAAACGAACTCATTTTATTGAGGGCGATGCTTCTACGAGGGTGACTTCTTTTATAAAGATGGCATACACTTTTTCTTTCTGACTTTCATGCACTCTTGAAGAAGCTGTTGTTTATCCTTCATCTAAAACCTTCCTGGGAGGGATAAGATGAAAATGGATTTTGAGCTTGCTTACAGCATGTTCAAAGCCTCTTCTACCTTATGTCTCATTTCTATTAGGCTGGGTGATATATTGGACCTGAGTAGTCCCTTCAAGGAAAAGTATCTTGAAAAGGGAATGGTGAAGCTATAGAGTTGACGTGTGTCAACCTTTAAAAGGGGATTCTTAAGTTGCGAGAGGAAGCTAAGTTCGTTAACTCTTTCCAAGAGGCTGTGACAACACATAGGTCTCATTTTTCCTTGGCGGCTCGCATGGCCGAGGTGAAAGATGCCCTCAGAGGTGCAGAGGAGCGCAATGAGGTTGCTTTAGCTTCTATTAAGGAGAATGTTAGCTAGGTGAAAAAAATACCAGAAAGACGTAGAGGCCTTGAAACTTCTCCAAGACGAGGTGGTCTGCCTGAGGATGGCGCTCCATGTTTCTCTTGAACAGACTATGCTTTATGGTCGGAGTTTAAGAACGAGTTATGGAGCAGAAGGAGAAGTTATGTCTGGGTAAAATAATTTTTGCCGAGGCTCTGGACCTGTTTAAATCCGCTTCTAGGGTGAATCTGGGAGATGGCCTCGGCTTTAAATGTTATAGTTTGATTTTCTTTTTGCATTGTATTATTTACTTCCTGCAAAGTTCTCGGGCTTTCGTACCTCAGAGTGTAACAATTTTGGATATTTAATAAAATAATTTCCCTTGATATCTCAAGTATTGTTAGCTTTAGAGGTATGTGTCGGCCTTTGCTTTATTATTACTGTTATTGACTATTTGTTACTGCTCTGGGATTGCTCACTTAATCTGCAAGGTCTTTATTTACTTTAACAATTAAGGTTGGACTGCCGATGTTTGTCGCTGATGGCACAATATTTGTTGTGAGAGTGAGAGCCTTTATTACTCCGCTTTATGAAAGAATCAGCGTATTTGATTGTAATAAGATGGAAAATACGCCTCTGTAAAAAAAATTAACTCGTTGTGTCAACTGATGTCTTCCATCCTTTTTATCTTTTATATTCAATTGTTGTCTTCAAAGTTTGTTGTGATAGTGGTGTATTACTTTGAATATACATACGTCACATTTGGCAAATTGTTTGTGCTTCACGGGCGACGCCCGTGATCGGCGAAGTGGATGTCATGTGATTGCATTTTGAATTGTACTCTAGTCACTAAGGACCATTCCCTGGCCAAGGGAAGGATTCCCGTCCCTGCCCCTGAGGCTTGGCTTAGATTGAGGGGGACATCTTCAGGCTCCACCATCTACGCCCTAGGATTGACTAGATTTGAGGGAGGTGCGCCAGTTACCACTATAACGAATAATACTTTTTATGACGAAGCTTTCATCTCAAACATTCTAAAAACTGAGAGTATATGTCATGGGAGCGCGATGTTTAATTTTTTTTAATAAAATAAACAATATTTTACCCCGGTGTTAAGAAAACTGAGGTAACAAAGCTATAAGTGAGCGCCATTTTTTATACATAAAAAAATAATAAACATATTCTCTCGGTTTTTTTGGAGAACCGAGGTAATATAGCTATAAGGTATCTCGCTTTGAATCTCCATTACCGCATTTAAAATCCTTTTCAACGATTTATCACTTGACATCATTTCCAAATTTCATGTTTTTCTTTATTAATTAGTAATTCTCAAAAAATTTGTTATCAATAGACAAGAATAGGCAATAATAGAAAAAAAAAGATATATTTCATTGAAAATAAAAAAAATAAGACAACAGAGAGAACTATTCCACATATTTAAACTTCTCAGTCCACTCAACTTCAACATTATTTCTAACTATCTCTAACTTGGAGAAAAGTTTAGAAATAACTCTTCCATATGGTATGAGGAAAGTCATTTCCTCTTGAAAAATGCTTATCATTTCCTTCAAGAAGTTGAAAATGGTAAGAAGATTAACTCTGACGTTGTCGGTGAGGAAGTACAAGAGATGCTTGTCATACCAAGTAATGATTTCCAGTTGTTTCTCTCTTGGGCGGAGATTTGTCACTAGAAATTGAAACCAAATTTTTTCAATAGGGAGTAGAGAAGCAGGACTGGCGGACTTATCTTGGTCGACATAAATTTGGTGAATGTGGGTTGAGAAGATATTGTTGAATTGATGATGTTCAACACAACCACTTGTCTCTTGACAGTTGATTGTCATAGCAATCAGTGATGGAGTAGTGAAGAAATGAGAGCCATTGACATAAGACTAGATGAATTCATCATGACCAGCTGGAACAACGGAGACATTCATCCAAAACTCTTTAACGAGATTAGTGTATATGGGTCATGTAGAATGTAAAAGTAACCATTCAACATTTGTTTGTTAACATCTTTCCTTAGTTTAAAACGATCGAAATCATTGAAATCAACAAACTTTTCATTGATAACGAACAAAATATTTGCATCCATTTTTGAATAAAATAAACTTTGAAACAAGGAAACAAGACACAAAGAGTTTGAAATAAGACGTTGAAAATACGAGGTTTGAAGTCACAAAGTTGGAAATGAGACATTTAAATAGCTCAAAAGTCTCCTTGAAAATCCAAAAGAGACGTTACGACTTGAATATATATGATTATTGTTGCTCTAGTGATATGATTCCAATGTATGCACGCCACATTTTAATTAGTTTTTAAAACAACATATTACCTCGGATTTTCGCATAACCGATGGGAAAAATAAAATTGGAACCTCTCTTTTTATTATATTTTTTATAAAAGCACTGCTTAAAAAGATTTTACCTTAATCCTAACTTGTACGCATCATTCTTAAGGATAAATATTTATCATTTCCTTTAAGAAACTTGAAAAAGAACTCTATGATGGATTGCAAGTGCAGAAAAACATTTTCCAATGGTTGAACCCTAAACCCGATACCCTAAACCCCAATCATAACTCGTACACATCATTCTTTGGGAAAGATGCTTATCATTTCCTTTAAGAAGCTTGAAAAAGAACTCTATGATGGATTGCAAGTGCATAAAAATATTTTTCAATTGTTGAAACATATATCTCATTTAGAAGTTAGATGCATTCAATCTATATAACATTTTCCAATGTATGGGATAGATAACTCCTCATAGCTAAAAAGTTGGATTTATTGCAATATTGTGTTTTAATATTCTATGTAAACAATGTAACTTAAAAAAGAGATTTTTCACCTCAGTTTTCCTAAAAACCGATGGGATAATTTAGTGTTAAAATTAAGGATATTTATCACCGTCCTTCATCAAATTCTCAACGTCCATTTCTTGACTATCAACGCTCAAGACACGACCATTAGTGATCCGCGTGAAACATAAATAACTTCCATTATAAAAATATTCTGAATATAAAAAATTGATAATAAAACACCATGAAGTGCTTGAAACTATCCTACACTTTAATGTTTGCAAAAGTGTTTTCTATGAAGAGTTATCTATGATGAACTGCACGAGCATAAAATTATTTGGGTTTAAGGTTAATGTTCTTAAATATATTTATTTTAGCAGAAAATCATTTATTTATCTAATCCTTTTTTTGTTCATATCAGAAACAAATGCAATGCAAGCAAAAGCCATAAAAAATGTTATGCACCCATCAATTGATCTTTCTCAGAATTATATGATTTGAAGATCTAAAATCTATATCTTGGGGAAATTAATTTTTTCTATGTAAACAATGTAATATTTTAGATAAACAATGTTGTTTTTAAACAAATATTAATTTTCAATGCAAACAATGTAACGAGTTTTAATTAAAATAACTAATTTACCTCTCGGTTTTATTGATAAATCGATATATATATATATATATATATATATATATATATATATATATATATATATATATATGAGGCGTTAGTATTGTAAATAATAAAAGTGCAGATGATGGAGTTCAAACTCATGCGCAAATAATTTTATCTCTCGGTGTTTTAAAAGCCGAGGTGTTAAGTCGTTACTTTTTATGACGTCCTTTGTTATCTCGCTTATATAGCCGAGGTAAAACGCATTTCGCGTCCGAGGTTAAAAGTACTTTTTGTAATAGTGTACCCATAATTGCTTTTAATAAACCTCGTATGTGAGGTGTACGTTTGAGTCATATTCGAATTGCAGAAATGTGTTACGTCTATATCAGATATGTATTTGGATCTGGAGTGTGTTTAAGTCATATGAGAATTGCAAAATTACATTAATGGCACATAATCTAATTGATATACTACACGTCATTCATTAATTGACACATATTATTCTTTTCCACACTTTTTTTATTGAAAATAAAAAATAGAGACCAAAATTATTTTAAAAATAAAATAGAAAGATTGATTTCGCGAACAGATGACAAAATGACAAAGATATCAAAATTATAATTTAATATGAAAAGAAATTATAAACCACCTAAAATTTTAAAATAAACTAGTAACTCATATTATCTTATACAATAGATAATTAAGGAAATCTAGAGGAGTAATTGCTTCCCAAAAATGCAAGCATACTAATGAATAACAAACAACTAGTACTAGTAAGCATGATTATGCCTCTTGATACTTCTCCGAAATAATTGTGTCTATTAAGTTTTTTCCTACCAACTAACCCCAAATATGTTAAATAACGATAAACTTAAAAAGATGAAGTGTATGGTAGTACCACTATTTGTAAATATAATTTTTTTTCGTCGATCACATATTAAATGACATTACATTTTAAATGTATGCAATCTATAGAAAAATAGTTAATTAAATTAAATATTTTTAGTTAGTAAAATAATTATATACAAAATTTTATAAATTTAATTTCTTTTGTAAACGAAAAGTTGCATTAGTAATCTAAAATGATAAAAATAAAAATATAACTTTTTCAGACGAGACATGAGAGTGTATAGTTAATTACTCTAGAATATGTAAAGGTCTAATAGGGTAACACAAATCATAGGATTCCCCAAAATAGAGTTTCTGCATGGTTGAGAAATTTACAAATTTTAAGGGTTGTAATCACAATAATTATGTTCAAAATCAATCATAAAGAAAATTTTCATCATTCTGATTTTTTTTTTTTTTTTGAGATAGCTTTTACTCATTAAATTTTTTATTTTTGATAATTTAAAAAAAATTGACTTCATCAAAGAAATAACACGTTTGACTTAATAAATGATACCATTTTATTATAAGTGATTTTTCTATATTATTTTTTATATAAATCAGTTATCTTGAATTAAATTAAATAATTAAATAATATGTTTGAGCATTATAACACTCGAATTAAATTAAATAAAATTAATTAAAAAAAAACAATATTCACATAACATTTTCCAATACGAAGTAGGTGGTGCAATCCAAGTGTTTATCAATTCAGTAGAAACGTGACTGCCTAAAACACCATTTACATCTCTTGTCTAAGAAGCAATCTATAAACACATTGACTTCATGAAAAATTGCCATGAAAATAAACATTTATAATTTTCTATGATGAAACAATGTGGAGGTTGAAGGTGTGATAACTTTAGATCAATAAGATGATTATTTTCTTTTTACAATAAGGCACAACAAGACCATTGTTGAAAAAGTAGGTAAATAAAGAGACTCCTTTTACTAGAATGTCAAAGAAAGGTTTGAGAACTTGGAGAAAAGATAAGGAAGCATGTCCTCAATTTTATATCATGTTGTTGGCCATCCATTCTCACCACCATAAAGTCATTACTCAATTGGATTCTTCCTTTTTGGATTTTTCTTAATGGTGATTCTTAATCTTAAATACCCACCTCTAATCACCCCCTAATCCTCATGGACTTACCTTTGGGACTTTTTCCCTTACTAGTCTTCATAGTAAACAATGTTTCATCATTTTAATTACAAGCACCTTTACATAATACACGATTAACAATTATCCGAGTTTTATCCTAAGATATCTTTGCCCAATTATAAACTGAATCGACTTAATCAACTGAGTTGAGTTAGTTGTTGAATTCACTTTTTAGAAAATAAACAACTAAAATGTTGTATATTCGGTTTCACACTACTGTATCTGATATCCTTCCACAACTATCAACTCAACTGATTTAACGGCACTATCAGTTGTTGTTTTTAGTAATGGTGAATAGTAAAATTATTTTAAAGAATTTTTACATCATTTTAAGATGAATCGGACGGTTGAGATTAAAAGTTGAGCAAAGTGTCACAATTTCCAACTAGAAAATAAAAGAACTCACACACTCTTCTTCTCTTCCACCATATACATTCTTTCACTCTTTGCATCTTCACTTTCTTCTCAGAAATTGCCAACATCTGTAAGCTCATTCTCTCTCTTCCTCTGTGAAAAGGGACTGAATTTACCTTATAATTATCACAATTCTTCATTGTTAGCAAATTCTATCACAATTTCAGAGAAATTCAACACCGCAACAACCTTAAACACTTTGATATGTCATCAGATATAAGCTAAATTTCGGAATTAAGCTTCAAGAACATAAGGTGTTTGTTTAAATGCGCGTTAATTTGATGGCAATTGGGAAATTTTGTTGTGCTAGTAGTTTTGTTTTTTCCGCGTAATTGAGGGTTTGGTTGTGTTTAATTTAACGATTGTGAGGTAAAGTTTGAAGCTTTTGTTGGTGAGGTGGTGGGAATTTTGTGGTGTGAGTGATGGGTGGGGATCGTGTGTTACTATTACAATCTGTTGGAAAAGAACCGCCATTAAAACGGCGAGCTGGGTTGCGGAGGAAGCAAGCTGGAAGAGGGTCTTACAGAGGGAGCTAGATAGTTAGGGGAAAGTTGATTGATTGGTTCTTTCTGTGTGATTGGATTTGGGGGGTTTTTTTCGTCTTTTTTTGGAGGTTTCAAGGTTTGTAAGTTTTTAAAGGAACAAGATGGGTAGCAATTTACATCAACTACTCAGAAGTCTTTGTTTCAATACTCATTGGAATTATGCTATATTTTGGAAGCTCAAACATTGTGCTCCAAATCCAATGTATGTTATTACTACAACTATTGTTCATTTGGTTATGTTACTAATGCACTTAGCACAAAGAGTTATGTACTATTACCTTAAATTTTCGGGACGCGGTGCTTTTTTTGTTGCAGGATCTTAACATTGGAGGATGCTTACTATGATAATTCAGATTATTTTGGCTCTTCAGAAAATAAGTACTGTCAAAAGGCCTTGGAACAGATTAAGGGTGGGAAGTTTTCTCATGAGGCTTTGGGGTTAGCTGTGGCAAAGATGTCGAATAATGTATACTCATTAGGGGAAGGGTATGATTAATCAAATGTAACATTTTACTTGAGATTTGAAACTTTCGATTACTTAGTGCTTGTCCTAAGATCCTTCTTTGTGTACAGTGTTGTTGGACAGGTAGCTGTTACTGGAAAACATCGGTGGATCTGTGCAGATGATCAAGTTACAAGTTCTGGCTTGTCTTTTGAGGTGAGAATTACAGTTACAAGTTACAAGTTTTAAAGTCTTTACTTGGTATTGGACAAGTACATGTCAGTATCTAACTAAACTTGCAACCATTCTTCATTATTTTCCTCCTTTTGGTTTGATTTTCAGTTTGATGATTTGTGGCAAACTCAGTTTTCGGCTGGAATTAGGGTAAGCTAACTGATTTCTTAAAATTGGAAGCGTGAACTTCACATGTCTATCTAGAAATTAAAATTGCCTCATGATACCAATAGTAATAGTACCAAGCGGTATTGTTAAATAATGTCTACAGCGCTATAGCATAGCAGAATTCAAACAAATCGCTGGTGACATGCTATATAGTACAAAATGTTGTTAAATAGCAGCTATAGCAGCGTTATAGCACTGCTGTGTAACGGAATTTGAACAAACCACTATTTTCTGTGATCCGCGATTGACAACAATGATGCCGAGCCATTATAGGGCTCTGGCTTAATGTTCTTATTTCACTAGTTGCAACCAAATTATATTGAAATCATATAATGTTGCATTCTGTTTTAGTGTAATTATTGCGAGAAACCTAGAGATTCTTTGATAGAAAATAATGCATCACTTTACTTTTGTCTGCATTGAAGTTTTTCATTGACAACGCTTTTACTTTGCCTTGTAGACAATTGTTGTTGTGTCTGTAGTTCCACTCGGCGTTGTTCAGCTTGGATCTCTAATAAAAGTAAGATGAGTACTTTTTAATGTTTATTTCCTTTGATTGAGCAATATACTATATCTTCACGATTTTGTTCGTAGCAGACCTTGTATTTGTTGTGATTTTAAAATTTATTCGTGCTCTTTTGCTTGAATGTATCATGACCATTCGTGTATTTAATCTCGTTGCTATAATTAGTTGATTTTTTTTTTTGGAAATAATTAGTTGATTTTTTTCTCTTCGAAATGTGCTATAATTTTGTTAGAGTGTAGGATATTCCCTGGATATTATGGGCCCGTTTGTTTTGGCTTTTTTTCAAAATGATTTTTATAGTGTTACATAATTTTGTGAAAATAATTTTTACAAAGAAACTTTGTAAAATAATTTTCAAATAAAAATTTTGTTTGAATAGTTATTCTTAAAATGTGATTTTAGGTATTTCATTTATTTATGGGAAAAAAATTTGGATATCAAAATTTCAAAAAATCACTTAATTTTGAAGCTATTTCAAATAGATTTTCATAAAAATCATTTTTGAAATACAATTTTTTGAAAAAATTGCGATTTTGACTGAGTTTTGATCTTCAGTAATGTGTGTTTATGTTATAGGATGTCAAAATTAGTGTTTCATTTTAGAAAAAACGAATATAAAAAAACTTGTAATATTTTGAAAAACGGTTTTGGAAAATTTATTTTCAAAAATACAAAGAAAAAATCCATTTTTTTAAAGCTGAAACAAACTGGCCCAAGCTCATTTGGAAATTCATTTATTATGTAAAACACTTGACAATTTGCATTGCTTCTGTCACCCCTGGCTGCAGGTGAATGAAGATATGGGAGTTATTAATTATATAAGAAACCTTTTTTTGTCTACTCAAGATTACTCAATAGACCACATTCCTAGTCAAATACAACATAGTTTGAAGAGCTCTTCATCTCATGTAAGCTTCTTCATCATGGACCAGGATTGCCTATAGTAATTATTCCACAGAGTAGTCAATATTGGCATTTGACTTGAGATTTAACGATTTACATATACATTAAGTCAAATTTAAACAATCTCAATCATCGATTTAGATTGGATGGTCGAGATCAGTAACTGCATGACACAGTTATTACAGCTAATCTGTTTTGAGCATTATCACGAGGTTTACCTTTCTTATTTTTTTCAGCAGGATATCTTGAAGGAAAAATCATCTTCAGATATTATGCCTGCATGCATGACGAATGAAACAGTGGATGTTTTGATGCCCCTTCAATGTTCTGGGAGGAGCAGTGCAACTAATTCTGCTTATTGGGAAATGGGTGATAATGTGATCAAGCACGAAGTACCCGAGCTCAATAATGATGTGAGTCCCATTTTGCTTCAGTCGACGTTTGATATGATTAACGTGGAGCATCAGGAATTTGGAGAGATAAGGCCTCTAAGTGCGAGGGAGTGTGCGGGGGGCAGTGATGGCTACAAAAATATGAGATTGGAATCGGAACAAAATTTATCATCATTTTTGAACAATTCTCTTATAAATAATGATGGCGTTAGCGATTTGATACACCATTCAGAAAAGTCCAGAGTTGATTCTGCATGCTTTCCTACAGATTTTCTAGAAGCATATGTTTCTGAAAGTGACAAATCTCATAAACACTGCAAAAAGTCAGAGTTTTGGACTGTGCCTTGTGGCAAGGATACCTCCTATACACAGTTGAGTTTTCCGGCTGGCTGTGAACTACACGAAGCACTTGGACCAGCATCTTTGAAAGGGAGTAAATATATGGATTCGCTGGCACAGGTTAATCAAGATGTGAGAATTGTGGATATGCCAGACACAGTTAACCCTAGTCAATCAACTTCAGAGCATCTTTTGGAAGCAATGGTGGCCAACATTTGTCACAGTAGTAATAATGATGTTAATAGTGAATCATCATTTTATAGATCAAAGCAATCTGCAATAAGTTCTGGCAAAAAACCTGAAGTTTCTATTCAAAATGTGCATACTGTTAATCCAGAAAGCTATTCAATAGATCATCCTTCTCTTTTCAGAGAGGAAAAACACCATTGTTTGAGCTCATCGTCAGGGGTATGCGGTGTTATGTCATCTCAAGGCATTTCATCTATATGTCCCAGTGCTTGTAGTGAACAACTCGAAAGGTCATCTGAACCATCTAAGAACATCAAGAAGAGGGCTAGACCTGGAGAAAGTTGCAGACCTCGGCCAAGAGACAGGCAACTGATCCAAGATCGAATTAAGGAGCTGAGAGAGTTGGTTCCAAATGGTGCAAAGGTATCTTGTTGTACTATCTTTCTTACCATTTTTTGGTTTACGCGATGGTTGCAATTCTGGTTCATGTGACTAAACATTTTATGTTAACTTCAACAGTGCAGTATTGATTCACTACTGGAGCGCTCGATAAAGCACATGCTCTTTCTGCAAAGCATAACTAAGCATGCTGACAAGCTAACAAAATTCGCTGATTCTAAATCAAAGGTAAAGGTTTAAAAGGATTTGAGAAATATATGTAAAAAATTAACACTCCTGCATTAAAATTCAAATGACCCCGTTAGAAAATTCTGTTGATTTTTTCTGTTCTTTAACACTCCTGCAATTTCACAGTTACATCATGTGGAAGCAGACATTCTCGGATCCTCTAGTAGTGACCAGGGTTCGAGCTGGGCAATGGAGGTAGGGGGTCATCTAAAAGTTCATTCAATATTAGTGGAGAATCTTAGCAAGAACGGACAAATGCTTGTTGAGGTACGTATGAGTATGACTTGAAAATTACGATTTGATTTGTTGATTAAAAACTATAATACGCAAGTACAAAATGAAAAACCTTGCTGATGGAAAATGGAGTTGGTTTGGACTCGTAATCATCTATTGCATACATTTTCTATTTTAATTCTGACTTTTTTGCTGTAGATGCTATGTGAAGAATGGAGCCATTTTCTTGAAATAGCGGAAGCCATAAGAAGCTTAGGCCTTACAATTTTGAAGGGTGCAACAAAAACTCGCGATGACAAGATGTTAATATGCTTTATTGTTGAGGTAAGATTTCATTAGGCATTAAACAAGATACATTGTCAAATAGAAACTGCAACATGGATTTATCATTGTCCTTATATTAGCTATCTAGTGATTATTGTTGATGACCATATTGGGTCTCAGGTTGAAAACAACAAAAATGTACACCGACTGGACATCTTGTGGCCGCTTGTTCAGATACTGCAATCCAAGAGCACTGCAGCAACAGTAACTGGATGATTTGTAGAAACTTCGGGGCCCTTTATTTGTTGCCGTAACTCATTATTGATCACTGAAATGATGCTCAGGATTTCTTACCCTTGTGTGTTCAAGACTCTAATTGCTGTTTTTCTTAAATCTGGTTTGAATTTTGAGTGTTTGTTTGTGTTTGGCATTGAAATAATACAATGCATTGACCCCTTGTTACTCTTAGTGCCACTTTTTATGTTCCAGACTTATGCTTTGATGATCATTTAAAAATATAGCCTTGTGAGCTTAATAAGTAAACTATGGAATATCAACAAACCTATACAGGTTGCTTATGCTCATGGAGGGTCCAACTGGAACATAAGGTGGCATGTGTTTGTATTGAAATGTGATTATTAATTATCAATAATGTAAAATCAAATTTTAGTTTCTATAAATTCATGAAGTTATTTTAACTCACTTGCAGTTTCTAAAAACATTAAAAAGTGGTTGGACTTGTGGTTGGCTTGAATAGTAAGGGACTGATAGTATCTTTAAGTTCAAATAGTGTTAGGTTTTTAAATCTATTTGTAATCTCTTTTCAGCTTATACCTTTAATTTATGTGAAATTTGGAATTTTTTTAATACACCATCTCACATCCTATACTATTGGGCATGTTGCATAAATAATGTGAGATTTGGTTTTTTCAATTTACGAATATAAATAGTAGATGATCCGAAAGATAGATTCTAATATCATGATATATTTTATACAATGTTAAACTCAATTGTAGAAAATCAATTTTTAAGAGTTAAAAGTTCCACAATCAAATGTTAAACTCAATTGTGCAAAATCAATTTTAAGAGTCAAGAGTTCCACAATCAAATGCAATAGTATTGGATGTAAAAGTATGCTAAGAGTTCCATAATCAGATATAACATAGGTTTATAAGTGTAAACAATTTTTACCTTCTATATCAGTTTTGTAGGGTGAAGTTCAACTAAAATTTTAAAAATAACACATCATTAACAAGATTAGGGGATTGAAGATAGACATGGCGGCAACTTGTAGAAACTACTCCCTCCGTCTCTCAATGACTAATTTGTTTGGAATAAAATAGTGTCCCAAAATAAATGATCCATTTTAATTTTTAATATATATTTTTCAATTCTATCTTCTAATTAATAAAAAAAATTATCATTCTCAATACATATAAGGAGTACTATAATAAAAATACTTCTCTCTTATTTTTATACATTTTTTTAATATGGAAGGGAACTATCTTAAGTTCATAAGAATTGCATTGCACTATGTTTCTTTAAGTTAATCCTAATAAATTGTATCATTGAGATGCTCTAAGAATGTATGTTTATAGAATTAATTATAATTATAATTTTCTTATTTTAGTTGGATCATAAAACTAATCTTTCTATTTTGGTTTTGTTTGATAAAAATAACGATTGTCTAATAAGTTAACTAGTAATTTATAGTTGATGACTGATGATTGATAGACTCTATTTGATAAAAATATTGGTTGATTGATAAGTTAGCTGATAGTTTATAGTTTATATTTGATAGCTTATAACTTATAATTGATCGTTGATGAGTAATAGCCGATAAGCTAATTGAAATATTTTGTAAAATTAATCGTTCGAGTAATTTATAAATGTAAGATGACAAAAAAAAATTGTCAATTAGCATATTAGATTTTTTTTCTTTAATAAATGTAGTTGAACCATCTTACATCCGCTAATTTAAAGTTGTGGAATTGCCCTTTTTTTCTTGAGTTGTTCATCCTCAAATTTGTTAATTGAAAGAAATTCGACTTAGTGGATTTGTTTTGATTCTTTGGCCTTCTTTCTTATCATCATTCCCTAATGGAATAATGTCCTGATTAGTGAATTGTTTGGCTTCTTGCTTCCTTTGTTTTCAATGCAGATTCTTGACTCTTTAAATTTGATTTCAATCTTTGATACCTAACAGAATAATCTGTGATATTTTAGGATCATTTCAAACATTTAGGACAATCCAAATATACACACAAATTGGAGGCTTTATATTTACTTATTGGTCAAGTGAATAAGTGTTTGAAATTGAATATGATTTTCAATTAAAATACACATTTATCAATCTATTTTTGGAGGGATGAGACATTTTGGAGGATGTTGCAAATTCAAAAGCAATTTAGCCTATTTACACATAGCTAGAGGCTAATGAGGATTTAAACAAAATGATCGACGAATTGTTGGTTGATCCTAATGCTCCTCTGCATTACATTTTGGAGCAGAATAGGTTACACTATAAAAGGGGATTAATCCTAACCTCAAATACAATATGAATTCTAAATTTGTTGTCTGAATTTCACACCACACCAACTAGAGGACATGGTGGAATTTTCAGAAATAACATGAGGTTGGCACAGTCCTTCCACCGAGATGTCGGCCTCGTCTCAAAGTTTGTTCAAACCTTTACCTATACCAGATTCTATATAGGAGGAGGTTAAACCGTGTCACAAGATCTAATGGCAATGAGGTTTTGAAGATGTTTGATTTCATAATTGTTTCTATCCTAGACCACCGTCATAGATGGTCCACCATGCACCTTATTATTTTACCATTCAATGTAGCAATAAATAGTGTTACTGTCCTATCAAACCTAATTTTAAACCCACCATTGATGTTCTCCAACCAATCCTGTTTATAAAATTTATATCATTAATTGTTACTGTACTTCTCTAAACACAATCTGATAGGAAATATATCCCATCATGTGAACCAACAAAAAGATTAGACAATACTCCAAACAAAAACTCACTGCCCAAGAGATAATTCTTTCAAACTCGCCATCTTTGTCATGGCGGGTTAGACAAAATCAAGTCAATTCTTTCAAACTCAACGCAGTAGAAAATAAACATCAAGTCCGGTGAAAAGGAACACAGAATTATATGCTGGCAAAGCAGCAATTTTCAACGTCCACACTTTTAAGACCATTAAAAAAATGAAATCAGCACTCTCTTAAGTTCGAGCAAACAGGCTCTAATCATGCATTTTAACCCCTCTCGGTGGACAAGTTTAGCAATTGAAAGATAATTCACAATGTCAAACAATAGAACAATATATGCATACATAAATTATGTGTAATCCATGAGACTAATGCTACACCTACAATACTTGTCGGATGGGAGATTTGTGCTGTGCCAGACAAACACTCAAGATAGTTCCTGGGAAATCTGGGAATAGGAATTCTGAACATTGAACAACCAGCGAACCTTCTTGCAAAATGAGACCTTAAATTACGGCTGCTAGTAGGTTTTTGTTTTGGGAACCTTCTTCTTGGGTTGCCTTCTAGGAATTGAGTTCTTCATCCCAATAAAAAACAATAAAGCCCCGAAGAGAGCCAAATTCTGCAAGGAGTAATACCATACCATTTAATAAACAATTGCAATAAAATAATACATGAAGGAACATTGCAACAGTAGATTGAAATCAGAAATCAGGCAACATGAAGATAAAATATGAAAATCAATAAGCCCACTGCTCTGACCTGGGTAAACTTGATGAACAGTTGAATATATTCTCTGTCCTCTGTATCGTAATTATAAAAATCATACAATATTGGAGCGGTAATCAACTGATGCAAAAGCTACAGGGAGAAAAGAACCATATTAAAGAGAGATGAAAATAAAGTTATAAACTCAATTGGATGGAGAGAATTCAAACTACAAACCAGAAGTGTAGCTCCAAGCGAACTGCCGAGTATGAAAAGAATCCCTCCAACACCCTTGAGAGCAATAGCTCCAGCAACTAAAAATTTTATCTGTTGGTGATGTGATATAAACTATATTATATAAATAAACACAAATATTCTAGATACAAAGCAAAGTAATATGCATGTAAAAAGGAGTATCTGATCAAACATGGGTACATGTAGGTAAAATGATAACTATATCCATAACAGATAAAATGATGAAAGAAAATTCAATTATTGTCCAACACTATAGTACATCATGCTGAGAACCCAAAACTATACAAGGGCAAGCAGGCAAGCAAATATAAGTTTCAAGGCCAAAATAATTAACAGAATGCGTGTACAGATTAATACTTTTTAGGTTAATACTTTGTCCGGGCTACTTGATAGTCATTTTTTTCGAATGAAAAATGCTAGCTAGTGAATAATATGTTGGGCATGGGAATCAAGCCAACCACCAAACTTAATTCTACCACCCCAACCCAACCACCAGGCCAACCTCATATCCCCGACATAATAGTCTTATCCGAACCCATGCAATTAAGGCAAATGCATTATATTAGTTACCCTCGTAGGTTTTCATCTACAATTAAATCAGACTTCTCACATCATCCTTTATAACAGAAAAATGCATGATCATTACAAAATTCTTAAGCAGTTTCAAACTACATGCTGGACCTCACTTTAACTTTCTTTTTCCTTGTTTACACTTGTGCTTTTTAATTTTAAATCATGGTTTCTTGACATAATTGATACTGAGAAAGAGGGACTAACATCAATTTCTGGAAGTTGGAAGCCAACATGTGAATCAACTTTAGTTATAAAGGCATCAAACTTCGGTCTGATTGCTTTTGCTGCAGGTCCCCCATCAACTCCATAGTCATGAAATCTGTGAGAGGGAGGAAAAATAAAGAAATGTCATAAAGAGAATCATTAACAAACAAGTGCGTTTATAATTCAAATGTCAAATAAAAATAAGTTCCAGCTCCAAATTTCTAATTAATCATAAACAGTAAGTTCTAGACATAACCTGCAACTATCTCAAGAAGCATGTAAAGAATAATCTCATAAACCATAGGACTAAATTGAAGTGATCCGTTTTAGTTAGAAAATAAACATGTTGAGTATAGAGAAGAATGGGGGCACAATATTCACATAATTCCACATAAATCAGAAATCACAATCCACTAGTAATAAGAAATCCAGTGTACAATTGAGATTCTAGATCGTAGATTAGAGATCAGGGGTCGGCCTGTTGGCTAAGGCTTGGGACCTGAGAGTGTGCTCCTCTCAAGGTCTCAGGTTAAGGATATCAAATTTTCAAATGTTGATATTAAATTTTCAAACAATGAGAGATCCTACTATTTAGCTAGAAGTCATAATTATGATAAAATAATTTCAAATCCATCCTTTCTATGAATTCCGGTGAAAAAACCTATCCAAACTAGCTCCAAATTTATCATTTTTTCAGCAAATTTCCCAGTTTGACAAAAACCTCTATAGTAATATATCACAGCTCTTAACTCATATATCTAATACAATAAAACAAAACAGATCCAGAAAATATCCACTTTACCTAGATCTGCTGAATAATTTTTCTCATACAAATCATTCAGCCTCAAACACAACAGATCCAAGTACAAGAACTACCACAACAACCAATTCAGTAGAAAAAAAAACCTAAACACCATAGATTTCAAGCAATTACAAAACTAATCAACATGCATGTGATTTTTCAAAGATGAAAAAAAAAACATTGATTAGGGCAGAAAGTGAACTGACTCTTGGTAAGCAGAGAGGATGAAGACGGAGGCGAAGAGGACTCTTCCGAGGAAAGAAGCGAACGCCATTGTTGAGATTCTAGAGAGAGAGAAAGAGGAGAGAGAAACTAGGGTTGAGTGGAATTTAGTGTTGTTTTTCCCGGTCAGAGGTAGAACAAGACTAAAGAGAAAAGAGAGCGCCAGCGAAAATTGAAAATGAGAGAGAGGTTGGATTTCAAAAGGGGTATAATAGTCTTTTTGTTCTGGATAAAGGGTACAACGGTCTAATAAAGTAACGTAACTACTTTTCGCCGGCTCTAATGGGCTGCTTTTAATGACAAAATTGGCCCAATGAACAATGTAAGAAATAACTTTCCACACCTCCTATGGAAAAAAGTATTTGATTGAAGCTCTATTGAGATTAATTAATTAATATAGCAAATGTGAGTTAATATGATAAGATGATTATCTTGAATGAAATAGAAATGATTTGAGGTAATCTATGGATAAACTTTTTTTTAAAAATGATCTACAAATAAATTTTAAGAGTATAAAATAAGTATACATGTCATGGTAAGTAAGTTTTAGAGGAATAGGTACGGTGGAATAATGTAGGTGCAGAAAGTTGCTCTTATTCATAAAGCTACTACTTACCATGTGATACAACTGAGAATGCAGCAACTTTAGAGATTACAAGGCTAGGGAAGAGTACTCTAGACATGTTTTTCATACTTGGAATATAGAAATAATCTCATTTTTGTGTGTGTGTGTTTTTTTTACTGTCGGACATTCCATCAGTTTGAATTAATATCGGGTCAAAAACTTTGATTCAACTCAATTTGCATTTCATTCTAAGGGTCCAATTTAATAGTTGAAATTTGAATTTAATTGAATTTAGTTAAATCAGTTTGACAGATAAATGAGATAGGTTTAATCTATTTAATATTTATTGAAATCAAACTCATAAAATGTTTTTTTTATAAAACTCATGAACATTTTTTTAATTAAAAAAAACTATTAAAATTTTATAATTGCTAAAGAAGAACATTTTTTACTATTGAAAAAAATATTATTACGTGTAACATTTTCAATGTTATTGGACATTGATTTGATAATTACCAGACAATAAACCACAAATTAAATAACACTAAAAATTTTATATTGTATGTCTTTGTATTCTTGTGAGTACACAATGTCATTATTAATTATAAAAATGATAATAATTTGACAACATTATGAATTTCATTTTTATAATGGGTCATCCCTATAATAATAAAAATAAATAAATTAAATATTAATTGAGTTTGATCGGATATAATTTTCAATGGATCCAAATAATCATTCGAGCCCGATAAATCAATTTTATATTACCTAAATTAAGCAATTCGATTTATCTGACCCGATCCGTTTGCACAAAAAACTAATGGATCGGTCGATTTCAAACTGTCAATTCAAATTTGTTCACCCTTATTTTTAGTTATGTTAAACATTGTCACTCCGAGTTGAATTTAAAATTGAATTTATAATAGTTTTGGTCGTTTGGTCTACTATTTTTAAAAAAAAAATTAATGCAATTACTTATTACTTCTATTTTGTCATCTTTAGCACACTTACATTTTCCATAATTCTTTGTAGAAATTAAATTAAATCAATTCAATTGTTAAATTATTTAATAATATCTTTAAACTGGAATAATTTTATTAGGCACATAAAGGGATATCCCATGGCAAAGTAGGCCACATAAGGCGCTGGAATACATAGTGGGTCAGCTCTACGTTGCCTTGCCCAAATTAAGGTTCATGTTTTGACCATTTATCATATGTGGCAAATGAGGTGTCTAAGAGATAATGATTTGGGAGATGACAATCAAAGGGAAAAGTTATCCTCTAATAATTGAGGAATAATCGGTCTTGCCCAAATTAAATCTTCAAGTTTAGCGCTTGAAGATCCATTCATTTATTCCATCAAACTCTAGTATACACAGCCTCTTGCAAGAAAACATGTGAGTTGGCTCTCAAATACTCTTATTGTATTTCACAAATACAATTGGTGTCTATCGTAGAGTCTTGGTAAAACTAACATACACAACACTCAACCTAACTTTCAATTGCTTTAGCCACCTTCTTCAGTATGGTGACATGATGAAGCGTCATTAAAGCTATCAGCAGAAACCACAAAAGCCAAGAAACATTAGCAGAGATGTGTGTTGCTATAGAGGATCTATGTCACTTCAATCAGACTTTGGAAGCGAATGTCACCCTCAGGGAGCGGCATCATGAATATTTTCATATAGAAGTTGGGGTCTTAGATCCCCATCCTCTCTTAGATGATAGTTGAGGGCACTCTAGTGCTAGATAACTTTAAACCGCCATCACCGATGAAGTTTAATGAGAAAAGTGACCCCTAAGAACACATCATCGCCATCAACACTCGGATGGAGATAATTGGTACGTCAGAATCATTGAAGTGCAAGCTCATCTCCATGACTTTGAAGGAGGTGACAATGAGGTGGTTCATGAACTCGGGAGAAGAGGATATATTAATATGGCCACACTCTAAATACCATAGCTAGATGGTTCACCAAATGACGAAAATCTAGCAACTCTCATAAACGATATGCCCGACAAGTTATGGCAGTTGAAACTGACTGCTTAAATCTTGTTAAGCTCATGCAACCAAACAATCTCGCTATACCTAGGATGGTGGTCAAAGGCTTAGTGAAGAAGATGAAACAATCTAGTGAGAATTTTAATATTTTTAGGGTTAACTATGTAAGTAGACTAGCGAACAAAGAGGTGCATGACCTAGCCAAGGATACTGATACCAATAAATTTGGTAGTGGGCCGAGGCATACGAATCAAAAGCTCAACACAACCAATTGTACTCAACTTGAATCAGTATATGATTTCTATTTTAAAAAAATATTGTTCACCGTATTTATACACTAAACAATATTTTTTAAATAAAAATTATTAATTTAAAAAAAATAATAATTTTATTACTCAAATATAAGATTTAGCCATTAATCAATTTCATTATTGCATTAACCACAAAAATAATGTTATTAACCATATATTTTACTTATAAATCATTAATCAATTTCACTACTTTATTAACCAACAAAATATATAATATCAACCAAGTTCTAACATTAATTTATAATTTAGTTAGTACATTTTTAAATTTTTTTAAAAAATAAATAGTAAAAAAATTGGCTAATACTATGTGAATACTAATTTATAAATTGGTTAATATTGACCAATTTTATTTTAATTTAATTTTCTTTTTAATTTTAAAAATTCATTAAATAAATTATAAATTAATTTTAAATATTGATTAATATTATGTATTTTATTGGTTAATGAAATAGTGGAGTTTGTTAATAAATTATAAGTAAAATATGTAATTAATAACATATATTTTTTTTGTGATTAATGCAATAATAAAATTAATTAATAATAAATTTAATATTTATGTTACGAAATTAATTTTTTTAAAAGATATTTTTTAAAATATTTATTTTTATTTAAAAATGTTGTCCACTTTATAAATATGGTGAAACGTGGCAAATGTAAGTATTGGTATAGAAAATGAGTGTAAAAATAGGAGGCTTAATTGCAACTTTAGTCCCCCAATTTTGTCTTTTTCTTGATTTTGATCCCTCTATTTTATAAACCACTATTTTAGTCCCTTTTTTAAGTTTTCTGTGCAATTTTTGTCCCCCTATTTTGCTTTTTTCTTCAAAATTAGTCCCTATTTTTGTCTCTTTTTCAACAGAAAATTCAGAAGGGGACCAAAATCGTGGTTTTAAAAATAAGGGGACCAAAATCGAAAAAAAGATAAAATAGAGGGATCAAAATTGCAATTAAGTCAAAATAGTATTATGCAATTCAGAGCTTATTTAAGGAGGACAATAGCATAGAATATCAATTATTTTATAACACAGTGATTTTATAAAATTGAATGCCATCAAGATTTTATTTTATTTCTATGTAGAATTAATTCATTTTTTTTTTCAAAACTCAGTTTGGGAATTGTCCCATTTAAAAGAAAATAGAGAAAATATATCTGTCACGAGCTGCATATTAATTTTTGAAATAACAAGCAATTAATCTAGCTCTCGTTGTTTTTTGAAATAATAGATTCAGCCAATCCCTATATAGTAGTTACACTGCTCCCTGTTCAAACTACATTTGGTTTTATTTTAAATACAAAATTCACTTGTGATTAAAGTATCATGTTTATATTATAGAAAACGAAAATTTTCAGCAGACGAGTCACAATCATTAAGCAACATAGTGTTCTTTTGTAGTTTGGAATTATTGAGATTGAGATCACAAATCGCATACGTTTGAAATCTCTAGAGGAGTTTGCTTCTAGATTTCATCGTTAGTATAATAGCTTTTCAGCTATGGTCTATACGGACTTACTTATTACTAATAATTTTTCAGTATAATTTTTGTGAATAATATAGACTTAATTAGTGGAATAATACTACAACTTAAAAAGTTAGCCATGACCGTCTTTTTGTACTAAAAAAAAGTTACCATTAGAGTAATGGTATTATATATAGTCAATATTAATACGAAAAAATTATAGTTAATTGATAGTGCTAAACAAGAAGTAGTGCTTATTGCGTGTTATATTTTAAAAAACAGACTAATAGATATAAATTTTGTGACATTATTTGGGTGTTCGCGGATCGGTTTGTTTCGATTTTGAGAGAATCTGATATTTAAACCGATCAAAATTATATGGATCAGTTTGGTTTGAAGTATTATTTTTTTTGATAAAATTCAAACCGAACAAATCAAGAAATAAAAGGTTGGTTTGAGTTGAATTGATCAGATAAATTAGAAACAAATGTGCAAATATATTTTTTAAAAATATCGAATTTACATCAACTAATTTGAATATCACAAATGACATTTCATTTTTTTCTTCTTGAAGTTGAATATTTTATACTAGTTTCCATAATAATGATGATATAAATTATATTAATTAATATGGTTGGTTCGGGTAAATGGACTCGCACGTAGAATTTTTGAAATTCGTCCAAATCAATTAACATCGCATTTCATTGGTTTGGTTCAGTTTTTATCCGAATTAAAAAAAAGGCCGACCCAAACACTTTATTTTGATTTGAATTACGGTTTGGTTCCAATTTACCTGAATTAATAAACACCCTTAACAAGAGACTATCAAAATATCACCTAATTTTTTATATATATTTTTGAATTTATTTTTATAAACTCTTGTGAAACTATCTTATATATGAAAATAATTTAAATGTATTGTATCTTTTATTATCAAAACAATTTATGCAACTTTATTTATAAGTGTTTATTTTAATAAATATTGTGTAATATGATGCAAATAAGTTATTTATTCAAACATGTCCTAATAAATAAATCATGTTGAAGTTATAAATTTTTACCTTCGATTTAATTTATTAATTGAATATTATTAAAAGAATAATTTTTCTAATTTGCTAACTAATAGGAATAACAATATGTAGGGTTTGGATAGGATATTATATTATCCGTCTTCTTACTCGATTTAAAAAATCTCAGTATCCGAGCTCATACCCGCAGAAGCACCAACATTTTTACATGTACGCTATGAATATCTAAGTACTCATATTTATACTCGTTTACCCACATTTCTAATAAAGTGTTACCAATCATGTATCCGTACCCTCTAGGGCGTGTTTGTTTTTAAAAAATATCGAATTTACATCAACTAATTTGAATGTCACAAATGACATTTTATTTTTTTCTTCTTGAAGTTGAATATTTTATACTAGTTTCCATAATAATGATGATATAAATTATATTAATTAATATGGTTGGTTCGGGTAAATGGGCTCGCACGTAGAATTTTTGAAATCTGTCCAAACCAATTAACTACGCGTTTCATTGGTTTGGTTCAGTTTTTGTCCGAATAAAAAAAAACCCCGACCCAAACAGTTTATTTTAATTTAAATTACGGTTTGGTTCCAATTTACCTAAATTAATAAACACCCTTAATAAGAGACTATCAAAATATCACCTAATTTTATATATATATATATATATATATATATATATATATATATATATATATATATATATATATATATATATATATATATATATATATATATATATATTTTGAATTTATTTTTATAAACTCTTGTGAAACTATCTTATATATGAAAATAATTTAAATGTATTGTATCATTTATTATAAAAACAATTTATGCAACTTTATTTATAAGTGTTTATTTTAATAAATATTGTGTAATATGATGCAAATAAGTTATTTATTTAAACGTGTCCTAATAAATAAATCATGTTGAAGTTATAAATTTTTACCTCGATTTAATTTAATAATTGAATATTATTAAAAGAATAATTTTTCTAATTTGCTAACTAATAGGAATAACAATATGTTGGATAGGATATTATATTATCCGTCTTCCTACTCGCGGTTTAAAAAATCTCCGTATCTGAGCTCATACTCGCAGAAGCACCAACATTTTTACATGTACGCTATAAATATTTAAGTACTCATACTTATACTCGTTTACCCACATTTCTAATAAAATTTTATCAATCATGTATCCGTACTCTCTAGGACGTGTTTGTTTTAAAGTTTAAATTTATATTTCTTATAATTATATTCCTAGAATTATTATTTTCGGGAATATTTTTCTAACTTATGTGTTTGGTAGAAATTTAGATTTCTATAAATAATTATTAAATTTGTTTAATTTAAAATTCTAATAATAATTGTAAATATAAGTGGTATTGGGAAGCTATAATTGGTTAAATTTATTTCCATGAAAATGTTATTTTTACACCTTTTTAAAGTTTTGGAATAAAAAAAAAAATCACGTGTAGATAAAATTCCTTGCTATTAACAATACCTTGAAATTATTTTTTAAAACTTGAATCAAACAATAAAATATTGCATTTCCATATTCACATTTACAAAAAAATAATTGTAACCTTGAAACAAACACACCCTTAATGTTTGTGATTTTGGGGGTGGGTTGGGTAGCTAGCTACCCTCTTTGTTTTTTAGGTGGTCGAGTTCACCTATCTTTAGCCTACTCTTTCTGAGGGCGGCGTGCCTGGTGTTTTGGGTGAACTTTTATGTCGATTGAAGGGTTTTCTTGAGTTTTTGCTTTTCGAGGTTTTGGTGTTGATTATTTTTCTCTTGTTTGTTTTTTGTTTATGTTTGTGGTTTTAGTGCTCCTTTAGTGCGCTTGTTTGTATCTTGTACTCTTTTCTTTTTCTAGTATATTTTTTCGGCTTTCTCATTCTAAAATAATAATATCATGTCATTTAAGTTTTTAAAAATATTTTTAAAAAATCAAGAATATTTTTTATATAGTTTTTTTACACAACAATCAAATGATGTTATTATTTAGTTTAGAAATAAACAAACACTTATATTAAAATGAGTACAAGTTTAATAGTGATGCATTTAATAAAATTGATAAGCATATACATGTGCATTTAATAATAAAAATAAAATATAAAAATATATATTGTGCGGGTATCGGGCGGGGTAGGTACAAAGGTACTCGTACCCGCACCCATACCCGCTTATCTTAGTGTCTAATTATCCCTGCTCATATTCGTACCCATTTTGTAGGTTTTTATCTTACCCATTGTGGATAATTTTTGTAGGTATCCACTAGGAATGAGTTTAATTGTCATCCATACCTTCAAAGTTATATACTCCATATGACAATCATCCATACATGTGCAATGGTCCTAACTTATTTTAAAATATTCAACATGTGAATTAGGCTAAATTAGATTATGGCCCGTTTTCTCCTATAGGCACATAAATCAAATGGACCTTTTTAGTGAAAAATATGAGTTTTTTTGGCTCAAAATTTCAAAAGTTAATAGACCGCCACTCTTGCAAATAAAGGGACTAAAATTCCGAAAGGACCACTTTTGGTCTATTATCTATTTGGTGTATTTCGAAAAGAACCTCTCATTTGTTTCTCTGGCTCAAGGTTTTGTTATGTTTACCTTGAGTTGGGGGGAGGCAAAAATCCATCTACTTTATGGTCAATGTCTACTTCAAGTGTGCCCTTATAGAGAAGAAAGTTGTATGGGACAACCTTCTATTTTGTAAGGGTTTTTTTGAGGGGGGGGATTGAGGTGCATTCTAATGGTGAGAGAGTTGGTGTTGACAGGTTATATCATCTGAAGGGGTTTATAAATTGTATCAATTTTAACAATTTCATCTTGCAAGTGGATCTCATAGATCTTCATCTCTTGGGAATGAATTTCATTTGGTTTCAACAAAATTGGGGGGGGGGGGGGGTGTGAAGGTAGACTTGATACGGTCCTTGTGTCAGATGACTAGTGTGGGAGAAAAGGGGATCAACTTCTCCGTGGGCTCTTCCTAGAGGTATATTTGATCAATGTCTTGTCATCCTTCAGTATTCTAATCAGTTGTGCGGTAATGTAAATTTTAGATTTAAAAGTTACTTGGCTTGCTTACAGTAACCTGTGTGAGCTGGTTTAGAACAACTAGACCAACACGGCATTCTCTGGTTTGAAGACTTTTTTCCTTAAAGAGAAGTTCAAATATTTGAAATGGATTATGAAAGTTTGGAATAAGGAAGTTTTTGATAACCTGGTTTTTCAAATTGATACTTATAAATTGAAAATTATATCGTTGAACTTGAAAAGCAGACCACAGTGTTCTTTAGAAAATGGAGGTAGTTGATATGACCATGGTCATTGCAAATTGTTGGTCTTCTTGGTTCTCATGTTAAAGCATCCACTAATTGGTTTGTGGATAGTATGCAGAAGAAGTTGAGACTAACCTTCTAAACTCTTTTTGGGATGATCATTGGGTAGGAAAATCCCTCTTAAAGTTAATTTCCCCAATCTCTTTTTTATTTATAGCCAACAAAATAGGAAAGTGGGAAATATTGATTATTGGAAGGATGGGTCTTTGGTTTGAGATCACTAATGGAGGAGAGATCTTTTTGTAGAAGGACATATTTTTGTTGATAATCTTCTTCTAGAAATTCAGGGAAACACTATTTCCCTAGATAGAGACTGTTGGTGGAGGCGGGAAAATGAATGTGTTTACTTGGTTGCATAACATCCTTTCTTGATGCAAATCTTGCCACTAATACCTCTACGAATAGTCTGGATTTGATTTTACCCTTAGTTTGAGCTAGCTCGGCATCCTCTAAAGTGATTTTTTTTCTTGACATCTTTTCCAAGATAGGATCCTCACGAGAGAGGACATAATTAAGCATCACATCATTCTTGACCATGATGGAATATCTTATGATTTGTTTAATGATCCCTTAAAGTCGTTTTCCCACTCACTAGAGTGACGTATGTGAAAATTTCGAATTAGTGCTATTTTTTCCAGATGCGTCTATAAACATGGAGGATTTGAAAGACAAAAAAAGTTTTCTTTTTGAAAATAGTATTTTTGTAGGTCTTTGACATACTTATGTATTTTCTCTGACTGATTGAAGAACTCTATTCTTTGTCTGATCTAATAGTGATAAGAGTGTTTATTAACCAAATTTTAGGGTGAAGTGTTCTTGTTGTTTTTATTAGATGATTATGTTTTGGGTATAGTGGTTTTTGGTGGTTTGTCCTATGGACTTTTTATTTTCTTTGTAGTTTTCGCTGTCCTTTCTTAATGTTCTTGAAACATTGTATTAAAATGTTGGGGTCCGTTTATATTGACCAGTCTTGCTAAGACTACTATAAAGACAAGAATTCAATTTCCAAAACTTTGGACTTTGCTAGCAACATAATAATTGAATCAAGAAATATACGGTGTAATATTCCTCTTAAACTCAAGCTTCATCTATATAATATGTGGATCTTGACTAACAGATTATAAGTTATACTGACACGCACAACAAATCTCTTGATTGGCCTACCATTCGTGGAGCAACTATTATTTGAGTTATATTATCTCTAGTTTGGTTTTGTGTCCAGGAATTTGAGCTTGACTCTTATTTTATCGTTTTGCGATTACTTTGCTTTCACAATTAATTTTGATATGACTTGCTTTAACCATATGCACCATCATTGTATTGTTTCTTTATTCTCGGAAAACTAGGCCATCTTCAATGGTGCAACCCATTTTTAAGTTTTTATGGGTCTCATCAACCATATCATCTTAAAATAGTTTATTTAATTTTTATTTTATTGGTATAATTCTAATAGGTCCTACAACTTTACCTCATAAATTAATTTAATTGGGTACCACAATTTTTTACTAGTTGCATTGCAATGCAACTATACTATAACATGACAAATTATTTTAATATTTAATTATTATATTAATGTCCAAGTATGCTCTAAATATTAACAGCATCTCCAATATGCAAACGAAAACGAAGTTAACACTAAATAATGGAGACAAATAGATCAACAATATATATATATCTATATTTATTAATAAAACATACACAAATTATCAATAATGTCTTTTACTTTAAGTTTTTTTTTATTTATAAAAAATTAAAATAATAAATAACTAATCTTTTGATTAATTCACTCGACTTCAATTAAAGGTTATTAAATGTCAAATTTCTATATACATTTTTTTTCTCTACTTTTCACTCTTTCACTCATCTCACTTCTTTCAACTAAAATTCTTTTTTTTTTCTTTCTCTTTTTATTTTATTATTTTATCTTTTTTACCTAATATTTTATCTTCTCTTAATTATTTTTAATAATTAAAATATATAATTATAATATATGATTATCATATTAAATATGTTTAATATTTTTTTAGTCCCGTATCTTAATATTGAGATTCATTTTGGTCCTTTTATTTAAAATAGATTCATATTGGTCTTTTAATTTTTTAAATTTTTTGAATTTTTTCGTCGTTAATAGACAAAAAGACTAAAATAAAACGTTTTAAAGAGTTAAGAGACCAATATATATCTTTTTTAAGTTAAGTGACCAAAATAACCTCGAAGTTAACATACTGGACCAAAAAGAATATTAAGTCAATAATATCTATTAGTGTATAAATATATATAGTATTAGTAATTAATTTTGTTTTTACGACATATTTAATCAATTATATTAAATTATTATTATTAAAAAATATTAATTAATTAATTTTTAAATTTTAATAAAATTAAAAATTTATTTTATAAAATTAAATAATGCTTAATAACCATACACACAATGACACAAGTGACACAACTAACTTTCCATCTCACATATCACTATAAAAATATCTAATTTATTTTAATTAATATTTTTTATTATTTGAGATATGAAATTTTTATTTTTAAATTTCTCTTTTTTCACAGGTCACTACTATTAACAAAATATTTATTTTATTTTAAATAATTATCTTTATTTAAAACACAAAATTCTTATTTTTAAATGCCAATTTTTTTCCTTTTTTTTTTCACATGGCATTATCAGCAAAATAAGTATTTTATTTTAATTAACAATTGTCTTTATTTGAGATACAAAAATTTTATTTTTAAATGTCAAATATTCTTTTCTCACGGGTCAATATTAACAAAATACATATTTTATTTTAATTAAAAATAACATTTATTGGAGTTCCAAAATTCTTATTTTTAAATGTCAAAATTCTTCTTTTTTTCATGGTCACTATTAGCAAAATACATATTTTATTTTAATTGACATATGTTTATTTGAGACATAAAATTCTTATTTTCAATCAAAAGATTTTTTTCTTATGAGTCACTATGAGTAAATATTTATTTTATTTTAATTTACAGTTGTCTTTATTTAAGATACAAATTTGTTATTTTTAAATGTCAAAATTTATCTTTTATTCACAGATCACTATCAGTAAAATATATATTTATTATTAAAAATTGTCTTTATTTAATAAATAGAAAAAAATTTAAATGGCAAATTTTTTTTCCTTTCTCCATTTCATAGATCTTTTTCCTTTTTTATAATTATTTAATACAATTCAATTTATATTATTATTGATTATTATAATTAAATTATTTATTTTAAATTTTAATGTATATTTAAATAGAATTTATATTTTTATTAAATAAATTTATTCATACATACGCATGGATATTTTGCTAATATACTATATATAAATGTTTACATAAGAAAACATCAATAAAATCATAAAATAAATGGCATGAAAAAACCATAAAATTATTAATAAGCGAGTATTTAGAGACTATAAAAAGTACACTTTAAAACAATCTTTTAATAAGAATAATATATTTAACCTTTAGTGGAATCAAAAACAAAATTATTCAACTAGTAAGAACATAAATAAGTTAGAGGAGGCTGCCGTTCCCAATTGCCAACTAGGACAAAAATATCATTTCAATATGATAAAGTTAAAAATAGTTAAATGTTGAAAAGTTAAATACGAATAATATTCACACACTAAAACTTTGATGTTCGAGAGAAAGAATAATAATAACTAAAATAAACAGTTTTTAATAAATAATAAATAAAATAAACAGTTTTTAATAAAATTAATTTTTTATGTAATAAAATATCAACTTAACTTAGCAAAAGAAAATTAGAGACAATAAAAACAATTTGGTTACTTAATTTAATAGAACAATCTATTTTGGAGGTGAGATGAGCTCTTCGACTTTTATACTTATAAAGTTTGTTAAGAAAAATTACAAATAAGTTATAAAAAAAATTTCATTAAAATTTTAAAGAATAAATTATTTTTTATTTAAGTATTTTTTTAATATCTCTAATTTTCTTTCCATAAGTGTTTTTAAATTTTCTTATATATTTTTTTAAGCATATCCTAAATTTCATAATAACACTCTTAAGAATTTATCTATGCAGTCTCTCTAAAATAACCATAAAATTCTCAAATTCTCTTCTCTATCTTTAACTCTAAAGTTCAGTAGCTTTGATTCTACGTGTTGTTCATCTGACTTCAATAGCTTTGTCATGTAATTCATCTGCATGCTTCAATATGTCCTCAGAAGTTGAAGTTCGTCTATGTCTACCATATTCAATTTGAATTATACATAAACAATTTGAGTAACTTAATATTCAAATCAATAGTTTTAAAGTGATATATATATATAAATATATATATATATATATATATATATATATATATATATATATATATATATATATATATATATATATATATATCTCTTTGAGCCAAAACAGAAAAATCAATTAGAAATTCACGTGTCTTCAAATGGGAAGACCATAAAACCCATAGCAAAAAACAATGTCATGATAAAGAAGGGCTTAACAACATCATATAATTAAGAAAAGCCAAAACATATAATACAGCATTGAAAAGCTTCTAGATAAACAATATATTAAATATTTTTTATAATTTAAACTTGACATGAATGTCAAATGTCTATGAAATTGCACATACCAACGTTATCTTCTCATAAAAGAATATAATTTGTTGAACAAAAAAAAAGGATATAACTTTTGGTGTATTACAAACATGCGTGCGTAAGTGGCAAACAAACAGGTATATGGAGGACACAACCATACCTCTTAATTTGAGGAAAATATAATGCAAGATTAGATATAATCATATAAACATACATAATGCAAGGTTACATAAACCTTAAATTGTTAACTAATGTTTTTTTTGGGTCATAATGTTAAACAATGTTGTTAACAAGATTATACAAAAAGATCGAGCGTTCTCATATTTATATATGTTAATTAATTAGGGAAATTATAAAATTCTACTCTTTACTTTTTTTTTTATTTGAATTTGAAAGTTGAAGCAACATATAAGTCATTTTAATTTTGATTTAATAAATATATTTGAATAAATTTAAAATCACAATCATTATCGGTATCATTTTAATTTTGATGGATTATCAATTTGTGTGTATATATTATTTGATTTATCACTAGTTTGCAGTTTGTCCTTCATATGAATTTAATTGCATTGTTGTTGGAATAATTTGTATTTGTTCATTTCACCTGTATATATTTTTTTTTTTACTTTTGAGAAACCTCTCCATTCATTGTCTTAGTTGTTGTATCCATCTAAATGTCTTCTTTTTTAGCCTAGCAATTGATTTTGTATAAATATATTAAGTATTGCTTGAATCACAAGTTAGAATGTTTGAGTCAAGACTGCAAAAAATGTGTGATTCGAAACATGCATAATGAGACTCGAATCATAAAGTCTCATGAAAGTTGGGAGCTGACTCTGTCTCATTTGAGTCGAATCAAGGAAAAGTGTGATTGAATCATAACTTCACTTTACTCTAATCATGATATACATATGACTCGAATCACAACCTCTTTCATTTTTTCCCAACCTTTGATTTAAGGTTGATTATTTCTTTGGTTTGAATCATTACTTTATGATTTAATAAAAAACTCCGTCTCAGTTGTTTTTAGAAAGAGAAATATCATCTAGCACCAATTAATCATTTATCTCTTTTGTTTTTGTTAATGAGTGAGAGTGTGTCACCCATGAAAGTGAATCTCAAAAAGTGTGAGTAATCACATCTCTTGAAACATAATTGCATCTTCTTGTTGTAGAACACAAAATCTAGAGAGAGGGGATTGAACAATCAAGTGATAGAATTGATCAATCTCTGAACAATCACTAAGAACCTAAAAATCCATTTTACCATGAACCTTGAGAGAGCCTAGTGAGTGTGTTCTTTATTCACTAACACCTAACTCCTTGTTGATACCTTATGATTAACCTTCTAGAATGTGGAGCATGTGAGTTTTAACTGTGTGTGAAGGATTCTTCAGATACTATTCATCATCTTCAACTTTTGTCAAGAACTTTTGTTATAGATCTGTGAGAGGTAGGCTAAAGGTACATTAGGGAATCTAATATTTTTCTTTGAAGTTATGTTTTTGTGTATGCGGTGGAAGAATCTTTTTTTGGACATGAATTTTGGTTGTGTGTTGTTCACAAAGAGAGATGAGTGTCTCTATACTCCATTGAAGACTTTGGTGACACCATGTGAAGGTTTTCATAGAAAAAAGTTGGGAGTTATCCAGTTATTCGAGGCTAATGACAATCGCTCAGATAAGTCTTCGTTAGATTCGAAGAAAGAATCACTACTACGAAAAACACATATGACAATGATTGTGATATACATATAATGACGGTTATACATTCATTGTTAGGTAGCATGTGATTGTATGTAAGTTGGTTTTCACCACGTACGTGTGACCGTGGTGATAAACTAGGTAGAGCACTACCTATTACAACGGTTCTCTCAAGGTTTGAAACCCAGCAGTAGCAATTTTATTTAGAATAAAATTAATATTTCACCACGGTTACAAAAGATAACTGTTGTGACATGTATACCTAAATATGTGGATTGAGTGTTTTTCCATACACCTCATTAAACATATACATCCATTAAAATTAATGTAGAAGATAATAATCTGAAGAAAAAAATTATTCTTGAAAAACAACTTAAACAAGCCATTGTTTTTTCAAATTGCATGCATCTCGTGATTCATATCTCAATCTTTAACACGTAAAATTTGGTTCATTTCCCCAAACTCTTCAAAGCAATGGTTCATTCTCTTCTAGTTTATTTTGCAAAGTATCAATATGTTGGCTAATCTGGAGTCATCATCATCACTATCATCATCATTATTTTAATCAATGATGATTATTGTGATGGTCTTCCCTCTTTATAGGCGATATTTTAGGATTTATGAGATCTTGAATCTTTGTCTCAGGGGCACACATTATTTGTTATATCATCTAATGACATTTGTTCAATCACACTATTTTATCGGATGCATTTTTAAGTTAGAATTTAGGTTATGTTTGAATTGATGGAATGCAACGATGGGATGAAGCAGAATGAAATAAAACAATGTTATGTTCCATTATTTGGATTGGTAAAAAGAGGATAAAATGAAGCAGAACATGATATAATGCATTTCACCCAATCCCACAACTTACCATCATTTTTGTTCATTTTGATTTGGGATGAATATCGTTTTTTATTACATTGCATCATAAAATATCCAAACAATGGAATGTATTGCTCCATTTCATTCTATTTCATTTCACTCTACTCTATTTATTTTAAAATATTCAAACATAACCTTAATGAAACCATATGACCCATCCTTATAAGTCGATGTCCTTTAAACCTGTTAGCTGGAGATTTCGAGTAATGTGTATATTCTTCGAAGATATAAGTTTCGGAGGAAGAATGACTTTGAATGGCTATTTTTTAGAATGTTATATATTATGAAGATTACTAAATCGAAGCTGAATTGGGATAGGTTGTCTTCGAAACCTTAAGTAGTCTTCGAAACACAAAGATTGTTGAGACTTAAGGTGTTTTGATACATTCTCACGAAGGACACATTGCCACGAATCGAATAAGGTTCGAGCGGGAAGGTTTGAAATTCGAAAAGTTCCGTTTGAATCAAGGAGGACATGTGGAGCCCCGTGAATTTGAAGCGCGTGCATGTGGACAACGTGGCATTTCGCTAGTATAGGACCGTTAGGGTCGAATTAGTATAAATAAGGGTCTTAGTGGTAGGATCCAAGTGTGTTCATTTTGTACAAATTACTCACAAATCACTCAAGTATCAAGCGTTAGAGAAAGAGTTTTTGCTGAGAAATGTACGTGTAACACCAATACCTTATCTATGTTTATCTTTCTATTATAAGATCGAAGTATTTTAATTTCCTTTACTTTCTCGTCAAGTCTTTTCATATTTGTAGTTTAATTTCCGTTACATTTCCGTCAAAGTCTTTTGCGATTATCGTCTAACCAATTTATGTTTCATTGCATTTTTACCTAGTTTTACTTTATAGTTATTTATAGATCCGTATCATCACTTTATAGAAAACCAAAACCAAGAAAGTAGGAATCAAATCATCATAAAAGACAGCTTTTCGACACATGTCTTAGGATCAATCTAACCGATCATGCAAGTAACCAAAGTATATTTATAGTTTAGAGGACTAGCGGTTGGTTACCGAAAATCACCGTAAACAAAACCTCAGTCCATGTAATAACAATTTCCTATCAATTATGTTAAAAGAATATAATTTTCTCAATAAGATATATTCACGAGAAAATAAAATATAGCCATTAATTTATTTTGTGAGCTATTGTTAGAATGTCATTATTAGCTAATATTGGATAATGAATATGGACCCCATATATATTCACATTTGGTCGGGTCTACATGTTGGTGCTTATACTCGACAGTCGACACACTTAAGTGACTGAAAGTTTTAAAAAGAAGAGTACTACATGTATAATACTCTATTCTTGATAATTAATTAAATTGTATAAAATTAAGATAATCATAAATAATTAATTATACGTTATTGCTCGACAAACAATTTCCCACACTTTGTCTTAATTAGCTTCTGTATGATCTAAAGTCTAAACTACTGTCACCATCGTTTGTTTCATTCATTTTTGGAATAATCTGCTTTTCTTTTTGCTTTACATTTTGATTACCTGTACTTAAAGGACAATTATTATTCCCTTAATAAGAATCCAAAAGAACTGATTAATACTAGTTTTTCATATTTAATTTCTAATCATTCATATATTAACAAACATTAGCCCCCCCACTACCCTCAAAGAGGAAAGTGTGTCTGCAGATTATTGAACTTTTACAGTGTTTGCCAGAGTGGTTATTTATTTAAACTCGTATTAAACCATCTAATCATTCAATTCTAGTAAACCCTAATACTAAATAATCATTGGATATAAAATATAGACATTAAAAGTGGTACTATATAGTATATATCTTGGATTTGAGACATGTTTTCCAACTTTACCTATAAGCATTATTAATATTACAGCACGTACTATGGTATTCGTGCTGCCAGTATACTATGCTTTTCAACAATTGATTACTTAATGTGAAGACATGCTTTTCAACTATTGTGAAAAACCATGAGTTGCAGAGTTTTTTACACTAAAAAAAATTCTAAATATGTATATTCATAAATGAATTTCTTTACTTTTGTGTATCTTTCATGGTTTTTGTGACGAGAACTAAAAGTAGCCACAAAAAATAGGGAGAGAAGTTGACGTTTCGACAATTCAAAAAATACTGAGTTATTAGAGTGAAGAAGGAAAAACTTAACAAAAGAAGTTTTTGGTGTGTTTTGGAATGAAACATAGAATTTCCTTATATAATGATGTGAGCTAGCTATAAGATATCTCACCTAAGAAATGTGGGACTAAGAAGTTTTTTCAACTAACAGACAATGTGGAACTTAAGGAACTTTTTCAAACTCATCTCCCTATTGGAATATTGACATGTTCCAACAACATCAGTTGTTTTGGGCAAGCTAAAGGCCCAATACAAAGGGACCAATTATAAATGGCTGTCATAAGATGATCAAATATATATTTTGTGCACGTGAGATTCAAGGTACACTTTTTTATCTCCAATGTTCACTATATTCATCTTGCACTCTATAACTGGTTTGGATGTTAAAGCGCTAACCTTGCAAATTCATCTCACGACATCGTACCAGAGATCAGCACCACTACTTCCAGAATCCTACATCATCAATCAACACCAACTCTAGTTCTGATATGGAACAATGGCGCTGTCTATGAAAATCGACGCCAAATTCCCATAAAATTTCCACAACCAAATTCCATTTAGTCCAAAGCCGAACTGCAAAGAAATCACATCTAAAGTTCATTCCATCTCTAACATTACAGCAAAATAAATATTTCGATGACTCTTCTTGTAACGCCCTGATTTTGATATTTATTTTATTACTTATTTATTGGTGTACTTGGTGCTTGAATTGGTATTTTATTATTATTATATTAGTTTTTTTAATTTAACTATGATATAATAATAGGATGATTTAATTAATTAGACTAAATGTGTGATTAGTAGATGGGGGGTGTACTAAGCTCATTAGTAATTTAGTAATTATTATGTTTTAATAAAAATAATAAGGGAAGTAAGAGGAAAATGGAGAGATTAGTGAACATTAGTAAAGAACGTGGAATTCAGAGAAGAGGCTAGGGCAAAAGGTAGAAGAACTCCACCATTGTTGAGGAAAAATCAAGCTTCAATCCAAGGTAAGGGGGAGAATGGATTCACTAAATGGTGACTTAAGCATGAGAGGATAGTGAGGGTTCCTTCCCCTCTTTAGGTTTCATAATTGATGGGTTTGATTCCTTCTTTGATGTGTGAATTGATTTGATTTGTATGTTGTTCTTCTTGACTAATGATACTGTATGATTTCTGGACGAAATTCTGGCTTGAATTGATGAATTATGGTGTGGATTTGGATGATGGTTGAGTTGTTGTTGTGCTCATAAGTGAAATTGAATCTGAATGTATAACTGTCCAATTTGATGAGTAGAAATTGGTCAACTAATTGATAAAATTAATGTAGGATAATAGGTTAATAAATTTAGATGAAAGTTATGTGAGAATGGATGAAAATATGTTGTTTAAGGCTTAAAATCGCAGGCTTAAAATCGCAGGTTTTTGGATTGCGTTGACCATTTGCGTATGATATGCGTATGGGGTTGGGCCATACGCGTATGAGGGACTTCCCAGGGGGGCCGTACGCGTATGGTACGTAGCCCTGTCCCAACGCAGCGCTGTCTTCTGCTGGAACGCGTATGAGAAAGGGTGATACGCGTATGGACATGGTGGTACGCGTATGGGTGTGTTTTAGTGAAATTCAGCTTCTGCTGAAACGCGTATGGAACAGAGCGATACACGCATGGACAAGGTCGTACGCGTATGGTCAGGCTGGTGTGCAGAATTTCCCGTTTTTGTGATTTCGTTCTGATTCTAGAGTGCAATGAGTATCCTTTTTGAGTTCCCTTGATTAGTAAGACTTAAGTAGATATAGGAGGACTATAAAGGTTATACTTTTGGACATAAAATGTTGTGGTAAGATTGATGTTGATTGTCGTGAATGTTGATTATAAGAAAATGAATCATCGTTACGTGTTGTTGAACAAGTTGATAGTCTAACGACAATGAGTTGAAGGTTGATGCCTTGTGTTGTTGGATTGTGTTGATTGGATGTTCATATTGCATACATATGTCGTTGAGGGCTTATGCTCTGTTGTTGGCCTGGATTGGCATTGTTGAAGGCTTATGCCTTGTTATCGCCTCTAATTAATGGCAACTGTTGAGGGCTTATGCTCTGTTGGTACCACATGCATGTAGTGTTGCTAGTCGCATTGCATTTCACATAATTGATTGTTAATGTCGTGTATCGTTGTTGTTGTGTTGTTGATGGTGTGAGAATCTTTTTTGTGATTTCTATCTGTATGCCGTGTGAATACTAATCCTTAGCATGTGATATTTCATCGTATATTTATTGAATGTAATTCTCACCCCTTTTCTGTTGTTGCGTATGCGCTTCTTCGGAAGTCCAAATAACCAGGTACCAGAGTAGTGCTTGGATTTCAAGCGTTACCTGATCAAGTCTTAAGAGTCGCTCTGATACGTAACACGGGAGTTTTGGGATGCGTTATGTTTTGAGTTTCTTTTTCTATTATTTGATAATTGTTACGTATCTCGATTTAGACATTATTGTTGGACCACATGTTTAGTGGGGATGATTTATTTGTTGAGGCCGTAGTGCCATAAGAACTAATAAGCCGTTTTAAATTCCGCTGTGGTATTGGATTTATTTTAATGAAGACTTATTAAATAAAGCGATGTTTTATGGATTTTTAGAAGATGTGACATCCTACTCGTATTACTCTAATTGTTTGTATATTTATAATTCATATTTATTTGAGATGGGAAAGTGGGGTGTTACACTTCTAATCTGGCTATCGATTCTAATAATCATAATTGAGAAGATCCATAGGAAAATTTTTGACGAAGACAGTCCCTTCATTATTTCCAGGAGTCACAGATTAATGTAGTCACGGTCGAAGAGACGAGCATTCGTCGCTAAATAGATAATCTTTTGCATAGAAGGAATCTTTTATATATGAATACTATTATAATCCTCGACAACATGGTATATACTATGATTATGAAACATGATCTCACTAGGCAAAACGTGTTCGAAGCGTAGTTGACACATCCCCTCTTAGGAATTAGCCACTCCAATAACGTAGGCAGTAGAACCCTAGAGACGTCCGCTCCAAACAAGGCCAAAACAGGGGCAGGGACATGAACCCCACATTTGGTCAAGGATAGTTCCTTGTGACACTGAAGATGTGCACCAACTTTTCAGTTAGGATACTTTTTAAAACCAATTTTGTAAAAAAATTGTCTGTTGGGTTGGATACTGGTTTTTTTTATTAAAAAAGTTAGCACATTTTAATGGAATATTAAGTGTCACCTTATTGTGAGAATTCATTTAATATAATGATATTATTCATAAAATATTTGTGTCAAACTTTCTTGTTGACCATGAAAACAATTATGCATACAAATTATTTGAGTAGACTAAAGATCATATTTCATAGAAAATATTGTAGATGGTAGAAAAAGTAGAACGTTTTTGACAAAAATTGTTAAGTATTTTTTAAGGCATAATTAGTCTCAAAGTTCCTTAACTTAATTTAATAATTCGCTTTGGTCCTTTAATTTAATATTAAGGATGACAAGTTGCAAAGAAAAAAAGTTTGATTTGTTGGTTGAGTGTTACAAAGAAAAAAAAGGAGAAGAAAGGTATTTTAATGTGAGAAGAAATGAGGAAAATGAATTTTGAGGAGAGAAATATAGAATTTAAAGATTAAAAAATGAGTAATGTTATTCTTACACTCATATTATACACTAATACTTACGCCAAACGCTGTTCACCGTATTTATATGGTAAATAGTGTTTTTTAAAATAAAATATTAATATTTATAAAAAATATTTTTTATTTTTAAAATTACGGACGACGCTGTTCATGTACGGACGTGTATTAACCAACTTCACTACTGTATTAACCAAGTTTTTACACTGCATTAACCAAGTTTGATGATTGCTAAAAATTATTTTTAATACCTTGGATGTTGCATTAACCAACTTCATTACTGCATTAACTAAGTTTTTACACTGCATTATCCAAATTTGGTGACTGCTAAAAATTATTTTTAATACCTGAATGTTGCATTAACCAACTTCATTACTGCATTAACAAGTTTTTACACTGCATTAATCAAATTTGAGTATTGTTATTCTTACACCCATGAACAGTACTTTACAGTAGTCACCAAATTTGGTTAATACAATGTAAAAATTTGGTTAATGCAGTAATGAAATTGGTTAATACAACATCCAGGTATTAAAAATAATTTTTTGCAGTCATCAAACTTGGTTAATACAGTGTAAAAACTTGGTTAATGCAGTAATAAAATTGGTTAATGCACGTCCGTACATGAACAGTGTCGTCCTTAATTTTAAAAATAAAATTAAATATTATTATTTTATTTTAAAAAACATTGTTCACTGTAAAAATAAGGTAAATAGTATTTGATATAACTATTAATGTATATTATGGGTGAAAGAATAACATTACTCTTAAAAAATGGGTCACGAGTAAACCTTTACAAAAAATGTCCCAACAGACACATTTGCATAGGTAGAAGAAACCTTTTACAGGATAATTAGAATGATCAAACCACTTTTAGCATTGTCAGAGACAACCCTTGCAAAAAGCACAATTGTAAAAAATCTATGCTACGGAAAATCCATCACAAATTTTCTGAAATGTATGTTAGAAATTTGGGGGAGGGATTGGATGACTTTGGGGATTTGGTAACTTTGTGAATTTTTCTCTATCTCTCTCAAAATCAATTTTTCTCTCTCAAGATATAATCTATTTTAATCATTCATTTCTCTTCCATTTTGCCTAAAGTCACAAAGTTACATACACAGAAAAATCACTGAATCTGGTCCCAGGAATTTGAGGGGCAACCCCTTGCATATTTTCAATTTTAAAATGGCATCCATAGTCATTTAAGTGATAACTCTTGGCAATAGTAAACTTTTTAAATTAAAAAATCACGTTTTAATTTCTTTTTTATTTATTTATAATTTGTTTGAGATTTAATCCGTCATGGTGTCACTTTCTTTTGTTACATGAGTTATGCCCTTCCCAAAATTTCTATGATTTTTCTTTTAGTGGTGCAATAAATTAATTATTAATATTTTACCTCTAGTTCATTCTTAATTGTCATGTTGTGGAAATATATCATCTTATAGTAGACTTAAGTTGTTGGCACAACACAATTTTTATTTAACTTTATAGTTATTTATTTTTTTCATTTTCATCTTAATTTCTCTCGATCAATTCACTTTTTTAATGACAAAATAATATATTAATAAACAGCTGAAAAATCATCAAAAATATAAATAACTATAAAGCATAATGAGTGCCTAAAGAACTACAAATGTAACAAATAAACTAAAATTCAACAAGAAAATACATTACAACAAACATAATAAAAACTAATCAAAACAGACCAGGAAAACCGTTCAAGCAAATAAAGACCAATCCTTTTAGGATTTAGGTTAGATCTCATATTGCCAAAACCACCATTAATAGATCATAACCCACCAAGAGATGATCAAAATGACAAACCATCACATTACCTCATAACCAAGGAGTAGACGATAGAGTTCTGATGCCATACCTAGTACGAGCATGCGATCACCCCTAATTTACCTAAAAACCATCTTTAGGAAAAGAAAAAACTATAACATTACATGCTCTCCAAAATGACCAAACTATAGCATGCCATTTCATAAAAAAATCATCCCTAAACTTGGACATACGACCTAACAAAATAGAAGAATAAAAAACAATCCTCTAATCAATTTGAAGAATCAACTGCCAACCAAACCACTAGAGGATCATATATCACAATAACAAGACTAACTCACAAGAGAGAGAGAAAAGGAGACCGACTCTAGTGAATCCCCAAAAAAATGACAAGAAATTGATGTACAACAATCACAAATTCAATTGATGATGATACACTAGGTATTCAATCGATAACACTAGTATAATTAACGAGAGATGATTATACAATGAATCAATTAGTGAATTCCAAACTTGACAAGTTTATGAGATTTTAATCACCATTAAAGCTCAATTAGGTTCTAACTCCAACAAAACCTAATATTAAGCAATAAATTGCTATTACTGCAATAAACAATAAACTACTCTATGAATGAAAAACCTAAGCATGCAATATACTACAAAATGTAAATACAAGAGTAAAAGGAAGAGAGATGACACAAAGATTTGTAATGCTTTGATTTTGTCCTCCTCCCGTGAGTCTAGATGCACTTTTCAAAGAATCTGCATAATTCCAGTAGTTTGACAAATATTCAAAGAGTTTGTACAATCACTTATCCAAAATAATGTTGAAGATAATAGAACTTCAATTCTGGATCATGACTTGTACACGACTCTACGCCAAACTCTTATGCGCAATCTTTCCTTGATCAACACTTCGAGAATCTTACAATATCATCAATTCTTCTCCAAACCTTCATCTGTAGGAATCAACCCTTTGATTCTACTGATTCCTTGAGCGGTGAATTATCTGAAGATCTAAGAATAACTTTTCCTTATTCGTAGACTTCCACACAGTCACTATTAAGGCAATCTGGAGAAAAGAACCTCTTTATTTTCACCGGAATTTGTCAGCACTAGTGACAACTTCTCAATCTTGCAACAACCTGAACAATCTTTAAATAGTCTCCAAGAAGAGTTAATTTAGCGTCTCCCCCAATCAATCACAAATCTCTCATGAACAAGATATGAAATAAAAACTGAGGTTGAAGAAGAAAAAGATTCAAGTGCAAGAACTTTGAACTTTTCAAAGTGAGAGAGTTGATTTCACAAAAACTCACAAATGAATATGAAATTCCACACTAAAAAATTGTTGGCAAAGGTTTTATATGTGCTTGAGATTAAGCACAAAAATGAGTGGTAAAAATTGGTTAGATTCTAATCAAGAGCAATGCAAGTAATGCGTCAAGTGAGCATGTGAATAGAATAAAAACAATTATGATTTTTGACCCATTTTTCAGTTGATTCAAATCAAGTACAATGTATGATTGAATCAAAGACCATGTGATTCAAATCATGTACAAAATTTGATTCGAATCAAATGCACCAGGCCCTTTGAAAAATGCTGAAAAACTCTATGATTCGAATCATGTGCATAGCATGATTCGAATCAAATTGGGCAGAGGTGACAAAAAATTGCATGATATGAATAATATTCAAAATCTAATTCTAATAAAGTGGTTTTGAAAACTTTTTTTCACCTCTGTTGGATTTGATCTTAATCAAATTGAGTATGTATTTGATTTATTCGAATCAAACCCTTGAAAACTCAAATTTTCATGTTTATAAAGGTACTTTGAGAATATTCTTTGCACCTAACTTGAATCAAACACATATAACTTTTATTCCATAAACTCATGCAATTGACTAAAGACATCGTGATCAAATTCAAATGTAACCATTGTTTTATGCATGCCAAAATGATAACGAATCGATTTCAAAATTGATTCAAAAGATGTGTAATCATGAAGGAGGCCCAATAAAATATAATAAACGAAAGCCATAAGAAGAGCAATAAAATAATTGTATTGGGGATGCTCCCCCGTCATATGATAAACACATGCAACCAACTCCCCCTAGGGATGTGTAGCTACAAAACTATCTATCAAAAGCTGACAGGAAAAGATCAACACTTTAGGGGGGGGGGGTCCCGACTACCCTAAATAAGGTGGACATTCAAGTTCTCAACCGTGAGAGATGACGAGGAATAGACAAATTGAACATGATAAGCAGACGCAATAGAGAAAAAAACATTATCTTGTATGCTTCCAAATCCACTTGTCTATATCTTGAGAGAGAATAACAGATTTTCAAACACATGTAACTTTCTAAGAAAGAAGGGTCTCCTCCATCCATATACTAGGTTCCCGTTAACTACCAGGATAACCTCGGCTACAATCTCATCTGATTAAATGGAGTTAGCCAATAATCTTGGTAACATAGACTTTTAGGTAATGTGTCCTAACCAAGAGTCCTTCCAAAAGGAAGTTCGAAGGCCCGAATTTACTTTCCTAAGGATACCATCAACAAACCAATCAAAAGATTCATAATCTTTGGACCCAAGGAGAGACACACCTTTTCACCAATTAGAAAAAGGTCAGAACCCCGATATCCTCATAAGAGGGAAAACAACTGAAGCATGACACCTTGCTAACATAATATCACGCCATATGCCAGAATCACTTGTAAGAAACCTCCACCTCTATTTAGTCAAAAGGGCTAGATTAAATATCCAAAGGTTCATAACTCCTGACCCCACTATACTCTTAGGTTTACAAATATTATCCCATTTAATCCAACATATATTAGATTTCCCCATCACCCTTCGCCAATGAAAATTCTTTGTAATCTAACAAGCTCTTTCCAAACCTTCACAAACATATTCTAAAAGGATAAGAAAAACATGGGAGTAACATTAAGCAAAAAATTAATAATATGCACCCTACCTCCCAAACCAACATATATATGTTTCCAAGAATGGAGCCTCGTGGTGAGAAAATTGGCTAAAAGATCTCAAGTAGATCTCTGCATAGGACTAGTCTTTATCCAGAAATCAAAGCATATGAAAAAAAAGAGTTTCAATTTGAAAGTTAAGAAAATCCAATACAGATGCTAAAAATACATGGTCTGCGTTAACTCTTATAAGACCGTTCTTAAAGAAATTAACCAGCAATTCCGAATCCAATTCAAACCCTCTAAGAATTTTCTTAATAATCCTTAGATTTTCTAAATTAGAATCCATCACTAGGAGTGTATCATATGCATATTGAAGATGAGATACCACCAAATTAGACGATCACATCTTAAATCCAGAGTAAAGACTAATCTCCTCAGCCTTAGCAACTAAGCCACTAACCCCCTCAACCATAAGTAGGAATAATAAAGGAGCTAGTAGATCTCCTTGTTTCAATCCACTATGGATGTTGATTTCTTGAGTTGGATACAAAATAACTAGCACTGCAAGGTTGCCAACAAACATACAAGTTGTCATATAAGTTATCCACTTCCTATTAAAAACAAATATGATAAGCATATAATATAGAAAGCTCTCTAAATAAATCATAAATTTTCTCAAATCCCACCTTTAAAGTGAGACAAGTTTTCTTATTGGAAGCCACCACTTCATCAACCGAAATTCTCCCTTTAAGAATATCCAATTGATTAGGAGAAATAAGTTTGTCTATCACCAACAGAAGTCTAATTTCCAAAACCTTAGCCCCTAGCTTATACAAAGATCCCACCAAAGAAATCAGTCTAAATTTACCCAAATTAGATTGTCATACGCCAATTTTTGACCCTAAGATCATACATCATTTGCATCTCAATCATTAATCAAGATCACAATCTTGATATTTCATTTTTCGGTGTTATGTTTGCTTCGTCTTTGAGGGGAACTATCAAGCACCTAATTTTCTTTAATTTGTTTTATACTAACCCAAATACCAAAAACATTGCTTTGTTTCTTTGTAGGCTTTTGTTTTGTAGGTACCAAGCCAAGACATGCAATAAACAAGGCATTTTTCACACTTTTGACTGATGAAATCGATTTCCCTAATGGGTAAATCGATTTCCCTGCAGCAATCTTCACCAAAATCACATTCTGGACAGCATGAAATCGATTTCCCTCCTGGGTAAATCGATTTCCCTAGTGTATTTTGCGCCAATTTCTCTTCTGGAACAGAGTGAAATCGATTTCACTCCTGGGGAAATCGATTTCCTTAAGGCAAAATTCAAAAAATATAAGGAGGGAAGCTTGACATCATTTTGGCACCTTTTTATTTGATCATTTTATCAATTTTCCACCTCATCAAAATTAACTCATTCATTAAACCCACTTTAACCTCATTTTACCAATTTTACCATTTAATTGCCACTTTAATCACCAATTAAACACAAGCTAATTACCAAACACAAAAAGACCAATTTGCCACTACTCTTGCTCCAATTCTATAAATAGAGCCCTCTACTCTCTCATTTCTCAAGCTTTTGATAGCCAAAAAAGTTCTTGCAAATTCATTTCTCAAGCTTTGATAGCCAAAAAAGTTCTTGCAAATTCATTTCTCAAGCTTTTGAGAGCCAAAAAAACCCCTTGCAATTTCTCTTCTCATCCCTACCAAATTCACCAAAGCTCTTTGTTCTTTCATAAAGTTTGTGAGTTACATCTTGAACCTCACAAACTTTGAGCTAAACCACCATCCATTTCACTTTTTTTTTCTTTAATTGTTGAGAGATCAAGATTTGTGTTGGTGATTCTTGAAGTAGATCCAAGTTTTGTTCAAGATTTGGTAAATTTTCTTCATCCTTTTTGTATGTCATGATGTAGATCTTTGTTGCTTGTGTGTGATGCATCTTTGATGCTATATTGGTGCTATTTGATGGTGATTTGATGGAAAATTCGTGCTCCAATTGATGTTTGATCATAAGGTGTTTGTACATTTGTTCAAGTCAAGTTTTATGCCTCTAAATGCTGTTTTTGCTGATTTTTACACTGGTCAAATCGATTTCCTTAAGGCTCAAATCAATTTCCTGCTGAGCGTGACTTGTTTTTTTTTAAAACTGCACTATGGAAATCGATTTCCCTCTGCATGAAATCGATTTCCTGCTGGCAGAATGTGGTTTTTTGCCTTTTTTATGCTTGTTTTGGTTTCCTACTTCCTCCACTTCATTAATATCATTGGATCTAGGATGTTGATAGGTTTGAAATGACCTAATCCATAATATTAGATGAATGATATTAATGATAGTGTGAGTTGATTATCTTTTGTGAATTTTATTCTTCTTCCTCCATTTCATTAATATCATTGGATCTAGGATGTTGATAGGTTTGAAAGAACCAAATCCATAATATTAGATGAATGATATTAATGATAGTGTGAGTTGATTATCTTTATGCATTTTATCTTCTCCTTCTCCTTTTTTTCTTTTGATCGATGAAAGTCTTAATACTTTGAGAATTCTTATGGATTCTTAGTAAAGACTAGATCGTTACCTATTTTCTTTTCGTGCGGTATTGCTTTCGGAAGGCGATCTACATATCGTTCTTCTCGCATACATTAGCACATAAAGTTTTGACCGGCCTCGTTGTAGGGTGATTTCTACATAAATCACTTGGCGATCTGCTTAACATAGCGCAATATTTCGTGTCCCGAATCAAAAAGATCAAACATGGAAGAGAATTGTATGCGGTTGATTTAAGACTTGTGGAGGTTTAATCGTGTAGTCGCTATGATTTTATCAAGCTTCTGATAAGCCCCATTGACTTTAAATCCGAGTACATCATTCACTCACCATAGATCTTCCTACTAACTTTGATAACATACTTGACAAGTTTCAAGATGGTTATCTTTAACATTTAACAACTAACTTTAATTTCCGCACCTTTATATTACCGCTCTTTATATTACCGCTCTTTATATTTCTCGCCTTATCGCTTTACTTTATCATTTCATCATATTTACTTTCCGCCATTTTTCCTTTGTCCACTTGGACCATACTTTATCTTTTCTTGCTAAAACACTAATAAATAACCAAAATCTAAAAAATACATAAGGCTCTCTTTGGACTATCGGTTACTATCCCTAGCACTTTGGAGATTTGGACTTATGGACCTAGTACCTCTGGACTCATTCTATTACTATCCTGTGATTGTTCTGTCTGTCTGGCATTGTTCTGTTGTATGTTTATGTGTGCAGGTATTTCCTTGAAAGCCCTTGATGGTTAATTCCAAGGCATTGAGATAAGGATTTTACCCGAAAACAGCTGTTACTCTGCCCGACTTTCGTCAGAATCTTAATGTGCTTAATGCAAAGTGGTGCCAAGACAATAAGTTCATCTGGATCCCCCAAGTGTTAATGTGTTGGTATTGATAATTCCAAAGGATGGGAAATCTACCTTGACTCATAATGTCAAGTGTTGGCTTCTTATTTCGGTTAGACCGTTTCTTTCCTTAGCTTTTATTTTACGCAATAGGATAGCCTCTTCATCTCCTCCCATTCTTAAATTTTCAAAATCTTCTCCCTTTTTCAAAAACCTTCTTATGTTTGCAACCTTTTCAAAACCTTTTCTCAAAAAATATCTTTCGCCCTTAGTGGCTTTTCTTCAAAAGTTTAGACACCGTTAATTGTCGAAACGAGTGGTTATACCCCACGATTTTGAAATTGATTGATATAATGAGATCTTTTCCGCGTGAGAGAGCTAGTGGCATACTCGTCGATTTTATCCGAGTTGGAGCCCTTCTTTCATTAGCGATGCAAAGAACTCGTTTGTTCTCATGCTCAAGATCAATGGCTGAGTATTTCTCTCTAACGACAACAAAGTGTTTATTCGTTTTAAAAACGTTTTTCCCAAAAGCGGAACTACATTAGCTCTGACTTCTCCATTGCACCGAGGAGGTATGTAGGCCCAAAGCTTAGCGCTTTGCCGAGCTTATTTTAAAAATAAAACAAACCCGTTTTTTAGCACACACACACAGATTTTCAAAAAGGTTCCTGTGGAGTACCACAGATATGAGGGGTGCTTAAAACCTTCCCCTTGTATAAACAACACCCGTACCTAAGATCTCTTCTTTTTGTTTTAAAAACAAACTTTGGTTTTTTTCGTTCTTTTCCCTTTTCCTTTGGAAATAATAAAAGCGCGGTGGCGACTTTCACTGAAATATTGATTCGAGTCAATCCCATGGCTTCGATGTCAGATTTTCCCCGCTACAGGAAAAATGGCGACTTCACTGGGGATCCAGTTTTAAGTGTGTTAAGCCTATTTTTGTTTATCTGTGTGTTTTATTTGTATATATTATTGTGTGCTTTGTTTGTTTATTTTCTTTTTTTTTCTTTTTGGTGCTCGATGGTTCCTCTGTGATGAGATAAAGTTCTAACCCGAACTTTTGTGAGTAACTTGAGATAGGAGGTGGTAAGACCAATAGTCGCATGTCAGGAGCAATCCTTAACATGAGCGCCATATGGTGGAACCCCAATCAGTGGAGGCCTCATGGAAGGTAGTAGAGGTTGTTACGAATCATCGTGATAACGCTATTATTTTCAATAGTGAGTGTCCGTAGAAGCTGAATGACCTAGAACCCTTTTAACCCATCTAAGCCTTTTTAGGATGTAGTGCAGAAACAAGATCAAGTACCAATTTGAGCTTGTTGTCATGCGATGCTACGCTCAGACGAGGTCTTTTTAGGCATATTATTGACGCCCATGAGCAATTGTGCGTGCCGGTAGTATCCGATAGAAGATTGAAAACTCTGGGAACCTTTGTAGAACCCGATTGGCAGGTACAAAATTCCCTAGTACATACCTTTGTGGGTGGTTCTTAACCTTGACTCCATGCTCGTGACGTCGAACCTTTGAACCCTGTCTGTGCGACCATGTGTGATCTTGATTGTGATTGATGCATAAACCATGCATCCATGCATTCATTTGATTTCCAAGGAACTCATAGGTCTTTCTTTGTAAACATCATAAGTTTCATCAAACTCAATGGATCTTGGGTGTCGATGAGGTGAAAACCTTAATCCACCAAAATGGATGATTGATCTTGATGATAACTTGATCAAAGTTTTGATCCAATATAGGATTTACCTCCTTCATGTTTTGATGTTTACAAATTAATAACTTGAATTCCTTGAAAATCAAATAAAAAAACAAAAAAACAAAAAACAGCAATTGCATCATTTGCATACATACATCCAGGTTGTCCAGAAAACTTATTTCCGTCTGTCTCCATCTTCAGAGTGGTTTGCTTATCTGTCAAGTTGATTCCTCGACACATTGAACTAGAAGCATGAATTTGAAAAGTATGGAAGAACTTCAACAAGACCAAGAGTTTCTAAGAGCAGAGGTCAGCGAGTTGGAAATTCAGATAATCAAATTATGGAAATCCTGCAAGTCTTGTTGAAGAAAGAATGCAACATTCCTCCGATTTTCCTAAAGCCAAGTGTTTCAGACAAGATAGCTCATCTTTGTTGCTGATTAGTCACTAGGCCTTGTTTCTGTACTGTTTGTATTTCCTTTATTGTGCTGTTTACTTTTAGATCTTGTTTGTTTCTGAATGGTGATTTTAATGAAATGGGCATTGCATATTTTGAATTCATTCACATATACTATGTCTATGCTTTCTTTTACAAAACTTTTTCTTCCATTTGCTTTCTCTATCAAACTTGTGTTTTATGCAAAGATTGGAGGGAGGATGATGACAACGAAATACCCAAGTTGTTGAACTGTATGCTTTCAAATAAAACTCTGCTGGTGATGTACAGGCATTGTTTCAATTCCCAAACACTGGAGAAATAAGGAAGTTAATCCCTTGTTAACCCCTCTGAGCCTTCGAAGTTGGAGTTTCTTTCTGTATGAAAAAACCCGCATTTTTAACCTGGGGCAGGGTAGTTCTCAGTTAATTTGGTTGTGCATTCTATTTTAAGAGAATCATTCAGTACACCTTTCAACAAAGGTTTCAATCACAAGCTTTCCTCCGCATACATCAACGAAGTGTTGGAGATGTCAATCAAAAGCCAATGATGGTTCATCAATCATTAAGCAAGGCAGTCACTATCTTTCAAAAAAAATGTATCAAAAAATGTATACAAAGAAAAGCCAGCTAAGTCAAAACCAAAAATGATGACTTAGGCAAAAATAAGGGCATCCCGCTGACTGTAAGTTCAAAATAAACAGTTCAGGCAAAAGTTAGGGATATATAAAAAGAAAAGATGAAAAAAGAGAAGTCAATAAATTCCCCAAACAACAAAATGTTGTGATATCAAAAGGAAGAAGTGATCGCCATTTCAAAAGTTCTCTTTGCTTGTGAACTATCATCATTGTCAAAGGTGCAATTCCAGAAGTCTCTTGGAACCTGAATGCATAAGTTGAATTAACTGAGTTTTAGGACTGGAGATCATCACGAAGGGGGTGGGTACAATCAAATTTTGAGCCTTATATCCTTTGTTTCTTAAACCGTGAACAAGGCCACATTACAACCTTTAAAAGACCTAATTGAAGCAAGGTTTGTTTGAAAGTATACTACAACAAGGTTGCGTAAGCTGACTCCCATGAGATTTGCCAATCATTTGCTTTGATATCATATCTTTGTTTTATCTTTCACTTTGAATGTCTGAACCTTTATGTTTTGACTAGTTGATTCCATTTGCTTTACATCAATAACATCTTTCCAAAAATGATTTTGATTTCAAAAATATTCTTTGAGCATTGCATTAAAATTACCATTCTTGAATGAACATTTTATTTGCAAGTAAGCACTCATTTTTCAGGAAGTTCAAACAGTCGAGAAACTTGATCAGTGATCCTATCAGGGGCACGTTATTTCAAGATCCTGTTGTTCATTCAAGATTTGTTGATCAGAATATCATTTCAATACTTGTACTGGGGCAAGCCATCCCAACATGCATTTCAAGAATTGAAGCCATGATCAGTTCATCCCCAATACAGTTCAACTGAAGCCATGATCAGTTAACTTGCAACAATTAGTGAATCAGGGGCAATCTTCTTCAGCAATCCCCAAGCAGTTTTATCAGCCCTTCTCAAAGGATCATCGTTTTGATACAGTTACCAGTGTAATAGAAGTATGTCCAAGCATCTTCTTCGTAAGCATAATTGGCAGAGTTCCCGTGTTGAGGAATCGAGTTCCTTTCGTGCCTCACAAAAGAGTCTCCCTCAGTTGTAACAAACAATTGCATTGTATTGATCATATATCATGCATAGAAAAATTCAACATCATGCATTGAAACAAATTTCATACTCATTTGCATTTTTCGAGGTCCTGTTGCTATCAACATTTTCACCTTGAGATCAAAGTCCAACTTACTTGGCACCTATCCAAAACAGATGCTTGTTTGTCTTGTCCGTCTAGTGTTATTCCTAGATGTATCTTTTCTTCTTTTAGTGTCATTCCTGAAAGATTTACACCATGCTTTATCTTGGTTCCCTTCAATCATGTCTTATCTTGATTGTCTCTGATCATGCTTTATCCTGATCACTTACACCATGTTTTATCTTGTTTCCCTTCAATCACGTTTTATCTTGATTGTCTCTAATCATGCTTTATCCTGATCCCTTTCGACCATGTTTTATCTTGGTTATCTAATCATGTTTTACCTTGATTGTCATTTGGTATTTTTCAATCATGTTTTACCTTGATTGTCATTTAATGTTATCCAATCATGTTTTACCTTGATTATCCCTTAATGACATCCAATCATGTTTTACCTTGATGGACCTGTGATGATTATCCAATCATGTTTTACCTTGATTGTCCGTTGATGATTATCCAATCATGTTTTACCTTGATTGTCCTTTGACGATATCCAATCATGTTTTACCTTGGTTGTCATTTGATGTTATCCAATCATGTTTTACCTTGATATTCATTTGATGTAGCCACATTCATGTAAGCCTCAGATATTCTCTTCTCGAAGTTCAATCATGTTTTATCTTGAAAGCTTCTGTCGAGAGTTTCTTTCTTTTGTGAAGTCCGATTCTATTCCTAGATGACGTATACCTTTTCCCCCAGTGGAATCCTTTCTTATCTCCCCAGTGGTGTTATACTCCTCTCTATTCCATAATCATACTTGATGCATCCATTAGCATCGCATTATACCTTAGGTTCAAAAATTGTGTGTTTTGTATTTAAGTCTCTTCAATTACGTCGAGCTGAGGATTTTAACCCTCACATCTCCGAAAAGAAGAAACTTAAATAGGGGCATCTGTCATACGCCAATTTTTGACCCTAAGATCATACATCATTTGCATCTCAATCATTAATCAAGATCACAATCTTGATATTTCATTTTTCGGTGTTATGTTTGCTTCGTCTTTGAGGGGAACTATCAAGCACCTAATTTTCTTTAATTTGTTTTATACTAACCCAAATACCAAAAACATTGCTTTGTTTCTTTGTAGGCTTTTGTTTTGTAGGTACCAAGCCAAGACATGCAATAAACAAGGCATTTTTCACACTTTTGACTGATGAAATCGATTTCCCTAATGGGTAAATCGATTTCCCTGCAGCAATCTTCACCAAAATCACATTCTGGACAGCATGAAATCGATTTCCCTCCTGGGTAAATCGATTTCCCTAGTGTATTTTGCGCCAATTTCTCTTCTGGAACAGAGTGAAATCGATTTCACTCCTGGGGAAATCGATTTCCTTAAGGCAAAATTCAAAAAATATAAGGAGGGAAGCTTGACATCATTTTGGCACCTTTTTATTTGATCATTTTATCAATTTTCCACCTCATCAAAATTAACTCATTCATTAAACCCACTTTAACCTCATTTTACCAATTTTACCATTTAATTGCCACTTTAATCACCAATTAAACACAAGCTAATTACCAAACACAAAAAGACCAATTTGCCACTACTCTTGCTCCAATTCTATAAATAGAGCCCTCTACTCTCTCATTTCTCAAGCTTTTGATAGCCAAAAAAGTTCTTGCAAATTCATTTCTCAAGCTTTGATAGCCAAAAAAGTTCTTGCAAATTCATTTCTCAAGCTTTTGAGAGCCAAAAAAACCCCTTGCAATTTCTCTTCTCATCCCTACCAAATTCACCAAAGCTCTTTGTTCTTTCATAAAGTTTGTGAGTTACATCTTGAACCTCACAAACTTTGAGCTAAACCACCATCCATTTCACTTTTTTTTTCTTTAATTGTTGAGAGATCAAGATTTGTGTTGGTGATTCTTGAAGTAGATCCAAGTTTTGTTCAAGATTTGGTAAATTTTCTTCATCCTTTTTGTATGTCATGATGTAGATCTTTGTTGCTTGTGTGTGATGCATCTTTGATGCTATATTGGTGCTATTTGATGGTGATTTGATGGAAAATTCGTGCTCCAATTGATGTTTGATCATAAGGTGTTTGTACATTTGTTCAAGTCAAGTTTTATGCCTCTAAATGCTGTTTTTGCTGATTTTTACACTGGTCAAATCGATTTCCTTAAGGCTCAAATCAATTTCCTGCTGAGCGTGACTTGTTTTTTTTTAAAACTGCACTATGGAAATCGATTTCCCTCTGCATGAAATCGATTTCCTGCTGGCAGAATGTGGTTTTTTGCCTTTTTTATGCTTGTTTTGGTTTCCTACTTCCTCCACTTCATTAATATCATTGGATCTAGGATGTTGATAGGTTTGAAATGACCTAATCCATAATATTAGATGAATGATATTAATGATAGTGTGAGTTGATTATCTTTTGTGAATTTTATTCTTCTTCCTCCATTTCATTAATATCATTGGATCTAGGATGTTGATAGGTTTGAAAGAACCAAATCCATAATATTAGATGAATGATATTAATGATAGTGTGAGTTGATTATCTTTATGCATTTTATCTTCTCCTTCTCCTTTTTTTCTTTTGATCGATGAAAGTCTTAATACTTTGAGAATTCTTATGGATTCTTAGTAAAGACTAGATCGTTACCTATTTTCTTTTCGTGCGGTATTGCTTTCGGAAGGCGATCTACATATCGTTCTTCTCGCATACATTAGCACATAAAGTTTTGACCGGCCTCGTTGTAGGGTGATTTCTACATAAATCACTTGGCGATCTGCTTAACATAGCGCAATATTTCGTGTCCCGAATCAAAAAGATCAAACATGGAAGAGAATTGTATGCGGTTGATTTAAGACTTGTGGAGGTTTTATCGTGTAGTCGCTATGATTTTATCAAGCTTCTGATAAGCCCCATTGACTTTAAATCCGAGTACATCATTCACTCACCATAGATCTTCCTACTAACTTTGATAACATACTTGACAAGTTTCAAGATGGTTATCTTTAAGATTTAACAACTAACTTTAATTTCCGCACCTTTATATTACCGCTCTTTATATTACCGCTCTTTATATTTCTCGCCTTATCGCTTTACTTTATCATTTCATCACATTTACTTTCCGCCATTTTTCCTTTGTCCACTTGGACCATACTTTATCTTTTCTTGCTAAAACACTAATAAATAACCAAAATCTAAAAAATACATAAGGCTCTCTTTGGACTATCGGTTACTATCCCTAGCACTTTGGAGATTTGGACTTATGGACCTAGTACCTCTGGACTCATTCTATTACTATCCTGTGATTGTTCTGTCTGTCTGGCATTGTTCTGTTGTATGTTTATGTGTGCAGGTATTTCCTTGAAAGCCCTTGATGGTTAATTCCAAGGCATTGAGATAAGGATTTTACCCGAAAACAGCTGTTACTCTGCCCGACTTTCGTCAGAATCTTAATGTGCTTAATGCAAAGTGGTGCCAAGACAATAAGTTCATCTGGATCCCCCAAGTGTTAATGTGTTGGTATTGATAATTCCAAAGGATGGGAAATCTACCTTGACTCATAATGTCAAGTGTTGGCTTCTTATTTCGGTTAGACCGTTTCTTTCCTTAGCTTTTATTTTACGCAATAGGATAGCCTCTTCATCTCCTCCCATTCTTAAATTTTCAAAATCTTCTCCCTTTTTCAAAAACCTTCTTATGTTTGCAACATTTTCAAAACCTTTTCTCAAAAAATATCTTTCGCCCTTAGTGGCTTTTCTTCAAAAGTTTAGACACCGTTAATTGTCGAAACGAGTGGTTATACCCCACGATTTTGAAATTGATTGATATAATGAGATCTTTTTCGCGTGAGAGAGCTAGTGGCATACTCGTCGATTTTATCCGAGTTGGAGCCCTTCTTTCATTAGCGATGCAAAGAACTCGTTTGTTCTCATGCTCAAGATCAATGGCTGAGTATTTCTCTCTAACGACAACAAAGTGTTTATTCGTTTTAAAAACGTTTTTCCCAAAAGCGGAACTACATTAGCTCTGACTTCTCCATTGCACCGAGGAGGTATGTAGGCCCAAAGCTTAGCGCTTTGCCGAGCTTATTTTAAAAATAAAACAAACCCGTTTTTTAGCACACACACACAGATTTTCAAAAAGGTTCCTGTGGAGTACCACAGATATGAGGGGTGCTTAAAACCTTCCCCTTGTATAAACAACACCCGTACCTAAGATCTCTTCTTTTTGTTTTAAAAACAAACTTTGGTTTTTTTCGTTCTTTTCCCTTTTCCTTTGGAAATAATAAAAGTGCGGTGGCGACTTTCACTGAAATATTGATTCGAGTCAATCCCATGGCTTCGATGTCAGATTTTCCCCGCTACATAGATGGATATTAAACATTGGGGGATCAAAGTCACATAGTATGATACAAAACTACCAAGTATAGATAAAAACAATAAAATTAATCAAACATGATCCTCAAATCTTCTCTAACGAGATAAAAAAAACCTTTTTAGAAAGGAGAAATTGAACCTATAACACCCTGGTTTTTGGTATTTATTTTTTTTAAGACTTTTGGAGTATTTTTAGTTTAATAATTTAAGTTGGTGAATTTTGGTTAGAATTAATGTAGAAATGAGGATTGGTGGTTTAGCAGTAAATTATATTTAATTAAATTCTTAATCATTTATTTAATAGAGAAAATATAAGAATATTAGCTTTGAGGCAATAAAATACACTTTTAAAGAAATTAGGGAGATTAGTGGAGTTATAGATAATCAAGGGGAGTTTTTAGAAATTAATTAAAATAAAGGAGAATTATGTTTTATTTATTTATTTAAGAAAGAAAAATAGGGAGAGTTTGTGAGTACTTGAAAAATTTGAGAAAGAGGCAAGGGAGAGAATAGCAAACCCTAGGAGAGAAAGCGTAGCAGAAGTGAGTTCAATATTAAAGCTTTGAGTTTCTTCAAATTAGAGGTAGGGGAATTATTCATGTATGGATATTTAAGAAGATGGATAGCGAGGGTTCCTTACCATCCTTCCTTCTCCCCTTTTCTTTTCTTTTCTTTTCTTATATGATGATTTTTGAGGCCGGAGAAGGTTTGGGAAAAATCTTTTAAGGCGATTAATATGATATGATTTCTTTTGTGCCTTGTTGATTGTATAATCAGCTCTATCTGGGAAATGAAATTAGAGAAATATAAGTTTTCCAAATATCAATAAGAACTCAAAGATCTCCCGTTCATACCCTTTCTTAGGAAGAAAAAATATAGTTAAAATCACTCAAAACACACCAACTGACACCTAATAAACTCATTTTACGAGAGCATAAATCAACTCATCAATACTCTCTTGTCAACCATTGAACATTTGGAATAAATGTTAACTACATAACACACAATGTTACAAGCACCCTAATCCAAACAAACATTTAAGGAACTCGAATCAGAAAAGGAAAACAAAGATCTACCTTTCGTACTACACCAAATCGAAAGAAGGCCACCACTACACACAATAGAAGGACAAAAGCTCCAATGACATAAAAATTACCCCATATGGATTAGCTAAGAGAAGAAGATACCTCACTAAGTTTAGTTTCTTGGATTGCAACAAAATCTAATGATTTAGACAAAATAATCCCCCTAACCTTATTTTTCTTAATCCTTCCCAGTACACTCTACAACTAAAAGAGGAGATTAACATCGACACAAAACCCTTGTCAGTCGGACACACGTCTGATTTCTATCCATTTTTCTAGAGCCTTTAACTTCTCCACTTCTACCTTATCTCTCATCACATAAGTACACATTGCACAAAAAAATCAATAGAAGTACAAGGTGTAACAATACAATACATGATATATATATATATATATATAGAGAGGATCCATTGACATCAAGTGTAAGTGTAAGAGACTTACCCCAAATCTTTGTTGAAAAAGAATTACAAGTGTGAGTAGTGTGGGAAATTTCGATATTGGTTAGGAATGTAGAGACTTGAGCATTTATAAGTGGAGGAATCCACACACCTATCACCTTAAGATTTTGAGTGAGTATGTGGTATGTCTCTCACAAAGGTGTGTTGCTCAAAAGAAAAGTCCCCAAAGTTAAAAATGCTCCTCGTGTTGACCCCCGAATTGCTTCCAACAAATGGTATCATGAGCCTTTGGTTAGAGTGAAGGGACCGACTTACTTGTATCAAAATGCCAAGGAGGATGTGTTTCGTTGAAAAGTGTCAACGACGGTACAAGTGTATGTGAATAAAAGAATTTCCACTTGTGGTGGAGTATTGTGGATAGACTCACACTTGAGGGAGATTGTTGAAAAAGAATTACAAGTGTGAGTAGTGCGGGGAAGTCCCACATTGATTAGGAATGTGGAGACTTGAGCATTTTTAAGTGGGAGAACCACACACCTATCACTTTAACATTTTGGGAGTGTATGTGGTGTGTCTCTCACAAAAGTCTGTTGCTCAAAAGAAAAGTCCCCAAACTTAAAAATGCTCATCGTGCTGACTATTAAATTGCCCCCAACAATCTTAACCATTAAAAAGATTGATCAAACGGTCATATAAAAAATATGACTCATTCTTTTCCCTAAAAAATAGGCTATTTATATGACCGTTTGATCAAGTGCTATTAACGGTTGGGATTTATTGTAAGTCTTTTAGACTTTACACCGGGTGTTAAGGGTGGAAATAGGCTAGGTCAGGCTAGACTTTAGAAGGCCTGAGCCTGATCTACGATAAATTTACAAGGCCTGAGCATGGCCTATGGCCTATTATAGACTCTTTTTTTGGCCTGACCATGCTTTTTTAAAAGTCTGGTCTGACATGAAAGCCTATTTAAAAGCCTATTACTCATTAAGATTTCCAATTAATTCATATTACTTAAGAAACCTTATAGGTCGACATATATATATATATATATATATATATATATATATATATATATATATATATATATATATATATATATATATATGAGGAGGGATCAAATTACACCCGAAGAGTTACACCACGAGTTACACTCGTTCAATAACTACATCTCGAATTAATATTTTATAAATTCAACCGTTGAATTGAAACATAATATCATATAGATCATACCTATAAAGTTTGAGCTTAATCTATAATGATTTACTATATCATCAAGATATCCAAAGATTAACGTCAAAATGAGCTTTCATATAACGTTAATTTTAATGTAATTCAATGACATAGTAAATCATTATAGATTAAGCTCAAACTTTATATGTATGATCTATATGATATTATGTTTCAATCCAACGGTTGAATTTATAAAATATTAATTCGAGATGTAGTTATTGAACGAGTGTAACTCGTGGTGTAACTCTTCGGGTGTAATTTGATCCCTCCTCTATATATATATATATATATATATATATATATATATATATATATATATATATATATATATATATATATATATATATATATATATATATATATATATATATATATATATATATTAGAAATTGAAAATGTACTCGTGGCTATCATATATAAGGTACCCAATACATATTTTGAGAAAAGGAAAGGACAAAAGCCCAAGCTAGATCCAATCATCAAATAAATTGGGTTTGGTTAATGCTAGCTCTTATTTTGTCACACATAAGGATGTTGAATGGAATCTCATTTTCTGACAAATAAAAATATGGCGATATTGTTTTATATGAAAGAAAATAATGAACAAATGTAGGCCATTAAGGGAACCTTATGTAATTAAATATTCATAATACTAATCCTCCCCTTCCTCTTGTTTTGGTGTCTATAAAGAATGTGATAAATGATTATGATTTACACAAAAGAGCTAGAAACAACCAAAATTCTAAAGGCCATGATGACTGGTTCCGGTTCTCCTTGTGGAGCTTGTAAATTCTTGAGGAGAAAATGTATTAGAGGTTGTGTTTTTGCACCTTACTTTTGCCATGAACAAGGTGCTACTCATTTTGCAGCTATTCATAAGGTCTTTGGTGCAAGTAATGTTTCAAAACTTCTTGCACACCTCCCTGTGACTGATCGTTGTGAAGCTGCTGTCACAATCTCTTATGAAGCTCAAGCTAGACTTCAAGATCCAATTTATGGATGTGTTTCTCATATTTTTGCACTTCAACAACAGGTTTTTTCATCTCTCATAATCAGTTACAACCAATTAATCATCTTTATTAGTATATGTTTAACTCAAAACCCTAGATGGTATATGCTTATATTTTTTTTTGTTAAATTTTGATATTATATATATATAATAAAGATTATACACAAATAGAAGGAAAACGATTCAACAAATGCGTCGCTACTCAAGAAAGAATTTTGAAAAAAAAAAATCAATATCCATAAGATGATACAATCAACGGAACATAAATACGATGTTCATAATCTTTAAGATATAGCTTTTATCAAAATCACGGTGAAATAATGTGTTGTCAAATTCATCGTCAATTCAAGTATACACTTACTTATGATACAATTTACAGGACATATAAACACTATGTTGATCTGTGCTTCTAGTTACTAATATAGAGATATTGTATTTTGATTTTTGTAGGTGGTAAATTTACAAGCTCAACTAGCTTATATGAAGGAACAAGCAGCTCAAAGGTGTCTCAATACTTTAATCTCTGAAAACCCTAATGAGAAAAGCTTTGTAAAACCTAATAATATTCTCCCTCATGATCTTCAAAGTTGGTTCCAAATGGAAAATGATTCCAACATGAGTCCTCAATTTGATCCCAACTTGTCCTCCTCCACTACTAATCTCTCAACAACACCACAATATTATAATGGGAATGCAACCACTCTCATGGACCTAAACCCTATAATTGGAAACTATGAAAATTCAGGAACTTTAGAAGAAAGCATCTCATCATTTTGTAACTTTGAAGAGAGATGTAATAACTCAATGTCCTCCTGTCATGACATGCAAAGGCAGTGGGCCTTTCATGAAATGAATAATTTTCAGTAAGCTTCATGAAAGATCAGAGTCTAGCTGTGTGAAAAGTTGGTGAAGAAGACTTTATCAATTTTGAATTGCTTCTACATTTATATATGTTGTGAAATCGTGTACTTCTGATCTGTTGCTATAAATAAGCTTATAGGAAGCTTAGAGATGTGTTCATATATATAATTGGAGTGAAAATCAACCTAATTAGCTAGTGTTTTGTTTAATCTAGTATAATATATGGTATTTATTAGAATAATAATGTGTGATTCTTGGAGATAAAACTATGGTTTTGTATGATAAAATTTGGGATTATTTATCTACATAGAAAAAATCTTAAAATTTGACCTAATAGATCCACTTACATGGGTATACTTTTTTCTGACATTTACTTTCCTTTCCCAAATAAGATAGGATAACTAGCAGTGGTAATCCCAAAGTAAGTGACCATATTTTAATCTGAGAAACCCTATCTGAAGTAAATTAAATTAATTGAGTTGCTCTAATTGGGAAGAAGTAATCCCTAGGATATATGGAGCCAAAAAAGAACACATGTTTATCATGGTATTTATTTTTGTAATGCAACTATAAATCACATTAGATGAATGGAATCTTTTAAACAAGACTTTTTATTTTCAAATAATTTGATTACTAGATATTTCAACTTTTTTTTTAAAAGATAAAATTAGTGGGATGTTACATATTCGGACTTGCAGTCTTGTAATCAGATATCCTCGCACAACTACCAAATATTTACGAGACTTTAAATAAGACATTTTTTGTTGATCTATAATAATAATCAAGTTACATTTCTTCCCTATTTCATTTTTGTTTTCCTTAGTAACTAGTTGAATATAGTTTAGTTAGTTTGAACATCAACCATCTATTGTACTCACTAATTGAGATTATTCTTTTTCCTGACCATCACACTCGATTTCTAAATATAATACTTTATTTATTTATGTGTTTATCTATCGACATTTGTACCATTTCTAAAACATTTAACGAAGTTTGCTTTTTCATCTGGTCAACGTAACTTTTTATGTCTATTAATGTGGTTTTGTTTAATTCATTGGTTAATTATAACCTTATTTTTTTTAATATCTAAAAATTTGGAGGAAAATAGTCCACATTTAAATAAGGTTTTTGTGGGGAGGTGTTAAGAGAGTTTTTAAAATCTCTCGGGGTTAGTTGGGTCAATATCTATAAACCTAAGACTAAAAGTGGTTTGGAGTTAGAGATATTCGTTTGATCAACTTAGTTCTTTTGACTAAGTGGGGGTGAAATCTGATCTCAAGTGCCTTTAGTATTTAAAGAGATGTCATTGTTTTCCTTTATGGTGTCTATATTGTCTTTTGTTTAATAGGTGGTAGAGATTTAGGCTTTTGGAACTCATCCTCCTAGTGAAAAGGAATTCCCTTCTTGGCTCTAAGCAAGAAGATCGTTCTGAGTGGTTTATGGATGGTATCACTAGGAAGGTAGGTTCAAGATTTCAGACATCTTTTTAGACTGGCCCTTGGATGGGGAGTTATCTTCAAGATTTCTTCGTTTATGTGGAACTTTTAATTGCTGAATTCTTCTTAGTTATTGAAGTTCTTTATGAAATGATCCTTTGGGTTGGCTATATTTTTGCAAAAAAAAAAAAAATAACAACATGGAGAAGTGTTCAAGTTGATCTAGCTTGCTAAAGTTGTATGGAGGTACACAGGGTACATATGATGGACACGTGTCCCAGCATGTTGCTCGACATATATGCATTGTGTATTAGAACTTAGTTGTTGCATTTTGGTAGATTCTGTGAACAAAGATTGGATAAGATTTTAATGCTATTAAGTTACCAATATGATTATATGATTTGTTGGACAACTGTGAAGATCAAATCAGATTTAAATTTGAAATTTTAACAAACCAAATCATATCTTTTTGTTGGAGATATTCAAGGAACGAATCAAATATCCCACTAAATCTATAATATTTATGGACGAAATCAAATATCGAATCCATGAAGAAAATTCCAGAAGAAATGTTATATTAGGACGACACAAACACCTTAGGAACTTAAACATTAAAGCGTTTACATTGAAGATTTTTAGACTTATATTAACTTATCTGATTACTACAACAAAAATAACTTTAAACAACAATGAAAAATTGTGGCTTAAAGTAAAAATTTTAATATTGCTTATTTTCTAAAAATCTTTCTACAAAGTTATTAGATTTGGATTATATTTGAAAAAATATATATATTTCTGATAACTTATGGATAAATTATCAAGTGATTACAACAAAATGAATTTAGGCAACAGTGAAAATCGTGATCTAAAATAAAAAATAAAAAAAAAATATTCCATTATCTTACTTGTCATTTTGGCAGCGTTTTTTAAACGTTGTGTGTTCACTTTAGGTAACAGTTTATCGCTGACTATTATGTATTGTAAAATAAAAAATAAATAAAAACTACTGAAAAACTTATAACAAGTTATTCGGTGAGTAAAAATTTGATAAAAAGTTATAGAATGAAAACTCATTTTAGTCCCTCACAAATATTACACGAGTTAAATTAGTCCTTCACAATAAAATAGACCCAATTTAATCCATTATAAAATTTTACAGGATCTTATTAGTCCTTCTGTTAATATTTTTTTTAAACTGGTTTTTTCCTAAAAAATTATAATACTAAAAAATTTATTGCAAGCTATCTAACTAATAGAAATTAAGTACCGGAGTTCTTTAGGTGATTTTCTCCGATATACTGGTGTAGTGGTATAAAATTTTCTGATTTTGAAAAAAATAAAATAAAAAGGATCTAATTAAAATATTTTTAAAAATTTAGAGGTGGGGAATAATTGTTGGGCTAAGGGGTAAAGTTATGATGATAAGTTTGTTATAGTTTTTGACTTGGATCAATGAAGCCCAAAACCCATTAGAGACATCCTTAAGTAGATTGGGTTCTTGGACCATAGCTCTAATCCCACCATGACACTCTAAGATGTATCTACTTTTCAAAATTAAAAATAAAATAAAATAAAAAATTGTAAAGCATGATATCGAAGAGACAAAATTAACAAGCTGTCCGCATTAGCAATATTAACAAGTCTCATCCCTATTACTCAATTCTAAATACATTTTGTTTTTAATGGATACATTTGACTTGCCGAACTTTAGTTTCTTTTGTCTGTCACTTTCACAATTTTTTATTTGAATCACTCGTGAAGACAAACTCCTTTGTCTAAAGAAACACCTCAGTCAATCACATATATCATACATTTATAATTGCACGTGTGTCCCACCAACTTTCCCATCCCAAAGCAATAGGTGTACAATAAACTCTTTTATAATTATATATATTTGTGTCTTTTTTCTTACAATAAATTCATAAGAAAAAAATTTATCTTGTTAAGAATACTGAATACAGAGAGATAGAAGAGATTGGTAGTATATTGTTTTTCTTAGAAACTTTGCTGCGTTCTTTACATATACCACGAAGTGGTATTTATAATATCAAATTTTTAGCATTTACTGTGCATGGCTACTGTGCAAAGTTGAAAACTTCATATGCATGATGGACATGTACTGTTCAGTACTATTTCAAAATAATAATAATAATCGTTTATTATTATAACACTCCCCCTTTTGAAATATTTGCCGCAGTGCTCCATTGAAGTCTTGTTGAGACGAATCCTATGGGAACATAAGTTGCCTCGTTAAAAACCTTATTAGGAAAAACCCATTGGGATAAAAACCTTAATAAGGGAAAAAGAGTACAACATTTTATGCTCCCCCTCAACAGAACACATATAGCTCTTCTTTAAAGATCTCGAAGGTGACGCATTCCAATATTTTGTACATGCTTCTTGAAAATTGATGTAGGAAGTGCCTTTGTAAAAAGATCTGCCACGTTATCACTTGAACGAATATATTGAATATCAACCTCTTTGTTTCTTTCCAGTTCTTGTGTGAATGAGAAAAACTTTGGAGGGATATGCCTGGTTCTGTCAGTTTTTATGTAACCTTCTTTCATCTAGGTAACACATGCCGCATTGTCTTCATACAAAATTGTTGGATTATTATCAATTGGTAAACCAGACGCTCCCTGGATATGTCGAGTTACCGATCGTAACCATCTACACTATTTGCTTGCTTCATGAAGGGCAATTACTTCTGCATGATTTGAAGAAGTTGCTACAAGAGTTTGCTTTTGAGATCTCCATGATATTGCAGTGTTGCCACATGTGAATATATATCCAGTTTGTGATTTAGCATTATGTGAATCTGATAAATATCCTGCATCTGCATAACCAAGCAAAACTGGTTTTGTATTGTTAGAATAAAATAAACCAAGATCAGATGTACCTCGAAGATATCGAAATATATGCTTTATTCCTTTCCAATGTCTTTTAGTAGGGCATGAACTAAATCTTGCTAGTAAATTCACTGCAAAAGCTATATCGGGTCTTGTATAGTTAGCAAGGTACATGAGTGCCCCAATGGCACCAAGGTATGGAACTTCTGCGCCAAGATCCTCTTCGTTACTTTCCTTAGGCCTAAAAGGATCCTTTTCAATATTAAGGGTTATACCCATCATTGGACTACTCAAAGAATTTGCCTTGTCCATGTTGAACCTTCTCAATACCCTTTCTGTATAATTTGATTGGTGTACTAACATACCATTTTTAGTGTACTCAATTTGTAAACCAAGGCAGAATCTGGTTTTTCCCAAATCTTTCATTTCAAATTCTTTCTTTAAATAATTTCTTGCTTCTTTGATTTCTTTATTAGTCCCAATGATATTTAAATCATCAACATAAACAGCAATTATTACAAATCCGGATATTGTTTTTCTTATAAAAATACAAGGACAAATAGGATTATTCTCATAGCCTTCTTTAAGTAAATATTCACTTAGTCTATTGTACCACATGCGCCCGGATTGTTTTAACCTATACAATGACCTCTGCAACTTAATTGCATACATTTCTCTAGGTTTTGATGTCTCAGGCATTTTAAATCCTTCTAGGATTTTCATGTATATATCAGTATCAAGTGATCCATATAAATAAGCAGTAACAACATCCATAAGATACATATCAAGATTGTTAAATACTGATAAACCAATTAAATAACGAAAAGTAATGGCATCCATAACAGGAGAATATGTTACCTTATAATCAATTCCTGGTCTTTAGTAAAAACCTTGTGCAACGAGACGAGCTTTGTATTTGACAATCTCATTTTTCTCATTTCGATTTCTTACAAAAACCCATTTATACCCAACAGGTTTTACACCTTTAGGTATAGCCACAACAGAGCCAAATACTTTTCGATTATTAAGAGAATTTAACTCAGTATCTATAGCATCTTTCCAATTTTTCCAGTCATGTCTATCTTGACATTCATTCATAGTTCGTGGTTCTGGATCATCATTAATAATTTCACATGCAATGGAAAATGAAAATATTTCATCTATATTCATACCTTTTCGGTTCCACAAATTTCCCGTATCAACATAATTAATTGAAATCTCAAGATCATTCTTATTTCTAGTTTCACTATCAATGATCTCATTTTCATCATCTTGTGCTTCTTCGAGAGCACGCTTTTCAATTTTGGACTTATCATTATCTAGTGTCTTTTCAATATCACTTTCAATCATATTCACCTTTTCTATTCCCTTTCTTTTTCGGGGATTTTTGTCTTTGGATCCCATAGGTCGGCCACGTTTCAAGTGTGCCTTAGATGTACTTGCTTCATTATTTTGATTTGAAATCTCAATCCTAGCTGGGACATTTATAGCCGGTACATGTGACTTTGTTACTCTTTTCAAATCAGTAAATGAATCTGGAAATTCATTTGCTAAATCTTATAAGTGAACTATTTTCTTTACATTTTCTTCCCACGATCTATTATATGGGTCCAAATGTAATAAATGAAGTACATGCCATGTTATATCATTTTCTGATTTTTTTATTCTCTCCCCCTAGAGTTGGAAATATTGTTTCGTCAAAATGACAATCAGCAAATCTTGCCTGAAAAACATCACCTGTTAAAGGTTCAAGATATCTAATAATAGATAGTGATTCATACCCCACATATATACCTAATCTCCTTTGAGGACCCATCTTTGTTCTTTGTGGTGGTGATATTGGGACATATACTGCACATCTAAAAATCTTTAAATGATAAATATTTGGTTCCTTACCAATTGCAAGTTGATAAGGGGTATGTTTATGATCAGCACTTGGCCTTAGACGTATGAGTGCTGCAGCATGTAAAATTGCATGACCCCAAACAGTAACTAGTAGTTTAGTTCTTATTATTAATGGTCTAGCAATATATTAAAGACGTTTGATTAATGACTCAGCTAAACCATTTTGTGTATGTACATGAGGAACAGGATGTTCAACAGTAATACCAATTGACATGAAATAATTATTAAATGATTCAGATGTAAATTCACCAGCATTGTCAAGTCTAATTTTCTTTATAGTATAATTAGGAAATTGAGCTCTAAGTTTAATTATTTGTGCAAGAAATTTTGCAAATGCCATATCACGACTTGACAACAAGCATACATATGACCATCTACTAGAAGCATCAATTAATACCATAAAATACCTGAATGGTCCTGACGGTGGATAGATAGGTCCACATATGTCTCCTTGAATTCTTTCAAGAAATGCAGGCGATTCTGTCTGAATCTTTCCTGGTGAATGCTTTGTTATTAGTTTGCCAAGTGAGCAAGCTTCACATGGTTTATCATCTTGTGTAAGTTTTAAACTTTTCAATGGATGACCGTGTACTTTCAACTATTTTACGCATCATTGTTGAACCAGGGTGATCTAAACGGCCATGCCATAAAATCACAATTTTGGGATCTTCTTTTACTACTAAATTGCATTCAATTTCATGTATATATGTGTAATGTAAACCAGAAGGCAATTTTGGTAGTTTTTCTAAAATTTTCTTCTTTCCCAAAACATTAGAAGTAATATTAATATATTTCATATTACCTTCAGTTGCAGTTTCAGTATCATATCCTTGACGATATATGTCATTAAAACTCAACAAATTTTGCTTTGATTTTGGAGAGTATAAAGCATTGTTAATGACAAATTTTGTCCCATTTGGTAATATGAACATAGCATTACCTGTTCCTTCAATCAAATCTGCAGGACCTGAGATTGTATTTATTATACCTTTAGTGGGATTTATTTCAGTAAAATATTTCTTACTTTTGAGGATTGTGTGTGTAGTTCCACTGTCCGGAATGCAAATGTCTTTGACATGTTCCATGTATAACCTTCTTAAAATAGACATAAGATTAAATAGAGTAAATTAACAACATATTTAACATTATTATTTCATGCAAACATAAGATACATTTTAACAACATACAAATGCTTAAGTTGATACATATTTCAAATATTAAACAAGCACACCAAACATTATTCAAAATACATATTTTAAATAGTTACTTAATCAGTTTCACCTCCAACAAAGTCAGCAGTCTCAAAATAGGTATTATTGTTTCTGAGTTCAATCTCATTAAAATTCACTTCTTTTCCCTTTTCTTCAACATATGCCATTGGTCTTTTACACAAGTGTTCTGGTGTTCTACACACCTTAGACCAATGGCCTTTCTTTCCGCATCTGTAGCATATATCTTCATAATTCCTTGAGGGACCTTCTTGGATATACTTACCCTTTCCTTTGCGATTCCAATTATTTTGGTCATATTTGGGGGATCTATAATTATTCATATGACCTCGTCCACGTACTCTACCACAAAAATAGTTTCGACCGTGGAAAAGGTTTCGACCATAATATCCTCCTTGATTTTGACCATCAAAACGAGCATGACCATTATTACCATCAGAACGAACATGACCACAGTCCACCACGTCTCTTAAGACGATTAAAGCCACCACGCCCACGATTAAAGGTCGTGGCATTAATTTCAGGATATGGCATTGTTCCTGTGGGTCGTGCCTGGTGGTTTTATTAAGGAGCTCGTTATTTTGTTTTGCCACCAGAAGGACTGCAACTAAATCAGAATACTCAGTGTATTCCCTCATTCTATATTGTTGTTGCAATAATACCTGAGATACATGGAAAGTTGAAAACGTTTTTTCCAACTTTTCTTTTTCAGTTATAGTTTTGCCACAAAATTATAGCTTTGCTATAATCTGGTGCATAGCAGAATTATATGCAATGACAGTTTTGTAATCTTGGAACCGTAACTTGTTCCACTGATCCATTAATGAGGGTAACAGGACTTTCTTCTGATGTCCAAATCTTGCTTTAATTTTGTGCCATAAAATCTTAGGATCTTTAGCATTTGAGTTTTCTGTTTGCAATCCATTGTCAAGATGGTGCTTTATTATTCTGTTCACTTTTGACTTTTTCTTTTTCATTTCTTCTGGGTCATCTATTGTTTTTCCAGAATTGTCTCCTTCAAGGATTTTGTTAAGTCCCTCACATGAAAGGTACTCTATTAAATTGTTGTTCCAGGTTATGAAGTTCTCCCCAGTTATGCTTAGAATTTTGAATTGATGCTTAAGATTGGACATGATTATATATAGTGTAGTAAACACTTCTGATAGAAACGATCGTGCTGATAACGTGTTAAGAATACTGAATACAGAGAGATAGAAGAGACTGGTAGTATATTGTTTTCCTTAGAAACTTTGTTGCATTCTTTACATATACAACGAAGTGGTATTTATAGTGTCAAATTTTTAGCATTTACTGTGCATGGCTATTGTGCAAAGTTGAAAATTTATATGCATAATGGACATGTATTGTTCATTACTATTTCAAAATAATAATAATCGTTTATTATTATAACATATCCATAAATATCAACTCCTTGTAATAAAATAGAAAGAATCATGGTTAAAGTATACTCTGATAGGAAGAAATTCCAACCAAGAATATAGAATTAGGGTTTCAACAATAAAAGATAAAAAACATTAAAAATAATCTAAGAAAAATAGAGATAAAAAATAACTTTTGATTTTCTTGATTGATTTCCTTCAAAGTTTCAAAGGATTACATATATAGTACTCATAGTGGATACTAACTAGAAGGTCAAACACTATATAAAGCCCAATTACATAACAATACAAATAAAGTACTACTAATATAAATTAGGCATTAATTTAAATAACTAAATTATCTATCTAAATAATTTATCTTCTCTATCATTACCAACCCCTTCAAAACCAACCTTGTCCTCAAGGTTGTAAAATCTTCCATGGATCCCATGGTATGAAGAGAAAAACTCTATTAGTGTAGACATATGCAACCACACTTACAACAATTTCCTGCATTATTAGAAACAGCCCCAGAAGAATGGAAATCGATTTGTTGAAAAATCCTCCCCTAGCTATCCAATTAACATGCTGCTTTGGAGCATCATTAAGTGATTGCACTTTCTTATTACCTTGAATGGTAATTCTAGACCATCCACATTTCCTTGAATAAACATATGATATAGAAATATTAAATGCCTTGATCATTATGTTACAAATCTCCCTAACAGTGGCACTATCTTCATGATCATAGGATTTGGCAAGTGGTGTTGATGATATTCCAATGTTGAACATGTTTTTCTTTGAACAACCACCATGAATAACAACAATTCCAACTTGTAAATGAATATTTACACTCTTAACTTTTGTCAAGGAATGAGCAGCTAGGACCACAATTGACTCAGTGTTGTTCATAGGAATATTTTTAAACAAAAAATCAATTATTGGAATTAAAGCAACAACCTCTTCATGTATATCTTCAATAGAAAGAACTACATTTGACTCAAACTCTTCTTTCCTCATCAAATAGAAAGAACTCAGAACCTCATCTACAAATTCATTTTGAGTAAAACTATCAATAATTGAATTCCCCAGCCCCAAAATTTGTTGAGTCATTCTATCAAACACCTTAAGAGCAAGCTTCATGCACCCATATCGAACACAAATATCTGCCAACGAATTAGAAACTCTAACATTGTCTCTGAAATCTTTCTTCATCGCAAACCTATGTACGCACAAGCCAAGACCGAGTGCACCCAGGTGAGCACAAACAAAAATGATAGCCATAATAATCACGTAATCAGGAACAACACCGACAATCTGCATTTTTCGAAAACACTTAAAAGCTTGTTCATAACAATCCTTCTTGTGATCATAAATTTTTGTGTCGGTTGAAAGAAAAGGCTCGTTCTTCGTGTTCTTGAAGGAAGCAAAGTTCATTGGAAACTTGAAATTTGTTCTAATAAACTCATTGATTATTGAAGGAAACAAGGATGATGAGTGGTTGTGAATTCTTCGTAACTTAATGGAATTAGGTACTAGGTTTGAAACTGTGTTGGTGGATTTATGAAAACCAGATTTGTGTGGTTGATTGAATTTGGCTTTGGGAATTCGATAGGTGAAATAATCTAGAGACACAGTAGAGGACATGGGACAGCTTCTACAAGGGTGGGACGCAACCTGCTTTTGTCCAAAAGTTGTTTGAGAGTGTGATTTTGTGTGGGGAGAGAGAAAGTCTTGCTGAATTGATGTGAGTGGTGTTAGAGAGGTACACGCAACCACTGTAGCAACATGTGGGACATTTTTTTGAATAAGTGGTTGTGATGAATTCTGCATAAATTGAGGGAAATTAAAAGGTGGATGATGGTTTTCAACGGATAAGAAGGAATCTTTTTGCAGTATGGGAGAGTGTGTTGTCTGATGTGCGGCAGGTGGTAGGCGCGTGGCAGGCTTGAATTGGATCTTCGAACGCTTTTCCCCAACATTACACAGTGGTAAGAGCTTGACGAATTCATTCTGCAAACATTGATATGGTGGCTCTTGTAGGGGAACGGTGGTCAAAGTTTTCTCGATTGAGAGATGAATAACCTCTGACTTAGTCTGTGTTGAAGAAAATTTTCGTTTGTTGCTCTTATTGTCATCAAGCTCGCAAATTAGATTGTCATCAACAATGGAATGAAGAAATGATTCAATATTTCCATCACTATGTCCCTAAAATAACATTGGGTTCATGATGAAATCTGATATTTTCTCGTAAAGAGAAAAATAAAGTTCTTCTGAAACAGAGGCATTTGGCTTTATTGCGTGCAATTTTGTCTGAGATATCATGGAAGATATTATCGGAAATGTGGCCGGATAAGTCACCGGAGATATTTTTTGACACGTTTTCTTCATAACAAAATGGATTCAAAGGTGGCGGCGGTACCGGAGGTGGATCAAAGATTGACGCCGGTGGTGGCTCCGATGGCAAGTTCTCATTCGCTGACTTTGTTTCTTCCTCCTGATGTGTCAACAGATTTGGTTGTAGCTTCGGTTTTAGCATAGGAATCACAACCCTTTCATTGATTGAAGGCACTGGTTCAACAACAAAATTTTCAAGGCAAGAGGTTTTTTTGATGGTTGTCATGGATGTTAGATCTGGTTCTACCTCATCATACAAATTTGATGATGATGATTCTTTTAGGTCACCATCAATTGCAGGAATTTGTTCGACAACAAATTCATCATGAAAAGAAGTTTCATCAACAGATTTCGTCGAATCCAGATATGGCTGTTCCTCCTCATCTTCTATTGGCAAAATTTCTCTCCATTCAGGTTTAAAGTGAAAGAGAAACATTGTGGTGAATGTATCCCAAGTAGTCGGTGCTTTATATTGAGACCTTCATATCCACCATTGAAGAGCATGACCTCGAAATGATGTGATAGCTTTTACAACTTTTAATGTTTCCCGTGTTCCTTGCTCTTTGAAAATTTTCTCAATGCAAAGAATCCACCAGTAGGCATCCTCTTCTTCTTCTCCATAGAACACTGGAAGTGCCATATAATTGGGGAGAATGAGATCAAAATGAAAGCACCAATTGATAGGAAGAAATTCCTACCAAGAATATAGAATTAGGGTTTCAACAATAAAAGATAAAAAAACATTAAAAATAATCTAAGAAAAATAGAGATAAAAAATAACTTTTGATTTTCTTGATTGATTTCCTTCAAAGTTTCAAAGGATTACATATATAGTACTCATAGTGGATACTAACTAGAAGGCCAAACACTATATAAAGCCCAATTACATAACAATACAAATAAAGTACTACTAATATAAATTAGGCATTAATTTAAATAACTAAATTATCTATCTAAATAATTTCTCTTCTCTATCATACTCCCTTCATTCCTTATTATAAGCAAAATTTAACTTTTTAGATATATTGAATAATTAATGTATTAGGACTATATATAGTCTAGTACAATAATTATTCAATGTATCTAAAAAGTGTAATTTTGCTTATAATAAGAAATGGAGGGAGTAAATACTTTTTTGAACAAACTTTTAACACCAACATTGTATGTTATAGTTCTTAAATATACATGAGTATATAATTTCACTATTTAAGTTACAAGTGAATTGCATTTATCTTCAAAGGGACTCTTGAAATTTAAATATGAAACGTAAGATCAAAAATATTTTTTTGTTACTAGATCAATCACTTAAAATTCAAATAAACATCAGGATAACTCCATTTGTGTAAGTTATTTATTGTCCAAATAGTTGAATGCATCACTTTTATCTCATGTGTTTAGAGTTAATTTGATATTTTTAAAGTAATTTGTCATGTTTAGTATTGAGATCAGTAGGTGCTTTATTGTATAGCTTTACGTTGTTTTTGTTGTGTAGGTTGAGAAAATATGACGAGCATTGTCACGACAGTTACGTGAGACAAATTCTCAATAGGCTTTTAGCCATAAGAATCTGGATATGATTGTGACTCATGAGCTGACACTGATTTGGAGAAAATCCTAGAAGAATGAATTATAGTTGTGTTGTAGCGTTAATGAAAAAAGATGAGCATAAGATATCAAAAGTTTACAAAAGCTTCCACAACGCTAACACAGAGTTTCCACAAGGTTGTGTTGTCTTCCATAGGCGTTGTACTATCATAGTACACGTACGAGCAAAATAGAATATGTTTTATTCATTAGGATAAGTTTAATGGATAGTTGGAAAGACTCGAGATCTAAAGAGAAAGACATTGTGCAATTGGGGAAACCTTTTATAAATTGATATGCATTGCAAAGAGAAAGAGTTTTGTAATTTGGAAAAATTCTTAAGATAAGAAGATACGAAACCAGAGTTCCCATTTCCATATCACATCCTCGTCAATTCTAAAGGAATGTAATGTTGGGAGGTATGTCACCAAAGGTCGTATGTTGTTGACATATTAAAAGTGGTTGAATTTCTTTTCTTAGGTTTATCATTCATATTCTCTCTGTATTTCTTTCTTTTTAATCATATGACATACACTATTATTATTATTATTTTATTATTTATCATGTTTACGTTTCAAACTCATGTATAAAAATCATTTTTTTTTAAATAGAATCCATATGGGATCGATAATTTTATTATCATTTTCTACTAGTTTGACTTTGTATACTTATACGTACAAAGTAGCTATCACATTCATATGAAATGTTAATATATAACAAACTTGACACCACTAGCTCACCTACACTCTCATAAATATTCTCATATGATGCAACAACAACAACAACCTAAATAGAATATTCATTGTCCTCCTTCATGAGACAGTCCTTCATTAAGTGATTGAATTTCCTCGTCTTAAGACACTCAAGATTTCACTATTATCATAAATCTTCAATTATGAAGTTTATTATAATAAAAATCATATATATATATATATATATATATATATATATATATATATATATATATATATATATATATATATATATATATATATGCAAATGCTCAAATCTAACAGATTTATCACTTCATAGGAGATAAAGTAGAAGGAGTGCGCGAGCACGGAGCTTAAAGAAGTAAGAATAAGGAATCCGTACTCGGACTAGGAGTCCGCCCTAACGGATAAATTTAAATGTTGTTGTTTTCACAAGAGTTACGACCATAACACAAATGATTGCATTCAGCTGAAGGATGCAATTGAATGGATGATTAAGAAAGGGCAATTGGCCGAATACACTAAGGGCGAGAAGAGGGGTCGGGAGGAATCTCTAAAGAAAAATAATCCCCTAAGGAATTGGTTGAAAGCATGGTCGGGCAAAGGCAAGGATGTGAGTAGGGGAATAAAGGCGTCAAGGGAAGCGTCAATACATCACTTCCATCACAAGATGCACCCCGAGGGAAAGCAACCCGTCCAAGAGTACTGTGAAGAGCAAGATCATTGAGTTGGTGATCGTTTGCAAGAAGAATGGAACAATTCAACTAAGACCCAAAAATGGAAAATCCATGTATTCTGTGGTATCGAGAAGATAGAAGGGATCCCATACGACATCTTTTCTTTGATCATAACGGTCAAAATCTCCAATTTCGATGTCTCTAGAATACTAATGTAAGGTGGTTTTTCATGTGATATCATGTACTATGATATCTCTAAGAAGACGAGGTTAAAGAAGGAGAAGTTGTCGCCCTATGAAGGGATCGACCTACAAGCCTTTGACGGCACTATAACCCATCCTTGTGGATACATCGAGTTGAATCACCTTTTGGGAGAAGGAAGGGATACCAAAATTATTGATTCCCAGATACCTGTAATTCCTAATTGAACTGTCTACAAGTGCATCCTAGGTCGATCCTTTGCAACAACATTGAATGTAGTATCCTCCACAGTCTAACTCAAGTTGAAGTACTACAACATCCATGACGAGCCGGTGACGATAAACGCATACTTTTTTATAGCAAAAAGGATCTACAAAGCTTTGCAGGAAGACTAGAAAGAAGACGAAGGAAAAGTCATGGAGATCAATGTGATCTCTCTGATCGGACAATTGAGGGACATGGTTATCCAACCCCTACAAGTAAGGAAGGTCGTCCCGACCAAACAGACAGAGGTGGTTGATCCATGCAGCCCACAAGGTCCAATGAATGTAAAGGCCCAATAATGACACAACGAAGCATTTGGTGCATAATAGACAAACTCTTTTCTCCCACCGAACATGCAATCCCTCATCTAAGTGTTCTGCCAACCGTTCCGATCAATATGATGGTTAATCGCGTTTCATGTCATTCCACACGCATTCAGTTGCCAACCATTTCTCCTATTTAAAGAGTAAAGTGTGTCACTTCACAGATATGTAAATTCTCTCATTTCACCACTTTTTACTTTTATACTGACTTGATTGTTAGAGTGCTAACTATGCAGATCAGTCCACTCTTAACTGCATCGAAAGCTCAGAATCACCTTAACAAACTCTAAATTCGCTCTTTCCAGTCAATTCTAATTCCACTTCATAACAGGTTTTAACTTCTCTTACTCTTTAGTTAATTAGTTTCTTGTGCTTCACAAGTTTTAGAGTATGGTCCCCATATATAATGACAAGTGTTAAAACAATATATATTACTACGCCATGGCACACTCATTATCTTCTTCTCTTGTCTCCCTTGAAGTACTTAAGTTACAATCAACTCCTATTATTATTGTATATGCAGAAATCCGAGACCAAATAATACGTTTCTATATTTAAATAGTTTATAGTGTTCACAATGCACGCGTACACTTAATTCTTTCGATAAAACTAGTACGGAATTCACCAATAATATTCAATGAAATCATAAAACACTTTCACACTTGCACGGTTAAAACTCAAAAGTAATTAAGTTAATCTTCAAAGTACAATTCTCGGTTTAATTATTATTTGATCATCACCATGCGTAGATGTGTCAACATCTCTCACAAAATGGTTCTATCAACAAATCAAAGCAAATATTGTGCAATGTTTTATAAGATTATTTGATGCTATTATGGAATGGCCAGGGGTTAAATAAGAACAGTGATTGTAGCTTCTGCATTCAATCTAGGAGACACTTTGTTGATGTGTATGAATACAAAATCATTAGGGTGTGTATGTTAGGTAAAACTACATGTAATTGAAGTGGGGTCCATTTGATACTAGTAGTCACCATGTTGTTGTTGCTTTGTAAAAGATAAAATCCTAGAAAGATGTTTCATGAATGCACCCAAAGGAAGGGAACATTGCATTTGGATCTGAACAATGTTGAAAATGGGGCATCTTTTTCACTTTTGACTTCACTTCCTCGTTTCTAGTAAAATAAAGCCTCGGAGACATGTGGAATAAAATGTCATCATTAAGCCTCTTGTACCAAACCTTTTTGGTTTTCTTTTTAGTACAAACAAATTTTGATATAGTCGGACTTAAGGATATGAACACAGGTGAAATGTTTGATGGAGGTGTTTGATGAGTAAGGATCTACTCCATTTCTTTTTTATTACTATAGTTTTGTGTACATAAAGTTAAATAAATAATAAATATGTGTCACATGTCTTAGAAATAAGTGTAATGTACACAAAAAAACTATGATAATGGAAAAGAAATGGAGTGTAAAAAATGGAGTGCATCCTTACTCGTGTTTGATCTTCAAATCTATAAGTAAAGATATATTTATAAATATTTAGACGATCAAATTAATAGGGATTTTAAGTGTACGATTTTACGATTTAGAAAAGTGTGTGTCTGAGACTGAATAGTTAGTTATGTTTTTCAATAAGAATTTAGAATTTAAAAATGCTAGAACTTTTTTTGAAAGAGCTATCTTTAAAAATGTGTCAAAAATCATGTAAACTCTTTTATCTTATGTGAATGTGAGATTCTAGGGTTTATATAGTGATCTAGTCGGACCTTAACATCAAAACACTGATGAAATGTTTGATGGAGACGATTGATCTTCAATTATAAAAGTAAAGATATATTTATAAATACTAAGGAGATATAATGAGTAGCGTCTTTTTAGAATTTTTTTTTTCATCTAGTCGGATTTTAGGATCTGATCATCAGTAAAATATTTGATGGAGACGTTTGATCTTCAAATCTATAAATAAAGATATATTTACAAACATTTAGACGATCAAATTAATAGGGATTTTAAATGTACGACTTTACAATTTAGAATAGCATGTGTCTGAGACTGAATAGATAGTTATGTTTTTCGATAAGAATTTAGGGTTTAGAAATGCTAGAACTTTTTTTTGAAAGAGCTATCTTTAAAAATGTGTCGAAAAATCATGTGAACTCTTTTATCTTCTGTGAATGTGAAATTCTAAGATTTATATGGTGATCTAGTCAGACCTTAAAATCGAAACACCAATGAAATATTTGATACAGACGGATGATCTTTAATCATAAAAGTAAATATGTATTTATATTCACGCAATCAAATTAATAAAGATTTTAAATATATATTTTTAGGATTTAAAAAAGTGTGTGTTTGAATTTAAATTGTTAAACTTTATTATGAGAGTTTAAGCGTGTGGCTTTGTTAGAGAAAAGAATAAAAAGATATCCCATTGAGAAGTGAGAAGATGAAGGACAACTCATAATTCAAACAAAGGTACACATCATCATCATTATTGAAGTTTGACAGGCAAAAATATGCTTAATAATTCATGGCAACCCCTATTTTTATAGGACTCACTTTATGCCATTTTGGTTTAATAGCTCCTATGTTATATCATTGCTTAGATTTTAAAAACCACATTACTTTCTAGATTGCATGTTAACCCCCATCGAGTACTAATTTAGAGTAAAATAAGTACTGCAAAAGTATTTAACTTTTTTTGGATTAAATCCACGAACAGAATAGCCTAATGCTTAGTTTAGCTAGGCTCATCAAAGTTAGGGTTTTAGATTGTACAATTTACATTCAAACTTTGGAATTTTCAATTCAATTTATTAAGAGAATGTAAAGTATTTGACTTTAATTCAATGGTTAGGATCATATGAGGGAACCAAAATTAACATTTAAATAATATGTGTATTCAGGAGTTAGTCTATTGACGAAGGTTTGAGATATGAGAGTGTACTTCTCTTAAAGTTTTAAATTAAGCTTCATCTAAGTGCTAACTATTTATATGTTATGTCAGTCCATACAAAGTTATGTTCTTATTTTAAATTGGCTCCCTTTAGATTAATCAGTCGTAATGCTTGATACTAAAATTTCAAAAAAAATAACTTGTATATTCATGCAATCAGAAAGTCGTCAATCAAGAAGTCGAATCAATCCAACGACTTTTATCACCAACTTAAAATTTTTTACTCAATTCATCAAAGTGAGAACTTAGACTACGACTTTTATTCCAACTTTAAATTTTTTACTCGATTCATAAAAGTGAGAAGATAGACTATTCTATCTTGATTCAATAGTTCATATGTTGATTCAATAGTTCATATCGCATGACTCCGTTTACACTCTCTTATATACAACTATAGAAAAGCTTACATATCTCCTCAACATCAAGGAACATCATTCAATAATTCAAATGCCACTATGCTAGCTAGCTTTATTCCCAATTAGTTAGTTCCTCATCATCCTAAGAGCCAATTCTTGCAACTCACCCAAGTCATGACTATTATTATTGTTATACAACATTCTTTTCTTAGAACTATTACAACCTTGGAATGAGAAATCCTCTCTACTAGTACTTTGTACATCTTGCATGTTCATCATTCCATCATTCATGCTTCCACTATGATCAATTGATGACTCAAGTGAGCTTTGAGGAGATATAGGGTTCATGTAAGTTGGACAAAAAGGATGATAATTCATTTGTTGTGTTCCAACAACATTATCATTATTCCCTGTCCATTGATGATTATTATTATTATTATTATTACAATTCTCTATGTTTTGTGTCAGCTGAGATTTCACTTGAATCAGTTGTGTCTGCAAGCATGCTACCTGCATAATCAAAAGGAGAAGAAGTTCCAATAGAATTCATTAAGATGATAACAACAAAATTTTGTTTGTTTATTAATAATTGACTAATGGAGATTTAATATAGCTAGTGTTAATAAATAATATTCTTTGACTGGCCCTTGAAGTATTAAAAGAGCCTAAAGAAAAAGACAAAAGTAGTGTGGTATATATAAATATAATCACCTCAATGATCTTCCAACTTACTAATACTATATATTAAAATATAAATAATTGCAATTTCGAAAGAAACTTCCATGAATGAGTAGCGTCTATCTATGAATCACTGACACAAACATCAGATGCAATACTAATACAGTACTACAGACATATTGACATCATTAATAATTTATATTGAGATGAATGAGTAGCGTCTATCTAAGTATCACTTATGCAGACATCAGATACAATACTTACTGATACAGACATGTTGACATCGGTAATAATTTATATTGTGATGAGTAAGTATATGAATGATATGTGTACCTGTTGTTGTAAGGCAAAAATGTGAGAGACACAGCCATAGACAGGATCTCTAATACGAGCTTGAGCCTCATAAGCGATTGTGACAACAGCTTCACAACGTTCATGAGCTGGAATATGCAAAAGCAGCTTAGAGACATTGCTGGCACCAAAAACTTTATGAATGGCTGCAAATCTAGCAGGGCCTTGTTCTGAGCAAAAGTAAGGTGCAAAAATGCAATCAGGTGCACATTTTCTTCTTAGGAATTTGCATGCTCCACAAGGAGAACCGGTTCCGGAGCTAGTTCCATTTGAAGAAGCCATGTTGAGAAAGGGTGTGTTAGGTATGTGTGTGAGAAGAGAAAAAAGAAAAGAGAATAAAATTTGTAGGCACACGGACACACTAGGAAATGGTGAAAGGTTGTAAATACTAAAATGTGAGAAGTGAGTGAGTGAGATGGAAGTGGGACAATGGGAATAAGAGGCATAAAAGGGTCTTATAAAAAACATGAAAGGGGAGACATGGAAGGGTCGTGTGTAGGGTTCAAAGGAGACATTTCTTTATGGCAGGTGCAATTAGGAACTGGTTTTTCTAATGGGGTTTGTTTATTAGTACTTGTTATTGATGCCATCTTTTTAATATATATAATGCCTTCTTCTTTTTTACTTTTTTACTTTTTTTTTTTTTAAGTACATATTCATGTTTTTTCTTACAAAGCTAAAAGAATAAAGTTAGACTACACTTTTAAAAGAAAAGTTATATTAGAGTCGACTCTCTGTATCTAAAGTCTTAATGGTCAAGGTGTTTAGGCAGTCTGTTTTGTTGAAGACCAACAATGGGGATATGCAAGTAAGTAAATGAAAAAATATATATTTCATTTGAGGGGGGGCATATCCATAAGAATGGATGGACTCACACTTGAGGGAAAGATTGTTGGCATATCAAATATGAATATGAGTCTTACATTTGATGAAAAAGTAGATGTTAAACACTCTATAAGTGAGAAGACTCATAGATCCAAATGTCTTAAAATTTTTAGTCAATATATGTGTCCAACTCTTTTAAAAGTGAGTGTTGAAAGTCAAATGTGATAATTTCCGAATTCCATGACTCAACAGGAATGAAGTCATATAAGCCACACTTCCAAGTCTCTGGTGAATAGCAAATGATTCCATAAAGCTAGTGTGATGGCATACCATTGTAGCTTCCCTCGACATTAATAATGGTGTGGGAGTAGTTGAGAGAGTTTTATTTGATGAGATGATCATTTGTGTGCTTTGTTTGTGGGATATTGAAGCAAGTGTGAAAGGAGCCCATCATGGAGCGAGCCGTCAGGGAGAGGTGATACAAAGGACATGTTTATGATATAAAAAGGTTGAGCTTTTTTCTGCAAACCCTCCAGATCTTTGCGAGGAAGAGGTTATGCCAGTTGTCATTATTTCCATTTTGAAGCTAAATGTTTTCCCTGAATCAAGAAAAATTTGAATGTAAAACTCCAAGGTTCATCCAAAGGTTTTGTAAATCACTACAATTACAAATATAATAAAGGAATGACACGTCTTCTAGAGCATATTTGGAAAACAATTTCAAGGTAATCATGGTAAGCTAATGAAGGAGAGGGATCAAGAACATAATACACTATCCAAAATAAGGAATTATTCTTTTTTGGAAGGCATAGCTTCCAAATCCAAGACCAATATTGAGAGTTTGTGTTAAAAGCGCTTAAATATATTATATGTTGCGGAGGATACACTAATAGACATTCTTTGTAGTGTATGTGCAATTTATGTGATCGAACTAAACAAAGACGTCTTCTTTGTTTGGTGTTAAAGCTAATATTTTTGTTAGAGAACTCAACGCTATGAGGCGCTGTTGTTGAGTAGAAATCCTTAACTCTTAGAGTAAGATTGCGGATATGAACATACAAAACAATAGCATTCAGGGGACAAAGATATAATTCTAGTGATCACACTAAAAAATAAGAGGATATGGACTCAATCAATCCTCTAGTGAAACCCGTCATTTAGCATGTTATTCTCCTTAACAATAGGATCCACTTGGAATTCCAAGTGGATGAACCTGCAGCGGAAGAAACAGGAAGCAAGTGTGCACCAGGAAAATACTTTTAAGAGAGAATATGTACCCAAAGTTTATCAATTTCTTGAAGTATATCTCAAACAAGCTTTCCTAGAAATGTTGTGTTGAGAAATAATTTTAATTTTACCTTTGAGGATAGAAAAACCAAGATATTTTTTCAAAGAGGTTATGTTGTAAATGTGAGATTGCAGTAAGTTGATTGGTTTTTGCCCGATGGGTGTCGGGAGATTGGAAAGCGTGTGATTTAGAAATAGTTGCTATTGTGCTTTATCTTCAAATACAAACCAAGGTTAAATATTTACAAAAGAGGTTAGAAATAGTTGTGATTTATGCTTTATTTTCCTTTGTGATTAAGAGAATGGCGTCAACAAAAAATTAAGTGGATGGGTGAAAAAGAAAAAGAATTAAACAACTCAGAATTTAAGCTTTGGTATACCGATAAAGTTAGATCAAGAAATGGGATAGGATTATTATAGACAAAAAGTGAAAGAAAGATATCATAGATGTGAAAAGAGTAAGAGATTGAATCATATACCTAAAATTTATTGTTGAACAAGATACCTTTAATGTTATCGGTGCTTACTCACCTCAGGTTGGGTTACCAAAACACCTTAAGATAAAATTATGGGAAGATTTAGAAGGTTTAGTTCAGGATATACTCCAAGGAGATAAGCTTTTTTAAGGAGGGGATCTAAATGGAAATGTAGGAAGCATAAAAAGAGGTTTTGAGAGCGTGCATGAGGGTATGTTCTAAGGGACGTGAATGTGGAGGGTAAATTCATCTTGGAGTTTTTGTTGGCTTTGGATCTTACTATAGCAAATACTAGGTTTAGGAAAAGAGATGAGCATTTTATCACATATAAAAGTGAGGTGACATGTTCTCATATAAATTTATTTCTTATTAGAAAGTCGGATTTGTTTGGACACTAAAGTTATTTCTGGAGATAACTTGACTATCCAACATAGAGTATTAGTTATGGATGTAATAATCAATGGGAGATAAAAGAGAATAAGTCACATAGGAGCGTCACGGATTAAATGGTGACATTTGAAGGGTGAAAAAAGGAAGTTTTCAACACAAGATATTTAAGGGTAGGCTCGGACAATCACAAGGAAGTGAAAATGATATGTGGAATAAGATGGGATAAAAGATTATAAAAATGGGTAAAGAGATGTTGGTAGAATCAATAAGTTTAGGACCTAGGGGTAAAGAATCGTGTTGATGAAATAAAAGTGTTTAGAGTAAAGTTAGAGTAAAAAAATTATTGTTTTAAAGAATAGTCTAGGTGTGAAGATGTTGAAACTTGGGGAAAGTATAAGAAAACTAAGAATGAGGCCAAGAAGGCGATGAGTGAAGCAATGACCAATGATTTTGATGAATTATATCAATCTTTAGGAACCAAGGAAGGATACAAATCTATATATAGGCTTGCTAAGGGAAGAGAAAGAAGGACAAGATATTTGGATCAAGTGAAGTGTGTTAAAGATGAAGATGGCAAAATCTTGATTCAAGAAAAAGATATAAAGGATAGGCGGAAGACGTATTTCCACAATTTATTTAATAAAGGATATGATATCTCGCATGACTCTGGCAGACTCGCCATTAAAGAAGAGGATCGAAACTATTATCGTTATTGTCAGATTCAAAAACAAAAGGTAAAATATGCTTTGAAAAGGATGAGTAACAGTAAGGCGGTTAGGCCTGAAAACTTACCTATTGAAGTATGGAAAATTCTTGGAGATAGAGGTATATTGTGGCTCAATAAACTCTTTAATGAAATTACGAGGTGAAATAAAATGTTGGATGAATGGAGAAGAAATAGTTCTAATCTATAAGAATAAGTGGGATACAAAATTGAGCAAATTATAAGAGGATTAACTTATGATTTATACCACGAAGTTATAGGAAAGAGTGGTTGAACGAGGATTAAGAAAAGAGACGTAAGTCATTGAGAATTAATTTGGTTTTATACCTGGAAAGTCAACTGTGGAAGCGGTCTATCTACTACGACGTGTGATAGAGCAGTATTGGATGGACCAACAACACTTGCACTTAACTTTTATTGACTTAGAGAAGGCGTATAGTATAGTGCCTAGAGATATTTTGTGGAAAACCCTAGAGAATAAATGGGTTAGAATTGCATATATTCGAGTTATCCCGTAAATGTATGAAGTGGTATTGACTTGTGTGCGGACACAAGATGGAGAGACATCTGATTTTTCCATTATCATATGTTTGCATCAAGGTTCAACTCAAAGCTCCTATCTTTTTACCTAAATTTTGGATGTACTCATAGAACACGTCCAAGAGCTACCATTGAGATGTATTTTTTTGGAAATGATATAGTCCTACTTGGAAAGTGGAAGGAGGATTTATATGAGAGGTTGGAGACTTGTAGACGAGCTTTATAAATGCATGATTTTTGCTTAAGCAGAAGTAAGACCAAGTATATGAAATGTAAGTTCAACAAAATAAGAAGTGTTTTTAACCTAGAGGTGAAAGTTGGAGATCATATCATCCATTAAGTCACGCGTTTAAATATCTTAGGACTGTAATACAAAATAATAGATAAATAGAAGGGATGTAAACCATCGAATTCAACTTGGGTGGTTAAAATGAAGAAGGGATTTGTGGGTTTTATGTGACACAAATGTACTGCTCAAGTTGAATGAAAAATTTTATCGATTTATAGTAAAACTGAGTTAAGAATGATCTTGAAATTAACAATTTCAATTGAAGCATATTGTTGATAGAACTTTATGACTTAGTAAGATATGACTTGATTGTTCTTGTAGTATTTTAATTAAATATGTATGCTTTATTTATATTTTTATTTTATAATATAAAAGTAATTAATATTAAGAATATGTAGTATACTTTCAATTTCAATATAAGGAAATACTAATAAATAATGTACTAAAAAGATGCATTTATATCTTCTCTTTCTCTTTGTTATTATTTTGTGTTCTTTTTTACGTATGAGATTTACTTAAATTTTTTAATTGGGTACATGTCAAATTGTATGGGGTTGAAGGGTTGAATTGGACTTGGTTTAGTTTAATTATTTGAATTGCTTAATTAGTTGTTGTTGTTATTTTTCCGCCGAACGCCGTACCTGGGAACTGCCGCTGTTTGTCGCTTCCTAAAGCTCAATTAGTACACACTGCCACCTGCCGGTTATCACTATCCACCAACTTCTTATTCATCATCTTCAATTCAATTCAATGGATTTGTTTCACTTCCATCTTAATCATCATTATTATAATTGTAAATTGTGTAGCAAAAATGTCACTACATCTTCTCCACACCCGATATAATATTGCCCTTCTCTTTTCCAAAAGATAAAAATAATCCTCTTAAAAATAATATTTAATCATAGACAACATTGTGATGCATGATTTTTTTTAATTTTTTTTGTAAATCATTCATTACACTAGGAAACTATAAAGGTTAAAAATAAATACTCCATTCGTCTTAAAATATTTGTCATACTTGACACTTTCATATATATTTAAAAAATGTGATAAATGAAAGTGAGAACAATAATTTTATCAAATTATTCTGATTGATTATTGGTTTAGGAAATTAAGAGTATTAATTAGATGATACGATTGGAAGATAAAACTTAAAATTGCATCGGAAACTAAAGGCAGCTTATTTTGGAATAATTTTTTTTTACAAATGCGTTAATTAAATTGGGACAGAGGTAGTAGTATGATAGCACGTGAATTATCAGAACATTTTCATCATGTTTGACCATTTTATTTGAAATGGTTTTGAGGGTTGTCTGTCCCACAAAAAAAAAAAATCATATTCTCGATCCCACCAATAGAGAAATTTCATTCAAGTCCAAACATATGTGTTTTCCTCATACCCAATCGTACACCAAATATTTTTTTGGCAAGTGTCGATCTCTCCTCCCCTAAATCAGTCAATAAATTTACTAGTGTCTTTCTTCACAAATATTGATCTCCTAAATATATCAATCAAATATGTCATCTTGAATAAAATCATGTCACTATTTAAATTTCATAAGCTCTTTACAATGAATCGCATGTTCCTCAAATATATCCAAAAACATCTTGCAAAAAATAGGAAATGAGAAAATTATACGACAATATCTAAAGAAAATGTGATAATCTGTGCGACTACTAGTAACTCTTCGTTCATAGGAGCAATAAGGAAAAAAATCTTGAACACGTAAAAAACTAAAAACTTTTTGCTTTGTTTTTTTTTTCAATTATATTTTTTATTTAAAATGAAAAAATGATAGTAATTAATCAAATAATGTCATTCTTATTTTAAAACTAATTCAACTATTTAAAATCAGATCTTCTGGTTAAATTAAAAAGAGATACTCATATTCAATCAAAATGTTCTTGAATATCCAATTATTAATATAGTTAATTTGTATATATAAAAGTAGGAATGCTAAATCGTTATATCTGTTTGAGTATAGACATCCCTAATTTGAATTCCAAATCATTAGTTAGCCAAGAAAGTATTCAAATCATTTCGTCTAAAAGTTTTTAAGTGAAACTATTTATATTTTTTTAAAAGGGAATTCAAACAAAATCTACTATTGTTAATATATTACTTTCATTAACTCGTGAATGTGTCAATTAAATTTATTTCCAGTTTTGTTTATTCAAGCTGAAAGGTGTATTTATAGACTCGGGAATTTAAGATATTTAAGGTCGTTGTCAGAATCTAAAATCAAATCTGGATTCTGAAAGAAAAATAGATTATGAAAGAAAAATAACTTGATTGATCGAGTCAGACACTCACGCTCAAGAGACTAGAATAGGCATGGTTTTAATATTATACATGACAAGAGACTAGAATAGGCATGGTTTAATATTATACATGACCACTCATAATTGTTAAACCTTCAATAATGATTTTGAAAGTCAAAATACTTCAATCATATTCAGATGAAATGCATTCAGATAATACCAAAAAAAAAACAATAAATAACCTTGTAAAAGTCTATTCATCACACCAAAGACCATCTGTATTTGATAGACAACAATAGCTAAAGATCCTGGTGACGCAATATGAGCCACTAAGCAGCAAAGGCTCATACATCATTGATTCATTGTTCATTCAAAACAGAAAAGTTGAAACATGAAAATAATTCATACTTAACTAATTGAAATGGCTGTTTGTATCAATGAAAAGTTCAAAAATAGTCTCCAAGGACTGATAGAGCCATACTTAACAACATTTATCGATGCATTATTGGTTAACTTCACATTTTCACATGACACATGCAGATCATGTAATATCTTGTTCAATAGAACAAGTCTTCGCAACAATCAGGGAAGCTTTTATTTATATAATTGTAAGATTTTACATGCTAGTTAAAGAACATATCAATGTTAACTTCTGGTTTACACCCCCTTCACTTAGGAAAGAGAGCAACTCGGGTGATATTTATGCATGCTAGTTTTTAAATGAGTTTGTTGGGGTAAAAAATATAAGAAGCCCCATTTGTGTTTTTTAAAAGGTAAAAGCACTGAAGTGATTCAACACATTCAAAGGGAAGAAGTTTGATGTTAAACTAGCAGTTCTATTTCTATATACACATAACCAGATCATGAATGTGATTTCTGCTCTACATGACAAGTATCAACTAAATCCCTGCACCGAATGTGATTTCTGCTCTACATGACAAGTTTCAACTAAATCCCTGCACTAACAACCACACCCCAAAAAAAGGTGAAAGATCTCCCATGAACTCAAAATGAGACCTTATCAAGAGAAATAACAAGATTCACACTCGGAGTATATACAAGAAATTGCACAGCACACCTCTAGTTTTCAACCCTCATTTCTTGTGATGGAACCTCACCTTCAACAAGAATTGCAGTTTAACCTACACAAGAAAGTACACATTCAGTCACATGAATGAGTTAACTGATTAAAAAACGAAGTACCATATATCAATACTGTTTAAATGTTAGTAATTTAGCTGTGTAGCGTTTCCATTAAGAAAAGTTGTATACAATCAAATAAAAGTTAACCTTTCATGTGAGAGTAGTTTATTTCAACCTCCTTTCTTGATAAACCAAAATAACTTGAAACAATTGTTAACGTGTTTGTTTGTATAAGCTTTTGAAAAAGAATCAGAATCCAAAAAAACATTTCTTAATATTAAAAAAAGTGATATTAGTGTCTTTTTAAAATAAAATAAAAAAATTGCAAGAAATTTTTAAATATGAAGTTTTTATAATTGTAACTAAACAATAATTGATTTCTGCTTTACATAAATTGCAATCCCTTATGAACACAACATTAGATAGCTTAATTTTAGTTTTAATTCAAACAAGCAATCTCTAGATACATCAAAATAGCAAATCAATTATAGCCATGGCAGTAGAAATTTTCCTACTTTCATTTTATTACAGTTTAAATTGAAGTATCCTAATAATAAAGCAAAAATACATCAGTCAAGCTTGAAACTTACTTGAGAAGTATTATAGACAATATACTCATTGTACATGAGCTCAGATGCCCTGACATTTGAAGACACTGGTTTCCCACAAGGAACAACGACATCACCTCTCCACTTTACATAATCTGATTCCTGAGGCATTTTCTTTCCCAGTCCTTTAGTAGAATGCTTTCCTTCCGGAGGTTTATCCATATACTATGTGGCAAAGAAAAAAGACAATCAAAATGAAAATACAAATTTGCTCAAATCCATTTGGAAGAAATCTAGTGTTGAATGCAACACTGCTTTTTTGAATGCAAATGCGCTTTTAACAATTAACCGCATGGCTACATAAACTGATAAGCATAACTTGAATTAAACCCACTGACCTTAGCTTTTTTGAGCTCATAGACACTTCCTAAGGCAACTTCACTCAAAAGCATTAGACCAACAGGATTTTTCTTATCAGTGTAGCAATACTGAGCACTCTTGCTGACAAGGTCAGCAAAATAAATCCCTTTGCCAAACTGCAGGTATGTATTTAGCTTATAGCATTGCTATGGAAAGGTAAAGACATGCATGAAAACTTAACATAAAAATTGGAGTAATATATAAAACCATGTATCCGGTTGCAGGGGCTTCCGGAGGTGCGATTCTGAGTCCTTGATTAAGAATGCCCACGAAATTCGTCAACCTAGAACCTAAAGTAGAGAACATTGTCGTTATAGGAATTTTACTCAAAATTTATACACATCTTAATATACAGCTGCAATGCACATTACCTTTACCATAAAACAGAGATCCTAGTTCTTGTAATTCAACACAAAAAGTGATGTTTTTTGTTACAAAGACAATAATTTTTAACATAAGAACTCCATTATTCAGATGACCTCTGGTCTAGTATTATCTTACCATCCCTATGAAGTAAGAAGATATATGAGAAGAATTTCTTGATTAGGGGTTTCACAGATTGGAAGGTTTTAAAGGTTCTAAATCAATTGTGTTTAGACCTGCGTCCATTCTTTCTAATTCTCTTATTAATTTCATCACATCATAGGAGGATATTCAAAAAAGCAAACATACAAGAACTAATAGCTGACACCACAACTTACCATGCCATAAGAGCATTCTGTTACCAACTTTGTCCCTGTAAGGAGCATATTTATCAAATTCACCGTGTCTTTCAAGTGAAAAAACTTCTTCTAGCTCAAGACTCCAGTCCTGTATAGATGGATTACAGATATTGTTGGAACTTATAGATCGTAAGAAATGAGAAATGACATCAGAAATATGAATGCACAAATAATACACACTAGTTAACCAAATATAGACATACCACGTGGGTGGGGGCATGAGTATTATGTAGATACTTCTCGACTAATCGAAAATCTTCACTGTCATGAGGAAGTGGAGATATAGCACAGCGGAGCTTCTTATAATTATCATCAATGGAGTCATCCCTGTTGGCATCAAATCCAACTAATCTTGAGGCTATTTCAATGTCTTGAAGGGCTTCCAACATTTTTACCTAACAAAAAAGTAAGACCATTGTTCAAATTATGACAAACGGGACTCAGATGTGTCAAACTACAGTCCATGCAGTATTAGATAACTTGTTATCATTCATATTATTTAATTTCTTGAACACAAAAAAGAGCAAAATAACCGCAGGTCTTGTATTACTACTACTATTTTAATAGTCCTAAATTTTACAAGTTTAATAATCCACAGTTGAAAGGAAACAAACTCAGAATCATGTGAAGTCCCAATATAAAATTATTATTACTCCCTCCGTCCCACAATGAGTGGGTGCAGTTACCGTGCATAGATAAAAATCTATGCACCATGCATAGATTAATTTGGACCCTTGGATCATTTGATCAAATTCTAGATATCAATTGTTATTATTCAATACTCACCACTCAATACTCAATACTCAATACTGGATTAAAAACATGATCCAATGGCTTATGTAGGCTTATGCATGGTGCATAAGGATTTTCCTTATGCATATTAGCCAAAGCCACAATGAGTGACCCATGGGGTCATTTCACACATATTAAAAAAATGGTATAAAAGTAAGAGAGAGAATAATGTTTTTATTATAGTGCCCCTATTATGTATTGGAAATGATGAAACTTTTATTAATTAGAGGGTAAAATTGGAAAAAATGTATTGGAAATTGAAATGGATCATTCATTTTGGGACAGTATTTTATTCTAAATGGGTCACTCATTGTGGGACGGAGGGAGTAGTTGTTACTACATTCAAATATAAAATAACTTCAATATAAAAGTTTTGCACTTCAACTGCAAAAGTTATTTACTTCTTTCAGTTATGGCTGCAAGTTGAGAACTGTTGTAAAAGCATCAATCTAACTTAAATATATATAAGGTAACACATACCTTTGCCTTAAAATCATCCTCGTCCCTAATGATATGTGGATGAATAGAAGGGATTACAGTGAAGAACCGATTGCTGGCATCAATAAGCAAGCTATCTCTGACGGATGAATCCGGATTGCTACTTGTAAAAAGATTCTGTATATCTGTTAATGCTTCAAAACCTGGGATGAGGAAGCAGACATCTGGTAAATCTCTTATTCATAAAAATAAAAAGGTTATTATTATGTTATTAGGTAGTAGTTATTATGTATTGGGAAGCAATTATGTGAATACAGTCATTGAATAAATAGGGAATCTGAAGGAAAGGTCACTATGATGAATTGGGAGAGACCCAAGACACTTGAATTTCTTGGGAACCCATTGTAGTTAATATGTATTTTCGTCTTTCTCATTCTCTGGTTAGGCTGTCAAACTGTTGTTGCCTTGTTGGTGTAATCCTATTCTATCATCAATAGTAGTCAGTTATTAGTATTAATTCCAATTTTGGTACTAGTTTCTATAATAAACTGGTATCAGAGCGCTAGGATCTTGGGAGAACTCATGGTGCTAACAAGGAGAATGGAGTCGTGCATAGAAGCACTGGAAAGTGGATGTGAAGGGCTGTTAACCATGACACAATCAATTGAACAAAATATAGAGGAAGACAAAATGGATAGAAACGGGAAGGTGGCTATACGAATTAATGCCAACTGTGCAGGGCAATTCAATTCGTGCGGATCAGCAAGAACAAACAGGGGATAGGAACATTGATGAATATGGTGGCGGAAGAGGCGGTTATGGGAACCAAATGAATTTCACAAACCAGTACTAAAGGTAGCAAAAATTACAGATTTATGTCTTTGATGGTGAAGGTGCATATGGGAGAACGAATCGTGTAGCACGCTATTTTAAATTGAAAGAAATGAATGATGTAGAGAAGTCACAAAACAATTATGGTTGCAATGGAAAAAAGTTACGGTTGCTATGGAAAGGGAGGCAATGAACATGGTATCAATAATGGGAATTTAGTGCAAATAATCCTACTTGGATTGATATCAAGGCTGCTGTGATAATGAGATTTCAACCTTCCGTCCATGATTCAAAGTCCTTTTGAATTGTTGTTATGATTGAAACAGACACAGTGGGAAAAACAGGGAGCAATTAGAATTGTACGTTAGTCCTCTCAAATGTTCAGAAACTTTTAACTTGAAGGGATTTTTAATGAATAAACCCAAAGATGTAACAAGGGCAGAACTCAAACTTGGGAACCGGTTGCAACTATCACAGAGCAATTTCCTACATTTCACCTCGAGGGCACGGTAATTTTTTCGGGAGAGTATTGTTAGATTTCTTATTCGTAAATATTATCAGAATGTTATTGTGTAGTAGTTATCATCTCATAATATTTTACCACACAATATGGGATTTATAGACACTGCCAATGAAAGAAAATAAGAAACTATATTAGCTCGTAAGTTCTAAAATAATAATTGTGTCGACATACCCTTTTGGATATTACTTTTGCTGAGTTTCCCAAGAGGCATTTCGGACATATTGATCTCAAACTCCATCATGGCAGCTCTACAAAACTCAACATTTAGTATTGCATCAGACATATTCTAATAAAATTACAAGGCATTTGACTATGACCTGTATGTTTCCACATTAAAGAGCATCATCATCAACTCTCTCAATCGAGGGGGTAGTTTGCTGTCTGTGTTGTTTTTTTTCTTTTTTGAGACTTGCTTGTCAACTCCATAATCCTATAAAATCAAGTGTTTAAAACAAACATTAGTTGAATAACGGTCTAATGTGTGAAAATGATATACGCCAAACAAATAATTTAAAGAGAAGATGGAAAAAGTACAATTTCCAACGGGAAGAATCTTCCAGGTTGCTTCTGAATAGTTTTTTGTTCCCAGGCCTCCCAAGAGTTTCCAGTTTTCTCATAGAATAGTCGTTTGAATTCCCTGATAGCATCAGATTTCGACATGTCTTCCAGTTTGGACCCTCCAATCTTGTCACTTCCTACTCGACCCCATTTACGAAACACATAGCAATCTGACCCCTTATCTTCTTCAATTATTTGAAGGATGTAGTAGCTTAACATAAGAAATAAAAGTTAGAAAATGATGACAGAGACATGGCTTTTTTTCTGGGGGTGTTAACACAAATCTTGAAAAGAAAGTGATACAAGAGAATTCAATGGGCTATTATCAGGCCCAACTTCCCCGGACAAGTCCATTTTCTCTCATTTCCCCAGACAAGAAATCAATGAGTATCATGTATCATGAATTCACTGTAATTTAACACCGGTTATTCAAAAAGTGAGGGAGGTTTCTGAGGCATGTCATATTTTTACAGCAACAAGTCCATTGTAGCATTTAGAAAGCATCCTAAATAAACTCAAACACACTTTTGCAACTTTTCTTGTTGAAAAGAACCAAAATCATATGCCAACATATTCCCAAACCAAACATATTAACCCAATAAATGACCCAAAATATGAATATTTGCAGGAAGCATTAACAAAATCCATAATATACAATGTTAATTTAATAGTAAAACAATATAACATTTCAGTGAAACATTGTTGTTATATAATTCTTTTGTAGTTTTTTCTTTTATTGAGGAATATAAGGAACAAAGATGTCAATAGTATATTATGGGTGTGTTTGAAATAATATTTCAAATATAGCATCATAATCTCAATTAATGTTCCAAATACAAATTATAGTCAACTTCAGTTCAGAAGGACTAATAAACCAGATTATAGAGCATGTCAGCTTTGGACAATTGAATGCTTATGTTTTATATTAAACATAGCTTTATAAGAAAACAGTAGCATACTGTTAGGTTCTATTTTATGCATCAATCACCGAGATCTACAGCTAAAAAGTTTATGCTGAAGGCTGAAATACAAAGCTAAAATGGAATTAACCAACCTGTTAATACCAGTAGACAAATCAGACATATTCAAAGTTGTATTATATATACTTTTCCCATCCTCCAGTATGTGGCCAGAATCCTGTAGTCCAGAAGCATCATGAACAGCACTTTGCCCCTTCACTTTGACGGTGACCATGCTAGAAGTCTCACCAATCATTTCAACTTTGTACCTATCAAATGGAAGCTTCTTCTTTCTTTCCATACAGTCAACCAAATAGTCCTCTCTGACTATTGGTATTTTCATCCTCCTATACATTAAACAACTCTTACAAGACAGTGATGGTAGAAAAAATCAAAGAAAAAGTAAATAGCAGAGACTAGCATTAGAGTTTGCTACCTTGCCTTCTGCATCTCAGCTTCGTCCTTGAGCGCTCCACTGACCACCAAGCAGCTAGTATCTGTAAGTTATCATTTCAAGGAAAAGTTTGCAAAACTCATAAGAATGTCTTTTTTTTTAAAAATCAATTATATCTATATTGGTCTTGGCAGCAGATACCTTTCTTCACTTTTGCATGAAAAACTCCACCTATATCTTCAATTTTGTGTTTCCATTCATCCTGTAAAAGAACTTACCTTATAGAAAATGAATACTAAATACTATAAAACAAAATTATACATGACAATTCTCCAAATGATTTTGGTGGATTGAGGCTTCAATTATAGATGTTAAGGGGAAAAAAGAAAAGAAACTGTACAATAGAAGGTTTAGGTAATCCACAGATGGCAACTTTTAAATCAGCCAAACTTTCACTGTTTGATGATTGATGTTTGCCTGCAGAAATTGAACTTTCAGCAGAAGTCCTTGAAGATGGCGGAGGCAATATCCTAATTGGTTTCTTTCCTTTTTGAGATTTGAACCACTGCAAACAATATTCAAAAACAAATCACAATATGTTGGCTTTGTTTTATTTTTGTGTGACTATTTTCTTTTTACAGACCTTTTTAAGATACTGATTATCTGTTTCCTCTGGGATTTTCCACTTCCCTTCAGTGCGTTTTGGTTCACAGGTAGAGTAGGAACATTTACTCCACTCAGAAATGTAACCGTTACACCGGTACATTCCTCCAGAATAACGCAGAAACCCAGAACATAGTGGGCAGTGACAAAGTCTTCCAAACATCATTCCATCAGCACTGAAATCACATTAATAATTATCACAGTTGGGGAAATAAATCATGTCTTGCAGGCTAATATTTTCAAAACCCATTACAAAGAAAGCAGAACGGATCTGAAAAATATGACTTCATCCAGACATCTATAGACGCGCTACATTTTCTTGCACTTATATGATGAATAAAAGTTGTTTGTTATGGTTTACCCATTACAAAAAATACTCGATACAAGTGATTATGCATAATAGTGGACACCCAGTCAACAAAAAAACATAATCTACTGTTAGTATAATCACATGCATCTTAGAAGGAAAGTAACATAATGGATGAAATACTTATTTTCCTTTCAAAAATAAACTTTAATCTTTAGAAAGTAGCCTTAGATGAGGAAGAAATTTTTAAAGATCAGTGCATAAAGAGTATGAGTGATTAAATTACCAGCGATCACGCAAATCAAGCTCTGATCCAGTTGAATCTTGATCATTGAGTTCCAGCATCTCACGCATCTCTGCTGTGGTCACATGCTTTTTAAGGTCGTCCTTCAAAGCCCACAGTTCTTTGCTTTGCGCCTCTAGTTTATTCTCAAGACCACCTGCCTCCCCGGAATCATCAGCATTATTCACTACCGCTTCCCTGCCCACAGACACGTCTCCCTTGACCTTAGCAGCTTTTGACTTCTGCTCACCCTCTGCATCTTTCCCCCGTTTCGTGCCACCTCTGGAAGAGGATTGCTGTATGGGTGCTTTAACCTCATCAGCTTCAACATTTGTACCACTACCACCTGAAAACAAAGCGATGAGAAAGTAACTACAACACTAAAAACCAGGTTCTCTTTAACATATCAATCACCATACCTCTCTTGTTTGTAGGATGGCCTTTCATAGCTAAGTCATTGACAGCTGATTGATCAGAAGCTGAGAGACTAGTCCATCCGGACAAGTTATCGACTTGAATTGATGGTGATAGTTCCAAGAGACACTTAGCGTGGTGCCAAGCCAAACCCCTGGGACCTTGACCATCAGGCTTCGTAGATATGCGAACCTAAATCGAATTTCGAATAGTCAGTGAGGAAACAATCCAAAACCAACAACACGTGCATGGTTTCATATGATCGTAAATGCATAGGGAACATTCTGAATTCTGATATGCATCTGAATAAAAACTGGTCTTTGAATGCATGGCAATTAATTTTAACAATATTAACATTGCATAAATGAAATTCAACAAGCATGAAAAAACTTGTCAGCTTGTTGTTATTGTAAGTTGTGTTGTGCAGCTTTCATGCTTTAGAAAAACAAAAGGCTGACATTAGTAGGTAATTGGAACATTCCCAAAAATAAAAAATGAACTACCTTAACATTTTAAGGAATTTATATCAAAGTTATGAAGAGGGAGGAAAATTGGCAGGATGCAACTTGCAAGACCCGCCAAAATGATTATTAGCACCTCACCAAATTATATCTCCCACCTAATTAATAAAGACAAAAGGTATACAAGAAACCAGAAAGGCTTTTATTTCTTTTAGACATTATACAGACAGGCTTTTATTTCTTTTAGACATTATACAGACAGGCAGTGTTGTCAAATTTTTGCCATGGCAGTATAGCATGATGGATTTTGTGCCAGCCACCATAGTCTTCAACACCTATTATATGGCTGATTTTTGGCTGGCCTCCATAATACGCCATTAAGAATTTTGTATACAACTGAAGAAGAGGAATGGCAAAAATCTTATGAGATATAGCTTATTATCTCCCCAAGAGAAAAGATTGAAGGAGGACACAAGATTTTAGAGTGGAAGTGCTTAGGAATTAGGATAACTATATTGTAATCACTCATGTCCATCACACCATCCATAAAACATAGCTTTGTGGTAGCCTAATATCCTTTTGGATTTCACAACTTTTTATAACAACTGACATCCAGAAATTTATGAACTCTGAGTGATCAGTTAGGAGGGTTTATTGTACATATTATAATCACTCATGACCATCATGTGTTTTTCCACGAAACTTACTTTCACTTGAATGATGATTTAGGCTAGCTTGACAGGATTTTGGACATACAATATGGATATTAAAATGGAGAATGGAATGAAATAACATAATACTTCTAGTACCGGATTTGACACATATGGAACAGCAACCCCACCAGGTAAAAGATATAGGCAACAAATATTTTAGATGCAAATGCCAACTCCAAGGCAAAAGTCTTTTATATCAAACATGAACTACTAGATATTAGAAACAGAAGTATAAACCATGCAACCTAACAGTCTCGTCCCTTAAATATGCAATATCATCAATGAACTACTAAATTTGAAATATGTTACTTTTCACTAGTTAATCATTATAAACAAATAAACTGAGTCCAAAATAATCAAGATTTCTATTTCTATAAACACTTTTATGATTATGCCCTAATTTTCACAAGAAAGAAACATCAAAACCAACCTCTCCTTTGATAATTTTCTGACCACAATCCTTGCAAGCAGCACGGGAAGTTTGTGAAACCTCAATACCATATTCAACATTTTTGCTAGCACTCGACTTAGACGCCGATGCAGCGCTCGACTTTGATTTCGACTTCGACGTAGAACCACCACCACCGCTCTCAATGTACGTTCTAATCTTCTGCTGATCTTCCCAACGAAGCGTCTCTAGGTTTTCAACATCATCAACTCTAGATAAAAAACAGTAGCAACTAACAATAAACACTAATTGCCAATACGAAACTTTCAAAGAAAAATAAGTAGAAATCTACATACAATTTTATCTGATTGGATTTCTTCAACACGCAGTCAGCGTGATGCCACATCTGATACAAAATGCAAACATATTAAAGAACTACTAAAGCGAAACCCTAAAATCAAGAAAGGTGTGAATGTAGAAACATGCATAGACGTGCATTGATCAAGATATGGAAAGAAAGAGCGAGAATGAGAAAAGAAGTGAAAAAAAAGAGGGGAAGTTGAGATTACGGGCATGAGACCGTCGAACTTGGAAGATTGAACCATCTTGCCGAGACGGAGCTTTTCGCTGGCGATGGGACTTTTGCAGGTTCGGCATGATGAACGTCCTGATTTGGCGTATTCTGCTTTCCAGGGTTTCTGGTTTTGAGGGTTCGACATTCTTCTCACACTCTTCACTTTCACTGCCAGACCACCACCACTCTACTTAGTACTTATTGTATGGAACTTACTAAATGGATGAATATAATAATATATTTGTGACTGTTCGTTCGTGCAACATTTTCTTTTTGATATAGGTCTGAAATTGAAGTTTAAGTTTATGGGATTTTAATTAAATTAAAATAAGTTAATAATTCCATTGTGTGAAATAATCTCGGCGATTTTTTTTTAATTGAAAAGAGGGTTATATGTCTAAGCAAGCACAACCTATCCAATATCAAATTCTAGGATCTACCAATTCAATTCCAAGCTGCATGGCACCCTGTTACCCATAATCTACTCCACTCTGCCTGCGACTGAGTTCGACGATTTCCACATATATTTACCGCAATCCAATCATGCAGATTGTACATGAAGAATTTGTGTCTGTTACTATGATGGACTACATTAATCCAGAAGGATTTAATAAGTTTACAATCACGCATGACATGTAAAATCGTCTACGGACAGCCCCGCAATGCTCACACCACCCCGTTCCAAGCCTCATTCTTGAAAGCTTGTCATTTGTTAATAATCTCTCATGTTTAATTAACCAAATAAAGGCTCGTATACATTTTGGAACTCGCGGCTTCCATATACCATGACACACCTCATCAATCTCCTGATTTCCCCTGTCACGTGATTCACGATACATGGCAGAAATATAGAACTTGACATGTCTTTTGTCATTGCACATCGGCATATCTTCACCATTTACTGTAGTTGTGGCATCAACGCGGCTATACGGGTGATTATATCCAACAGCATCTAATTTGTCAGCTTTGGCCAATTCCATTCACCCACATTATTTACCATCTCCTCCAGCTTCACATTTCTGTAGATGTTATAGGATCTGTAAGTTACAGTCTCCCAACCGTAGACCCTTTGCGATCCAAGCATCTCTTATAAAATCTGATATTCCACCAATTGTGCTCCTGCAGGATATTCCACAACTTTGCCAATGATTTCTATAAGTGTGAATCTGTGGGTTTGGCTTGCACTAATTGATCGCTACTATCATACTTATATTTCCCCCAAAAGATAGTACGCCACAATTTATTAAAGCCCACTTGAAATTGTCTGCCAATCTTCAGGATGCAAGCCTCATTCATTTTCCGCAATCTTCGGAGTCCAAGGCCTCCACATTTTGTAGGGCGTGCAATGGTGTCCCACCCAACCGCATGGTATCTCCGCCGCAGTTCAGTGTCACCCCAAATAAAGTTGCACTGCATACGATGAATTTCATCTATGCAACTTTTAGGAATTATACTAGTCATCATCGGGTAAATCGACACAACTTCAAGCACACTCTTCGCAAGCGTAACACGACCAGCAAATGACAGTTGATTTGCTTCTTAATGTGTTGTTTGTCTTTTATGCAAGTGAATGGATGGAAAGTGAAAAGGATAGAAAGCTTCTTGAGAAATATTGTAGGCTTCCATCATTTAATTGAATGGTCAAAAAAGCATGATTTTTACGGGACCTACGGATAATGCAATCAGAAACCTTTCTATTCGAATTGGAAAGGAAAATTATGAAAGATGTCAAAAAAAATTTAAAAAGATAAAGTGGCCTTTAAAGCATGAATTAGGATAAGTGATTTGAAATAAAAAATAATTCATTTCAATTGTTAATGTATTGTCTCTTTGTTAAAGCATGGAGAAGGTGAAAAGACAACTTTAGTGTCCATAGGCAACATGCATATGTATGTAAGTGAGGGTGACCTTTATTGCAAGTAGCAAAGTAATCATGTACTTGTAAGATTTGAAAGTTATTTTTCTAGCTTAAAAATAGATGTAAAGGTCAACATCTATACTTAGATGTGAGCATGAATATTGGTTGCATTAACTCCCTAACAATAAACATAGAAAACAATTAGGGCTCTGTTTGATAAGGCATAATTTTGAGCTTATGTCTTATATCTTATAACTTACAAGCACATATGATAATTTATACCTGTTTGGTAACAGTATTTTCATCACTAACTTATAGCTTATTTTACTAGCTTATAACTTATTTTTCAGACGTTATTTCAAATAGCGTTTTACCTTATAACTTATAGTTTATCATTTTTTCTTCCTTTTTTATCCTTATTATTTTAACATAAACTCATTTTTATCCTTTATAATGTATTTTTATTTCAAATTAAATAATTATGTATTAAATATCTTTAATGTCATTTTACATTTATAAGTTACTTGAATCGCTAATTTTACCAAACACTTCAATTAGCTTATCAGTTATCAGTCTCAACCATCATCCATAAGCTATAAGTTATCAGTCATCCGCCACCGCCACCAGCTATAAGTTATAAGCTATTAGCTAGTTTATCAGTCAACCGCTATTTTTACCAAACAGACCTTAGGCGTATACTGCTAAGACCAAGATTGTCTGGCAGAAAGAATATAAATAATCGTATCAAATATATTTTGAAACACGTGTAAATTTAAAATGAATTACATAATGGTAAAATGAATAATGATTATATAAATTTAATTATTAAATAATTACACAGAAAGAAATAAAGGGAAACGTGAAATGGGAAAAAAATATAAACTTAATTATCAAAGATTTTGCATCTCAAATAAAATAGATATTGTGCTGATAGTGACCCGTAAATTAAAAGTTAGTTGGCTACACAATTATTGAGTATTATCCAATTTAATAATATAAAATTTTAATTTTATTAAAATTAAAAAATACATTAATTAAAAACTAATATTTTTATTGATAATAAATAAATAGAATTGAAAAATGTTCGTTACTTCACAACTTCTTCATAATTTTTCTAAGTCCCATATTTTGTAACTCTTAGTAGTTATTGCTCTATTCTTCCACATATTACATAATGTTTGTTTATTATTTCAATGCTTTCATCCGAATTTGCTAGTAAAAATCATGTAATGATAATTGTCATCATAACCCCAAACTTACTTTGTTGTCTGTCCTCTAGTAACCTGTATGCACACTCAATATTTCTTTAGGATTAAAATGCTTACCCTTACCAATAAATATCATCTTTATTTTATAATCTATACGCATGTTCTCTATTTTAATATAATAATCTCGGAAGAGTTCTTTCACCGAACATACAAGTACTCAATCTGTCTCTCGTCTCACATATATGCACTCAATTTAATAGGGTACCCACACAATTTGTTAACTCAGAAACATATCATATTTTTGAATCAATTCACATGCATTTTATATGTCATTTTTATGTGTTTTGTATAGGGCTGTTCATGGTATGGTTCTCTAAGAAAATTGAACCAAACTATACCGAACCATTACATAATGTCACTCAAACTGAACCGAAACGTTTCAATTTTTCTAGAACCGAACTGAACCAAAGTTTTTGGTTTGGTATAACGGTTCTTAATTCTGAACCGTACCAAACCATTAGAAAACAAAATTTTCTAAACTAAACCATTTGTTAAAGAACCAAACCATTATATCTAATTTTGAATTGTTTTTTAAAAAATATATATTAAATTTTCTATCAATTTTTTTATTAAAAAAAACCTGATTTTTTTATTTTCATTAAAAATCGACTTTTCTTATTGAGATTTTTTTCAAAAAAATTGACTTTTTTATTTTCGCAAATATTTAATTTTTTTCGGAAAAAATAGACTTTTCAAATTTACAAAAAAATGACTTTTTTATATTTTTGAAAAAACTGAAATTTTTTTATCTTTGAAAAAAAATAAACATTTCTAGAAAATATGAATTTTTTATTTTTGAAAAAAATTAACATTTCTAATTTATAGTTTTTTTAAAAAAAACTTATTTAAAAATACAGTAAAGAAATATTATATTTTCAAGTTAACTATAGAATTGGATTTCAAATTAAATATAGAATTAGATATGTATTAAACTAATTATATTTTTAAGATCTATTATATTTTCAAATTAATTATAGAATTGAATTTATATAAGTATTTTCAAACAGTAAGGACATATTATAAATTTTAATTAGCATTTGTATTTATAAAAAATATATAAAATTTTTTTTGATAATAAATTTTTCATTTCAATAACATTAGCTAACATAAATTTCAAATTACAAAAACCAGTGAGTAGGAATTTAAATTAATAACAATACGTAGGCAGCAACACTAGGAAGTGGCAACACACGTAGCAACACAGTAACTCCATATATATATATATATATATATATATATATATATATATATATATATATATATATATATATATATATATATATATATATATATATATATTCTATGTGGTTTGGTTTTAAATGGTTCGGTTTGGTTATTAACGGTTCAGTTTCAGTTTGATAACTGTAGTTAAATTTACGGTTCAGTTTGCGAACTGTTAAAATAGGTTCAGTTATTTTTGGTTCAGTATAGTTCAGTTTGGCAGTTCGGTACAGTTCGCAGTTTTTTTGAACACCCCTAGTTTTGTAGTATTATGCTGGTAGTGTATGTCTATTTCAGATACTTAGTGGCTGAAAGCTTTTGTGCAACGAAACAGTAAAAAACGGAAAAAACAGGAAGAAAAAGCAAGATTTTCGTTGTCATGACGGTCATCACCCATCATCCAAAGTCAACAAAATGAATAAGTAATGTCTGCGCTAGATGACAGACGACCCATCATGGAGAAAATGATCAACATCAGTATGACGGACAGAACATCATGGCATGACGCCCATCATGGCTCGTTAGTCTAGAAAAATTATTACTCTATATTAATTTATTTAAACATGTCAGTGTACTTTACCATCATACTCATTCAAAGAGTTTGTAGATATTACTCACGCATATGTTACTCGGGTAGAGCTCATATATCTCATTCATGTCCTTCCAAATAACTCATGGATACCAACTTTATAATAGTTTTGTTGCAAAATGTCTGGTGCCACTAAAGTGATAAGTCCACATTTAAATATCATAATGGTTCCAGGTTGGACGGTGACATACACCACTATCAATATGAAATAATTTATAACACTTATATAATATATGAAAAATGCTATTCTTGAACCAACATCTTACACCTACACCGTGTTTTACTATTCACCAATACGGTGAACAGTGAAATATACGCTTTTTAGATTAAGGGAGTACATATACAAAATTATGTGATTAACCAACTTCATAACTTCATTAACCAACATATTAAATTTCATTAACCAACTTCATAACTACTAAAAATTTGAGCGTTTATTAACCAACTTCATAACTTTCTTAACCAATATTTTACATTGCATTAACCAATTTTGTTTACTACTAAAAATTATTTTTAATATCTGAGTGTTTATTAACCAACTTCATCACTTCATTAACCAACTTTTTATATTTCATTAATCAACTTTATTTTACTATTAAAAATCATTTTCATGCACTATTTATTGACACTGTACACAATCATTACTCATGTACTGTTCATATATATATATATATATATATATATATATATATATATATATATATATATATATATATATATATGTGGAGCATATCAAGTGGGAGCAATTTTAAATGAGAGATGAGAGGAAGAAATATCAACCATTGGATTCATCAAGAGAGAAAATGTTAATACATTAATGAGGCTATTAATTTCTCTCTCTTGATGAATCCAATTATTGATATTTCTTTCTCTCATCTCTCATTTAAAAATGCTCTCACTTGATATGCTCTCTCTCTCTCTCTCTATATATATATATATATATATATATATATATATATTAAAAAACACTATTCATCGTACAAACAGGTGAACAATGCATACAATGTAATTATTTGGTGTATGAATGAGTGTAAGCATAATATTGCTGATAATACTAGTTGGAAACCCGTGCTATCGCACGGGTCTGGTCGAGGTTTCACATTACATGTATCCAAATATCACTTGTAAAGTTCTTTTATATAAATCAACCATATATATTTAACCAAAATGCTAACAAATTTTAATAAATGTTAATCCAAAAACATAATAGTTAACAATGAAAGAGCTAATAATACATCAATTTTTTTGGCTCTTTAAGTAAAAACAATAAACATATGGATTCATATTACACGTATCAATGACTAAATTATTAAATATGACATCATATTTTCAGTTAGATAACATTAATATATTTATAACTTATAATCATTTATCAAAATTTAATTCATGTGTTTGGAATATCAAACATAATATAACTTATTTTGCAGTTCATAAATATTCACGTAATTTCAATCAATAAATAATATCTCTACATTCACATCTACCCGTCAATTAATTTTATAACTTCAATTAATTTTATAACTTCAAATATGTAAAACAGTAACAAAAGAAATATTAGCCCATTTTTTCAAACATAATATAACTTATTTTGTAGTTCATAAATGTTCACGTAATTTCAATCAATAACTGATATCTCATAGATACGTTCGCATCTACCCGTCAATTCAGATGAGTTAAGAAAATTTATTAAACCTATTTGAGATATTAGCCCATTTTCCCAAACTTAAAATGTATAACAACTCCCGTCAAATGTTTAAGAGTTTCTACATTTAATGTATATTATTATAATATAAAAAATATATAATTTTATAAGTTTAAAAAATATAATTTTAATTAAGAAATTCAACATAGATAGAGAATAAAATTTATTAAACCTATTTGAGATATTAGCTATTTTTTTCAAACCTAAAATGTACGACATCTCCCGTCAAATATTAAAAGTTTCTACGTTTAATGTGTACTTAAAATATTTAAAAATTAAACAAATAATAAAAATGTGAATATGTTAATAGAGTAATTAGATCTTGAATATGTACAATTATTAAAAAAATAGAAATTTAAAATCTATGTATGGTAAATAATATATATTTATTCTCATATATTTAAAATAATCACATTAAATTTTATCTTTTATTTTTTATGATTATCATTTATCATTAAATTTTCATGACTACCCATTAACATATTTTTAACATGATTACAATGATGAAGTTAATTTGAAAAAATTCTGAGAAGTTTTAGTTATTTCATAAGTTTACAAAAATTACAAAATCTCAATTGATTTTGTTTTGTTTTATTAACCTTTCTATAAAAGTCTAAATAATTTCAAAATAAAGTTTATCAAATAAGGATCTAAATAATTATAAAATAATTTTTATTTATATATTTTTACAATGAAAAACTAAATATTTAACTTTGGAATAAAAAAAGTTATAAGTTGTAGTAAAAAGTTATAAATTTTATCTCTATTGATTTTGATTTGTTTTTGTTAACATTTTTCTAAAATCTAAATGATTACAAAATATATTTTATGTCAAGTTAGAACTTTTAATTTTAATAAAAAACTTAAATAAAAAAAAAAGAAATTAGTAGTATAAACAAATTAGTTGTATTATAAATAAATTTTAAATTAATAATTATGAAAAATTATTTAGTTTTCAATTCAATAATAATAATTTCATTCAATTGAATTTAAAAGGTAGACTTTTTCAAATCTTAAATTATTATTATCGAATTGAAAACTAAATAATTTTTCATAATTATTAATTTAAAATTTATTTATAATACAACTAATTTGCTTATATCTGAAATTTGTTTAAATTTTTTTAAAATTTATATAAATTTTTTAAATAATAATTTAAAAAAGTCTATCATTTAATTGAATTTAAGATTTAAAAAAGTTTACCTTTTAAATGAAAAGCTAAAAGGATTGAGTTTCCGTATCTGCATTAAGAAACTTTTCATCTTCCCGTGTGACCTTTCAAATTAATTGCATTGAGCAACGAAAAATTAATTTTACGTTGAAAAGTTAAAAACATGAAGATTTTATAGGGAACAAAAAACATATTTAACCCATAATTTTAAAAAAATTTATTAGATTAAATTTTTAAATTTAATTAAAGAACAAAATGTATAATTAAAAATAACAAAAAATTGAAGATTTCCTTATTCAACATTTTGATTCAATAAAAACATTGAAATTAAGCCAAATATATCAAAAACTAAGCTATATAGGTTGATTATTTATTATCAAATATTTATCAAATTAATTATTATCACAAACATTTGCATATTTCATTATCAAATTAATTATTATCACAAACATTTGCATATTTCATTATCAAATTATTAAACATTAGCACCACTAATGTTATTTATGTTGATTGTTAGAAAGTATATGTGTTATTTGGTTGATCTTGCAACTTTACATTTAATTGGTTCTTCAATACCACTTTGGTGCTTTAAAGTGTCCCTCAATTAGGGGTGGCAAAACGGGCCCCGCCCGCGGGGAAAACCCGTTTTACCCGCACCTTTTCGCAGGGCGGGTGAGGTTTTAGGCCCGCTTCCTTTAGTGTGCCCACCCCGCCCCGTTTTTTTGCGGGCATGAGCTTTTTCACACAATTTTACTATTTTTAGGCCTAAAGGGTTTAATGCCCGTGGGCTTTCCCCGCCCCGTCCTCACCTTTTTGCGGGGCGGGGTAAAGTTTTAGACCCGCACTCTCTAATATGCTCGTCCCGTTTTTTCGCGGATTTTTGCGGGGCGGGCCTAAACGGGGCGGGCATGCCCGTTTGCCACCCCTACCCTCAATGCTCTTCAATAGAAAACAGTTACAATTGAGCAATATCAATCAATAGTGTATCACTCTATGTCATAGAAAAATAATAAATATTCAAATTAAAGTGGATCAATATTTATTCATTCAATTAATTGCAGCATGAATATTCTAAATAATGAGGAAAAATCGTATAAAGAATCAAAATAGAATGAAAAGATGTCCATGTATACAAAAATGAAAACAAAGTTAAAAGTTGAACAATGTATTAAACATACGTAGAAATCACCATACGATTGACTTCTCGTGTTTTCCTTATTATCCCCATGATTATTGGTCTTACAACAAAAGCACAACAAAAGCATTAAAGGCAACAAAAACAAAACAATCATTATAGAAGCCACATAGATTATTCCATATACTGCCAAAGCAATAGCTATAGCCAAAAGCATCCATGACAGAGCCAAAAGCATCCATGACAGAACATCGTTAATGATTGCAACTGAAAGAGCAACTCTTCCCAACTTTGAGTTGTCCGCTTTTAACTCTGCAAGGATTCTAGAAAGAACAGGAAATTCAGTGACTAAAGAACATCACCAAGAATTAACACAAAAGAACTTCCATTTGTGGCTTTCTAACCGTCTTTCATCAGAACGGTCGAGAATAGCGCTCTCCTGAATGGTAACACCATACCATAAACTGCTACGGTGAGTGATTTTCTACCTTTCATTCTTATTGCAGATGCATCCATCCATACTCCAACCAAGAATATAAAATATAAAAGACCAACATTTGCTATTGACTCAAACATTATCACACTTCTTAGAAGAAAAACTGCATTAGCAAATGTATAAGACATACCTTCAAACTAATCAAAAACCCATAAATTAACTCTCAATCAACAAACTTTAAAAGCTTTTGAAACATAACAAAAGAATTAACTTTTTGCAGGTAAAACATGCCACTGTTTCATGTATCAATAAGAGACACAATCAAATCTCCATCAAATAAAAACATCATTTTTAATCAATTAAACAAACATCAATTGAAATAATAGTTTAACCACAAATCCATAATTAACTAACCAAACAGAGCATAAACAGATCAAGAATAAACATAGAATAAGAAAATTAAGGTTTTCCAAATGATAAGAAAAAAGGGAAATGTATTGTATGAATCGAAATTGATTGATTCAATAACTGACTTGTGTTATCAAACGCCTCCAAGCCATGTGACCTTAATAATAGGTTAAAAGTATCAAATCCGCTGCGTTGAATCTGTGGCGCAGAGCAAAATGACTATGATGACGGTGTTTTTGGTATGAAATGAAAGATCAAACAACGAGAAATTAGATTTGTTGATAGTGTCGTTTCAGGTTACACAAAATATTCATCTCACCTTGTCATCAACCTCAGTTATATTATAATTTACTCAGGAATTAGAAATTGAACGTTTGATTTAAAATAAGTTGCCAGCTCATACAACAATGGTAATAGTTGGGAGAAATAAAAATCAATCTGCAGAAAGAAAACATGAACAAAGGTGCTAAACACCTTGAACACCATGTAGAATCATTGATAAAAATGGAAATGTGATACATTGTCTTATTACTAACAGTAACAACAGACTAACTGTCCCATAAAGTTTTATTATTAATGGAAATGTGATACAATGGTTTATTACTAACAGTAACTACAGTTTTGTTAGAGACAACAACATAGATAAGTTAATAAATACAAGTATATATACCTTTTTCTGCCAACTGCGAGTAGATTGGTACAACTCTTACTCTTGTCCATTTTCTGACCAACTTCGTTCTTGCTACCCATTGAATCACCTTCATTTTATCAAATTATTACAAAGACAGCTACTCCCTGCAAGAATTGACTACAATCACAAACCAAAAATTAACCTCAACATATTAAATCAACTAATTAATCAAATAAATACTACTTCAAATTAATAATTCAGAAAGTAAAAACCACAACTTTAGGTAAAAAATTGTGTGACCAAAACATGAGAAGTGTAAAGATCAAAACTTTTTTATATGAAATGAATATAATAATATGGTTACCTGTTCTTGGTCCCAAAAACACGGGATTTGTATGAAGATAATGACTTTGGATTTATCGATATGCAACCCGAATTAGTAGATGGACATGGTATAATTTTCCTGCAAGAGATTCGTTGAAGCAAAAATACAAACATGTACAATGCAATAATCCAAGTTAGAATTATGCAGCTAAATAGAACCTGACAAAAACTTTTCAGCCTATAAATTTTCTAACAGTTACAACTAAATTCAGTATATAAGAAGACTTTATATTTACAAAACTTTTAAAGCAAAATAAATTAAATAATTATCATCATGTTCAACTTACCATGTTCAAGATGAGCAAAACTATGTCGTGTGATTGCTTCACAAATGAAATGGTTGAAGATTAGGAAAATTGAACAATATCGTCAAAATCATAATAGAGCCGCGCGGTGTTAATGCGTGTTTACGGAGGCGATTGAGCAGTCCATCATAATAAGCCCTTTCCAACTGCATAAACAAATATCTTTGTGTGAGCCTCCAAAAAAGAAACTTGTAAAGAAAATCATAAAACTCATACAAATCAAGATAGATATTAGATTCGCATTTAAATTGAAAACTTCTACTCATGTGTAGAAATGATAAAAAAAATGGCAAACTTATACTCATGTGCTGAAACGGAAAACTTATATTTATGTGTAGAAACGATAAAAATGGCAAACTTATACTCTGTTGTTTCAGATCTGGTTGTAGCTTTCACAACACAAACCTTGCATTTTATTGGAGGGGCCTTGATGCATATGGTCAGCGACAATTGACGCAGATATGTTGGCGACGGAGGCATAAGTGTTATTTTTTATAGTGGCGGCTCCGACGGTGGTGGTTTGCAACAAAGGTGTCAAAGAAGTACTAATTTTGCAAAAGAGAGAGGTTGTTGTTGCGATTGTAATTGAGAGTAAGAGTGTGAGTGTGAATCTAAGAGTGAAGGTTTGGGATGGAAAGAGAAAAGGAATCGGTGACCATGGTGAAGAAGAGAAGTAAAGTGAAACATGGTGTAGTACAAACGCATTTGCTTGCTTCAGCGGCATGACTCAATCCTTCAGTCTTCTAGTCTTTCGTCTCCATATGAAAAGTGTAGTGCATGTTAGTGTTTAAAGAGAACACCTGCGTCTGCTTTTCCAATTAACAGTAAAATAACTTTCCAACTTTCATCGCGTCTATTGAGTTACTAGCATAGTAAAGTGTATTTGATTGTTCTTTGGAAAATGGAAATTTTTTGTTTTATCACGTAGGCTAGTTAGTTTAGGGTTTGTAATTATTAAGTTGGTTAGGTATTAATATCAAGTTATTTTTTCCATACAAAAATATAATAATATAACTATTATAATAAGAAAAAACAAAATAAAAATAAAAATAATTTATACCAATTAAAATGTGACACATCATACATCATTAATTTGCAAATGAATATTGTTGAGTTATTCATCAAAATGACCAATTTAACCATGAAATATGAACGGTTTTAGTTATTTAATTAGAGGGCTTTAACTGAAATTATCAGGTACTTTACTTTTTATATATTATATATTATATAATAGATAATAGATAATAGATATACTCCATCGGGTCTCGAATAAAAGCAACAGAAAAAATTCTATAATCTTAAATATAAGCAAAAGTCATCTATAATTATTACATTTAATACCATTATTCCAAATATAACCATACTTTTTTACATTTCTATAATTTTAACGATTTCTAAGATAAAAAATAAGTATAAATTAAAAAAGTGTAAGACTTAAATGCATTTAAAAAAAAAGTTTTTTTGTTAAGTTACTTGTATATAAAAACCGAACAGAACACTATTTAATATTTTTATGGTGGTTCAAGTCCAATAATACTACTCATAAATAATATTTATGACTATGTGAAAATGATCTTATATCCATAACTCATGAATTATAGTAATTATCAATCTAGTAACATAATACTTTCTCCGTTTTTTATAATAAGTCGTTTTGGAAAAAAAATTGTATTTTAATATAAGTCGCTTTACAATTCTAATGAATAATTAATGAAGGATAATTTTGTAAAAACCTTCATAATTTCTCATTTTCATACAACAATTATTATTTTTCTTAACCTATGTGAAAAGTCTAAAACGACTTATAATAAAAAACGGAGTATTAAGAATTCAAAATCAAGAATCCATAATTAATCACACTTATTATTTTATTAAATAGACTAACGACTTCGTCAAATTCACATTTATTTTGAAACGAAAATGTGACAACAACCCATAAAAAAAATCAAATCTTAAAGAAACTTTTTCTTTCTAGAATAATGAAAAAAGACAACTAAAATGTAGAGTAACCCCACCTACATTATCTTGTGAATCTTGTCCAACAAGAAAAAGCAAATTCATTTTTCAGCACACAACAAAAATACCCACGCAAATCAAAACTCGCGTTGACGCTAAAAAATCCAGCAACAAAAAATATGAATTCCGACGCTGATTCCGTCGCTAACCCTCCACCATCACCACCGGACAATTCATCACCACCACCACCGCCACCGTCATCGATCCTCATCCCCGGCCTCCCAAACGAAGTTTCCAGAACGATCCTCTCCATGGTACCTTACGCTCATCACGCTCGTCTCAAATCAACTTCCAAATCATGGAAATCCGCACTCTCATCAAAATCATTTCTCAACACACTCTTAGGTCAAAACCGTAACAATCTCATCTGTATCTTCCCTCAAGATCCTTCAATCGCCTCGCCGTATCTCTTCGACGCTAACGCCGTCGCTTGGTGTCCGCTTCCTCCCATGCCGTGTAACCCTCACGTTTACGGTTTGTGTAACTTCGCCGCCGTTCCGTTTGGTCCTCATGTTTATATCATCGGCGGGTCGCTTTTTGACACTCGCTCTTTTCCGATTAACCGTCCGTCGCCGTCTTCCGCGACTTTCCGTTTCAGTTTTCGTGATTTCTCTTGGGAGAGTCGCGCTCCGATGATTTCGCCTCGTGGAAGTTTTGCGTATGCTGTGGTTCCTTCCTCCGGGGAAATTATTGTTGCCGGAGGTGGATCGCGGCATACGGTTTTCGCTGCGGCAGGATCGCGGATTCGGGCTGTGGAGAGGTATGATGTGGCGGAGGATGAGTGGGAGGAATTGGATCCTCTTCCGTGTTTTCGGGCTGGGTGTGTTGGGTTTGTAGAAGGGGAGAGGGAGGAGTTTTGGGTTGTTGGTGGTTATAGTGCTTCGAGGACAGTTTCGGGGGTTTTTCCGGTGGATGAGTATTGTAGAGATGCCGCGGTGATGGGATTGGAGGACGGTGAGTGGCGCGAAGTTGGGGATACATGGGGTGATGGGGAGGATGTTAGGGCTGGGAAGATTGTTGTTGGTGATGATAGCGGCTCTCCTTTGGTGTTCATGCTTGATGGGAATGAGATTTTCAGGTACTTTCTCATTTTCGGTTTGGTGATTAATCTGTTGCTATAAACATTAAGAATATCTTTGAATCTATGCTTCCTAAATTTTGTTTCAATGTTTGTGATTTGTGTATGAATTTGATGTTTTCTTGTTATAATTGAAGTAACTACGTATTAAGTTTACTCTTGTGCATGAAAAGATGGCATCTTCCTTTTTCGATAGGCTTAATCCTTCATTATATTGTACTTGTTTGTTGCTTGCTGATTAAAATAGTATGTTAATCAACACTTCTTTATAGCAACTACGAAACTTGGATGCAGCACGGTCTTGTTTAGGCTGCAGTGTCATGCGATTTCATGTGATGAGAGTTACAACTTTAATTTAGTCTGAGTTTAGAGATTTTGAGTTCCTCGATTTTCTGGTTTGTTTTTGTTCACATGCTTTCTGATGGGTTTCTTGGTTTATCTGACTTGGACTGAGTGTTAGGATCTTTTGGTTATGAGATGTATCCCTCTTTTTTTGTCCCTGACCGATCATATCCTTTTGGTGACCTTCTTTGTCCAACCAATCCAAGGTCGCATATGAGGCTATGAGTTTGACAACCTTTGTTTGATATGTACAAATTTGCGAGTCTTATAAATGCACAGTTAGTCCTGCTAAAGTTTAGGTGATTCTAGTAAGGACCCATTTAAAATTTGATTTGTTATGTGAGCATGTCTAGAAGTGGTGCACATTTATCAGAGTAGAATAACTAGCATTTGTCCCTGTAATAGTTTATTACAACGGATTATAACAATGTAAATGAATAACAAGTTCAGTTGTTGAACATTAGTTTTCCTGGATAATCAATCTGAAATTGTATGCTTGAACTTCTTGCAATCCATGTACACAGTACATCATTCTATATATCCTTGATGGCTAAGGCTTTGCTTGTTTACTTGCAAATTACACTTCCAGAACTTCTGAAATTGCAAATCTGTAATTCACTTTTTTTTTATGATGAATACAACTTGCAGATATGAAATGTCTTCAAACCGTTGGGAATACGAGTCTCGTGTGCCGAAAAAAGCTCCCCTTGGTTCGGCCTTTGGCATTGTAGTAGCATCTGGCGAGCTGTATGTATTGTCGCATTTATATGATGATGATTTTGCTGAAACTCGAAGGTCCAGACCCTATAAGAAGGCAGGAACCATGTGCTTTCAAATCTATAATCCGAAAAAGAAGACGTGGAGAACACTGGTCACAAAATCGCCTTTCACTCGACACATAGACATTACTAGTGCTGTATTGAGCTCAATTCGTCTGTGAATTGTGGTGTGTCTTATTTGTATAGTTTAGGCATCTGCCAAATTCATTGTGCAGCATAATATATTTGACCACTGGGTTCCATGAAGGTGGCTTATATTTGTAAATTAATGTGTTTAGTGCATCTCTTGACTTGATCAGGGTATAGTTTATAGGAATTTGCATATTTTTCAGCTGTTAATAAAGTGTGTTAAACCTGAAGTATTGAATATATTGTAATGGATATAGAAATGATTGTAGCTTGCAAATTGTTACTTGTTTTTAAACTTTTGAAATAAAATAGTTGTGAATGTAGTTCTACTTGGTATATTATATTCCTCATATGTTATTATTAAATACCTTAAGCATAATATAAAGTTTGTTTAAGCATCATATTTTTTGAAAATTAAATTTGATTGTTTTAATAACAAATGAAGGGGTCAGGTTGGGCCGGTTTAACCAAACACCTAGTTGATCCAGTTTGGTTTTTTTTTTTATACCTTTACACAAATTTTTGAGAACCCTTATGTATGAAGTGATGCCCACCTTTAAAAATTTCAAAGTACCTTTATTTCTCCGAATGCACCAAATTTATTTTTTATTAAAATTAATTCGGAGATGTATTTTTTAATTAACTTCAAAAATTCGGAGATACATATCCAAACTAAATATAATTGTTAAGAGTCTTATCTTGAACAATATATGACATGTACATGTGCTTATAAGTGGAGATTACATTTCTTAACAATAATATCTAACGAGCCGTTTTATTATTCACAAAAAGAACAAACATCGACACAGAGATGAATAAATTTAACAACTAACTATCAAAAGAACACCCACAAAGAAAATACCGTTTTTTAACCGAAAATTCATCACCCCATTAAATAAAAATAATAGTAACAAACAGTGTATCGGATCTAAAAACTTGTAAGTGGATGAAAAAGCTAGAGAGAGGATTGATGAAAAACAAAGATTGAAATTGAAAGATTCTAAAGAGAGTATAATAGATAGATTTGGGGAAAGTAAATGTAAATCCATAATGTATGTTTTAAGTTCGGAGATACATCTCCCAATTTATCTTTAAAAAATTTAGAGATAAATCTCCAAATTAAATTTTGATAAAAAAAATAAGATTTAATATATTCGAAGATATATTTGTAAAATCAAAAAATATTTTTGACATTTCACCAAGAATCTTGGAGAAAGTATATAAGGGTGCAAAGAGAAATTTTTAATTTTTTTCCGGTGAGTCAAATGGTTTTTTTTTTGTTTCTTATACATTCGTAGTCCAATAATTGACTCAGACCAATTATCTTTGACCCAAGCGATTCTTGATCTTATACTAGTCTAGCTATTCTGTTCAATTCAAATTTTTATTGCATTAGTATAATGAAAATTTATAATGAAGTATGCTTCTTGTAGTGATTCTCTGATGCTGCAGTCGGAAAAGGCCACAATCACGTTTTGGTTTAAACTTGTTATTTTTAAGTTATAAAAGTATGTTGTTTATGATAATTTGATCAAAAATCTAACTGCTCGTTATTTTTGGAGTTATAAAAATATGTTGTTTATGATAATTTAATCAAAACCTAAGTGCTAATATAATTTTGATAGTGTGTCGATAGTTGTTCAAATTCGATTTTTTATGGGATCTTTGATTGTTTGAGGATAATTATTCAATTTTTTTTTGTACTGTCCTTGATTGTGTGACGATAATTATTCAAATTTGATTCTTTGTGAAATCCTTCTTGAAATCGTTCACTTTTTCAACCATCTCGTCGGTGTTTCCAATTCCTACTCTTGTTTTGAATTATCATTAAGAAATGCATTAAATTAACCTATTGTCAAAGCATGAGATTGACCCCAAACTCATGCACCATCCAACACTTCCTTCTTAGTTATTGTTTTAGAATTTAGTTATATAATATTATTTTTCAGAACTATATTCAAAATAATTGTATTATTTTACCTTAAGTATGACTTGACCTTTTCTTAATGTTTTTTTTTTAATATTTCCTTAGATGTTTAAATAATTCTTTTGGTTACAGATGTTTAATTAGTTTGATAATAAGTTATTCATATCAAACACACCCTAAATTTTAAAGGTTATAATAATAATACTATAATATAAACAAATTATACACATATAATTGCACAATCATGTACATTGTAATTTTAGACATATATGACTACATGAGAATTAGTACCTTTTCATATGTATATATTTCTAAAATTACAATGTAAAAACTGTGGTATGAAAACCAATTATAGCATATACAAAACCAAAATTTAAAATATATAATTGATGTGAACTATTGCAAAATTGATGTACTATTCAACTGTTTTTTTCTCTAGAAAATAATCAAAGTATTTAGTCTTATTAATTTTCATACATTTGTTGCGTGTGGACCATATAGGCTATAACAATACCTCAAAGTGAAACCATAGCTTGAGAGTCAAATAAAAGTTTCAAATTCAAACAATTGTTAAGGAAACAACATGAGAGAGAGACATGTCTCTATTTAAAGACCCTTCCTTCTACCAAAACTTTTCATATCAAAAACTCATTAACATTGCACTTCTATACCATAGTTCTTAAATTAATTTGTTCATTGGAAGAGAAGAAAAGAAACATACATGGCTTTCTCTTATAAGAATACCATATTCACAGTTTTGTTGATGTTGGTGACTATTTTTATTGCTTGTCCACAATCTGGAGTAGGTTGTAGACCATTGTTTTTGCATAGTGAATGGTCAAATCAATATGGCCTTCTTTGGCAATTGCTTGCAAACGGTCCTGCTCCAGTTTCAGATGGAGATCACACTCATCCTTAAACCTTCATTTATCATCTAGTTCATCAATCAAACTACCTATTTCAGATCAGATGTGTTCATTTACATGGTTGAAGAGGTTGAAAATCATATGCATAACATGTTGAATGTATGTAATGTAATTAATTATTAGAGATTTAATTTATATATAGGCATAAATTCTTCTTTAAATTCAAATTGAAATTTATTTGTATATGTTAAACTTATAATTTGTATTGCCAATTTGCCATATCAATTAAACATTGATTTCCTTTTTTATATTTCATACTCTTTATTATTTATTACTTTTACTTTTTTTGGGAGATTTAATTTATTTTATTACTAATACGATATTGAATATATATGTCTGTAAATCGATAAACTTATAAAAAATAATAAGAAGTGGAGCTACTCGTGGCAAAACATGAGAAACTTTATTAGACCATCTTCAACGGTCCGTTCTTCGCTTAGTTTTTCAGCTGGCAATACATTTTTTCATTTTCAAAGAGCTCCAGCTGGTCATCGAATGAAAGAGATGCAACGTTCTTTCATTTTTTTTATATTATAAAATTCAAACTAGCCGTTGAACGGCTAGTTCCTTTTTTTTTCAACTTATTTTTTCAATTATAAATATAGTGTTTTAGGAAAAAAATTACCAACACCAAGTTTTTTTCACTTTCATTTTCTCTTAAATTTCAAGTTTCTCTCTCAAAGTTTCATCCAAATTTTCATCTTTTTACTTCAACTTAAAACTGTTTAGGTCTAATAGATCCTAATCATTTTCATTATCAACAAGCTATGTTCAATAGAACATGCAAAATTATCAAAATCCTAATTCTCAAAATTCTCAAATTCCATCGGTGTCAACAAACCCCACCATATTTTTTCTGTCACCAAACAATCCAAATATTTTTTTGTCATGAACCGATGTCCGATTGTCAACTTCCACGATTTTCTACTCAAGTTGGTGGTGAAACAGAAAAAGTGTTGTCGTTAAAAAAAACCGAGAGCAATTTACAAGGGATGAGGATATACTTCTTATCCAATCACGACTCAATGTTTCAAAGGATCCAATTGTGGGAGTTGACCAAAAGACTGGGAGTTTTTGGGTAAGAGTCGCTGCCAATTATAACCAGTATCATGGACAATCGCGGAAAAGTCAAGGGAACAATTAAAATGTCGATGGCATCGAATAAATGGCTTGGTTCAAAATTTGGTTGGGTGTTACAAACAAGCTGTTAATGGAAAGAAAAGTGGGACATCGGAGAACGATATCATGGCCGCTGCACATGCTTTTTTTGCTCAGGATCAAGGTACAACATTCAATCTTGAGTACACATGGCGACTGTTAAAAGATGAACCTAAATGGATGGGAGAATCGATTGGAAGTTCTTTAAAAATAACAAAGACTTCTGGTAGTGGGGCATCATCGGAGAATCCAAATACACCTTCAGGTTATGAGTTTCACTCTTCATCACCAATGGAGCGTCCAATGGGATAAAAAGCAGCAAAAAGGAAGGGTAAGGCAAATGAAATTCCAACTGCTAAGCAAGATGAAGGGAATAAAAGAACAACTGCAATGGAAAGACTAGCGCAATGTAAGGAGGACGAGATAGAAGTCAAGGTAATTCAAATCATGATGAAAGACACTTCTACTATGAGCAATAGTCAACGAGATATTCATGAAAAATATTGTAATAAGATGAAAAAAAATATGAAATGTAGTTAGTATCACTTATGTAAAATGGCCAATAGTACCACTTTAATTTATCAACACCTATGTAAAATGGTCATTAGTACCACTTTAATTTATCATCTATATAAAATGGTCATTAGTACCACTTAAATTTATCAACATCTATGTAAAATAGTCATTAGTACCATTTTAAATTATAATAAATATTATGTTGTTCAAACTAGCCGTTATTCAAACTAGTCGTTATTCAAACTAGTCGTTATTCAAACTAGTCGTTATTCAAACTAGCCGTTATTCAAACTAGCTGTTATTCAAATCCAGTATACACAGATGTTCAATTCCGAAGAAGGTTCATAATGCATAGGCATGTATTTCTTCGAATTGTAGATGCCCTTGGAAATCATGATGAATATTTCCAAATGAGGATCGATGCAACTGGTAAAATGGGTCTTTCACCATTGTAGAAATGTACATCTGCTATTCGTATGTTGGCGCATGGGTCTCCTGCTGACTCTGTAGACGAATATGTTCGAATCGGTGAAAGCACTTCAATTGAGTGCTTACAAAGATTCGTTCAGGGCGTGAATGCTGTATTTGAGGCTGAGTATTTGAGAAAGCCTAACAACATTGACGTTGAACATCTTTTACAAATGGGAGAGTCACGTGGATTTCCAAGTATGTTGGGTTCCATTGATTGTATGCATTGGGAATGGAAAAATTGTCCTGTTGCATGGAAAGGACAGTATTGTCGAGGTGATCATGGTAAGCCCACAATCATGCTTGAAGCAGTGGCATCACAAGACTTATGGATTTGGCATGATTTTTTTGGTATTGCAGGTTCAAACAATGACGTTAATGTGTTGAACCAATCCAACGTGTTTAACGATATTTTGGAAGGACATGCTCCCAATGTGCAATATACAATCAATGAGACATCATATAATATGGGGTATTATTTAGCAGATGGTATATATCCTGAGTGGGCTACATTTGTCAAGACCATTTCAATGCCACAGGGGGAAAAGAAAAAATTATTTGCTCAACATCAAGAATCAGCTAGAAAAGATGTGGAGCGGACATTTGGAGTGCTTCAATCTCGATTTGCAATTATACATGGCCCAGCGCGTGCCTGGCACATGGAGACCCTCAAGTATACCATATATGTCTGCATCATATTGCACAACATGATTGTGGAAGACGAACGACATACATATGGAGATAATTTTGATTACTCTTATGATAATGTGGATAACAACAACTCAACAACTGAAATATTTAGCGGTCCTCATCCGAATCTTGCGACAAGACTACAAAGAAGAGCAAGTATTCGTGAAAAACAAGTTCATCATCAACTTCAAGGAGATCTAGTCGAGTATGTTAGGGAACGTTTTGGACATGAAGATGATGAAATTTAAGTTTGATTAATTATGTGATGTTATTTATTTTTATTGTTTTTAATTATATGTCATGTATTTAAGATTAAATTTAATTATCATTTTAAATTATAAGTTAAATTTAAATTTTATTTATTTTATATCAATTTTAATTTAAGTAATTAAAATTATTATTTTAAATAATATAAAATTTAATATGAATAAAATATTAATTTATAAAATAAAGTTGTGGGACCCAATATGAGTTCTTCAGAGTTGCACAGTGAAAAATTAATTGAGTTGCTTCAAACTGACGTGGCTTAATAGGTCCCACAAAGAACCCAAAAAGTGAGTTCATGGTTGGAGATGCTCTTAGCTTGTCTCTTAGCGAAGTTAATATAAAAGTTCTTAAAGTAAAGGACTAATAAGAGTTTACATTCATAAGTAATAGCATCAAAATCTGAAACATTCGGTTGCTGAATATTCATACTTTCTACTATGCTTTTAACATCTAGCTCAAAATATTCTCCATCAAAACCAAGATCAAGAACCGATTTAATAGATGCCAAAAGGCCTAAACCTTCCCATATACCAATCTCGATAATAGGTGAAAACTATTCAATCCGAGTCGTAATAAAATTGTTTCTCATTATCTCGAATGCAAGCTCCTATTCCTGCCTTGTTACAAAAATTAGAGAAGGATGCTCCATTTTTGCATTTGAGATGTCCAAGGCTTTAGTTAAATACAAGGCGAAGAAGAATCCAAAAGGAGACGTGGAGAGATGATACAAAGCAAGATAGGTGGTGAAAGGCTATAGTCAAAGACAAGGAATTGACTATGATGAGGTATTTGCTCCCGATGCTCGTCTTGAAACAATTAGACTGATCATTTCTTTGGTAGCCCAAGATTAATGGAAGATTTATCAAAGGTATGTGAAGTCGACCTTCTTGAATGGTTTTCTCGAAGAAGAAGTTTATATCGAGCAACCATTGGACTATGAAGTAAAAGGACAAGAATAAAAAGTCTTGAAGTTGAAGAAGACGTTGTACAGTCTCAAGAAAACACCAAGAGCTTGGAATGTTTGAATTGACAAGTACTTTCAAGATAAGAACTTCATAAAGTGTCCATATGAGCATGCACTCTATATCAAAGCGTAAAGTGGAGATATTTTATTGTGTGCTTATATGTAGATGACTTGATTTTCACAGGGAACAATCCAAACATGTTCGAAGATTCCAAGAAAGACATGTCAAATGAATTTGAGATGACAGATATGGGGCTCGTGGCATATTATCTCGGCATTGAAGTAAATCAAGAAGATAAACGAATTTTTATCACCCAAGAAAGCTATGTCAGAGAAGTCCTTAAGAAGTTTAAGATGGATGATGCCAATCCGATTGACACCCCGATGGAATGTGGCAGCAAGTTGAGCAAACATGAAAATTAAGAGATTGTGGATCAAACTCTTTATAAAAATTTGGTTGGAAGTCTACGTTACTTGTTACTTGACAAGTACAAGCTCCAACAACAACTAATTTTACAATCATTTTAAAAATGCCAATTATAAAACACATTCAAAAGTTTTTTTAATTTTTTAATTTTGCAATTCTTATGGTTCGCTCAAAATACAAACTAGATTTTATTAGAGGAACATTGCGTAGAACTTTGATTTCAAGTTTTTTTTTTTGAAAGTAAGACCTTTTGTATCCCGCCATTGATATAACTCACAACTTTTAATGTAAAAAAACTTTAGAAGAAAATATCATTACTAACTAAAATTTGAGATAAAAAATGTGAAACTCATCATAATTCTTCTTTCGGTAAGATTAGCGAGAACTAAGATAAATTTTATATTTATTTCGTCTGGTATGCATTTGTTTGCCAGAAATAAATCATTACATAAGTTTATATACGAGAAGAAAACAATCATTTTGGATTAAGTGAATCCTTTACAAATAAATATTTATGCACCAAATCGAAAAAGTTATTTATTTAGAGTTTGGAAAAATATCATACTACAACTTAAAAGAATATAATATATCTCAATTTTGTTACAATGAGATGATTGGAATTGAATGTGAATACAAGAATATAAGGAATACCATGTGAATTTTTTTCTGCATGTGAGACATGCAACTAAAAATAAAAAAAATTGATGAAACCCTGCCCACTACCAAGTGGAACTTGAATAAATATGAAAAGAGTATGTAATTAGAGCTTCATTATGGATGAGTGTGGTCTCCTGATGAACCAGGTGCAACACCGTTAGGAAGAGATTGCAAAACAAGGCCATGCTGGTGATAATGTATGGATAATGGCCTGCAATCTACTCTTGATTGAGATGTGACAAAAATGATTAGTACAAGGAGCAGAACTCTGAAAAGGATCATTCTATAAGTGAAAGCCATGTATGTTTGAATGAATTTGTATATGATAAAATATGTATGTGAAATATGTTGTGGTTTGATGGAAGGAGATGAGACATAAGTCATTTATATAGGAAGTGGAGTTGAGTTGAATAAAGGTTTGCTTTGACTGTGATGGCTTTGAATATTGAAAAATTGGAATAGCAATACCTTGGACTACAAAGTACAAACACCCATATTCACGCGCGACCCATATCTCACTACAAATACGACCAATTCAATAAATTGAAAGAGTGATACATCTACTTAATTTAAATGCAAGGTTGTCATGATGGCAACCTTGAAGATAATCCTAACCCTAATGCTTATGTGGCATGATTTTAGCAACTTTGAACACAAAATGCTTATGTGGCATAATTTTAAAATTTTCAATTTTTATGAGCCACTATTTTTTTCTAACAATATTATTAAAATCACTTTTCTAACTACTATATTTTTAACAATATTATTAAATCATCTTTCTAGCAATAACATCAAATAGTAATAGTATAATAATATTAATAAACAGTTATTACTTTATTACTAATCCTTCAATAATTATATTTTATTAATAATCTTAAATTTTTTAATAAACTTATAAAAACATATAATCATAAAAATGGAAATAAAAATAAAATATAAATTTAAAATTGTGATATTTTAATATTATTATTATTATTATAGTTAGATAATTTTTTTAACATTGAAAAATTCAAAAGTCCAATTAAAAAATATATTTTATATAAATAATTTACACATCCTTATATGTCAATGTGTCATTTTATTATAATTTCAATATTCAATATTACATTAACTCTAATTATCTACATAAAATCTTCTCCAACCTTATATTTCTAACTCATAATAATAATAATAATAATAATAATTATAATATAATAAAAAATTATAATATAATATTCATCAAATATTAATAATAAATAATAGAATTACAAACAATAAACATCTAATAAAAATAATAAAATAATAATAATATTATTAATATAATATTAATATTAAATATCCAATATAATAATAATAATATAAATAATAAATAATAATATAATATTCATCTAATTTTAATAACAAATAAATATGTTATTAACAATATACATACTAATAATAATAATAATATAATAAAAATATTATAAATAATTATAAAATAATAATAATATTTATACAATAATAATTTTAATATATTAATATAAATAATATTGGTAATATAAATAATGAATTATTTCTAATATAAATAATATTGGCGGTATAAATAATAAATAATTTCTAATTATATTATTAAAATATACAAGTAATTAAAGTTCAAAATATTTTAATAGAAGAAATTAGAATTTTAATTTTATTTTAACTATTTTTCAATAATGATTGAAATATTTTTTAATTAATGATTATTTTAAATATCATGAACAATTGAACAATTAAATGAAAATGTTGTTCTAACTTTAACCGAAAAACATTTTGAGGTCAATTAACTGTAACTGAAAATTATTCATCTAATATTTATAATAATAATAATAATAATAATAATATAATATTGATATTAATATTAAACATACAATATCAATAATAATAATAATAAATAATAATAAAATATTCATCTAATAATAATAAAAAATAAAAATGCTATTAACAACATACATGATAATAATAATATTAATAATTATAATAATATTAATAATTATAAAATAATAATATTTATACAATAATAATATTAAGATTAAATCACCCATAGTAATATTAATATAATATAAATATTAATATATTAGTATAAATAATATTGGTAATATAAATAATGAACTATTTCTAATATAAATAATATTGGTGGTATAAATAATAAATTATTCTAAATATATATGTAAAATATGCAAGTAACTAAATTTAAAAATATTTTATTAGAAACCATTAGAATTTTAATTTTATTTAAACTTCTTTTTCAATAATAATTGAAACCTTTTTTAACTAATGAGTATTTTAAATATCATGAACAAATGAACTATTAAATAAAAATAATTTTCTAATTGTAACTGAAAAGCGTTTTGAGGCTAATTAATATTGTAACTGTAACCGAAGATAATCAAAAAACGTTTTGAGGCCAATTAATGTTGTAACTGTAACCGAAGATAATTCATTTAATAATAATAATAATAAAAATAGTAAATTATAATATAATATTTATGTAATCTCATAATAATAACAAACAAAAATGATATTAACAATATACATAATAACAAAAATAATAAAACAGTAAAAATATTTATAATAATTACAAAAAATAATAATAATATTTACACAAAAATAATATTAATTTTAAATCACCCATATTAATAATAATAATATTAATATAATAATAATATTAATATACTAATATAAGTAATGTTGGATATTATAAACAATGAATTATTTATAATATAAATAATATTGATGGTATAAATAATAATTTATTTCTAAATATATTATTAAAATATAAAATTAATTAAATTTCAAATTTATTATAAAACTAAAAATTTAAAAATGGAACAAAAGATATTTAAAAAACAAATTATAATAATTATAAAATAATAATAATACTTATACAATAATAATATTTATACAATCATAATATTAATTTTATGTCACCCATATTAATAATAATAATATTATTATTAATTTAATAATAATATTAATATATTAAGATAAATAATATTGGTAATATAAATAATTAATTATTTTTAATATAAATAATATTGGTGGTATAAATAATAAATTATTTCAAAATATATTATCAAAAATTACAAGTAATTAAATTTCAAAATATTTTTTTATAAAATTAAAAATTAAAAACGGGAACAAAAGATAAATGATATGATAGTTTGAAGTTTATAGGTATTTTATTTTAATTCTTTATTGATATAAATAAAGACATTTATAAAAAAAATTATAATAATATTTTTAAAAAGGAAAATCATCATTATAAACATCAATTTCAAAAATTTTGACGTTACATTGTATCTACTTCTAATCAATTAATTCATTTAATATTTTAAAATAAGTCATTAAATTTTATTTACTAGACTAGATTTGTGAATTATATTCCATTAAAACCTCATTTAAGGAGATGGAGTTTATCAATTCCACCGTAAAATAATTTCATTTAATGAGTTTTTAAAACAAATGTTTTCGGTATTATTAAAATGTATACGTACAATGCTTTTGGTATCTCAATTTAATTTGAATTTTTTACTAATTTTATTTAATGTCTAATGATACAACTCCTAAAAATTATTTTATACAGGAATTCTCCTATATCATTCAAATATTTAATAGTTTCTTAAATTATGAATAAATAAATAAATATTAAATTTATGAATTATTTTTTATACAACAAAACAACCATTAAATAATTAATTATGTAACAATTTCTTTATCATTTAATTCTCATGACTTATAGGCCCATTATACATTTTTTAACAAAAAAATAAATTAAGAAAGCATTTAATTATAAGAGATTTAAGTAATATACAAGGACATATTTATATTTTAGATGAATTGTATGTTATAAATTATATAACCAAATAATTAATGAATTGAACCGTTACAATTTAAAAAATTAATATTGTCATTTATATTAATTAAAAAAAACTTTATGAATGTTTGAACTACTCCCTAACAGTGGTATTAATAATAAATTTTTCTGTTATAATTTTATTAATTGTTATTGGTATACTTGCTAGGTGAATATAAATATGGCGCTTTAATTTCATATCTTCACTTTTGTGCTACTATTTAGGTTTGCATGATAGTTTTTATCTTCTTTTTCTTACTTTATACACGTGTATTGAATATTATTTTTTTTCTTCGTGGCAAGGTAAAAGATTATTCATTTGCTAATGACACCTCATGTAAGTATTTAGATGTTTTTATCTCTAATTTTTAGATCAGTTAAATTATATTTAAACAATTTGCATATATATTTATTTGTATAAAAATTGATATCGATAAACTTTTATAGATAGTAGTTTTTTTTTTGTGAAAAAATTTAGGTGAGTTTGGCTTCGGGGGCTTGACATGGTAAGACAGTCCTCAAGGATCAAAGAGTACTAATAGAGGCACTTACAAATCATCTATCAAGGGAATTCTCACATCATCCGTGGGAGTTGAACTCACGATCTCTCGGTGTGTGAGTCAACTCATTACCAATGATTAAATATCAGACATCTGAAGTACATATCACATATCAAGATTAAATGTCACGTCCTTATATTTCATATCATTTCAAAATTATTCTTATAATGGTTTTTAGAATTCATTATGTATAAGTCTTACAAAGATACCTTTTTAATGTATAATCATTATGAAAATATATGCGTTTATGCGCAAGAAGAATAAAGACATGTGCGATATTCTTTATGAAACACCTTAAAGGTAAAAGGACTTACAAATAAGTGGTTTAAAATATACTCATGGTAAATCAATATTTTTATTTTCTTCCTTTTTTCCTTAATTCTTTTGTTTGGTATAGTAGGTTTTCGGCCATTAAAAAAAAAACTCTAAGTAGTTTTTCTATTATTTAAATTCAAAATTTTATACAAATAAAATTAATTTTAAAATAAAAGATAGAAGATTATAAAAAATTATAGAAAATTTAAATGATTAAAAAAACAAAATATTTGATTGACAGAAAACTTGATATTTTCTTTTAAGTGTTTTTTAATATTGCTTTGGTAAGTTTTTATACCTAATTACAATTATATTATTCTCATGTTTTTTTCAAGATCCTTAGAAAATAAAATAAAAAGAAGCAAGTGACATAAAACAACAAGAAATTCACATATTTATTAGTAAAGTTATAATTTATCAAAATTATGAATTTTCTTAAAATAATAATCATATTTTAACATAAAAAATTCTTATAAATATACTATATAATAAAAATATGCAACACACAAGTTATATACTTAACCTCAAAATCCTGTAAGTTTAACTTTTAAAAATATTTATCAAAAAATTCTTACAATTAATATTAAAGTTTTGTGTTATTATATTAATAAAATTATGAATGGTTCAATTTTTATGGTTGATAAAAGATAAAATTATATAATAGAATAATATTATTAAAAATATTTTGATGTGATGTAATTGTTATAAATTAAGACTAATAATATATTTTAACATGTTAATTAATAATAAACTAAATATTAAGTTTTACTAAGTATCATAATTTTTTAATTCTAAAATACCCGTGCATCGCACGGGCCAACAATCTAGTTCTTCTAATTAGTGCAACTCTTCTTTAAGTTTTTTATATTCAACTAGCGTTTTTTTATTTAAGAAAAAGAGTAATTAAAACTGCATTAATTTATCTAATCTACATGATACACTAAAAATATGATGGTTTTATATATTATTGAAGAAGTTAAGAAACTGTTATTTATGTATAAGAGTAGTTAATTTTAAAAACTGCTATAAAGAAGTTATGCCATGGAAATTACCAACCACACAATTTTTTATAATTATATTGTGTTATTTATTTAAAAATAAATTAAAGGGTATTTTTGGAATAAAAATAGGCCAGCCCAAAATTAGGTATCCTCTTTATATATAGTTATAGATTTATTTAAAAATAAATTAAAGGGTATTTTTGGAATAAAAATAGGTCAGCCCAAAATTAGGTATCCTCTTTATATATAGTTATAGATAACTAAAATTAATTTTAAATACATGATATATATAATTAAGAACAATAAAAATAAATAACATCATATAGTTAGTGAAACTTAAATTTCGCCATCCTCATGTCCAAAATGTTCTCTTATATACTCTATTAGATCTATTTGAAATTGTCGATGAACTTAATTTTTACAAAGCAAGCTCTGCTTTGTAGTCTTGTTGCAAGATTCATATGAGGATTGTAAAATGTTTCAAACGTTGAGATGTTGTTATCAATATTATCATAAGAGTAAACAAAATCACCTTTATATGTTTTTCGTTGGTGTTCAACAATCATGTCGTGTAATATGATGCAAACATATATGATATGCTTGAGAATTTTCATGTGCCAAGAGTGCATTGGAGCACATATAATTGCAAATTGAGATTGAAGCACTCTAAATAGTTGCATATATCCACTATATGGAATCTTTCTCTCCACTTCTATATTCTTCTTCGCTAATCATTTTACATTTCATATCACCATACTTGTGTGCTAAGGCATATTGTTTTTGTTCAATTTATAATTTCCACTTCCATTTACACATTAATGTTACATTCAATTCAATGCTTCAACATTTTTATTCATATAGCCCCCCTTTTTATAGTTTTACAAACATATTCTATCCATTTTCTCACTTGAGTTAACTTCTTGTCTTCAGCTCCAAACCACAAATAGTCACTTAGGGTCTATGTTATTTCTTTCACAACAATTTTGTTTGTCTTTTCAAAAAAATAAAATAGATGTATGGGGATGTTGTTCAGAGTTGAGTTCAACAGAGTAATCCTCCCACCAATTGACAGAAGTCTCCCTTCTCAAAAAGTCAAAATTTTCTCATTTTTTCTATGATTGGTCTCCATGAAGATATTTTTATAGGATTTGAATCCACTGGTATACCTAGAAAGCTGAAAGGAATAATATCCAACCAACATGAAAGGAAGTGCGAGGTTTTCTCCATGAAGTGCTCTTTTGTATTCAGACCATAAAGTTTAATTTTGCAAAAGTTGACTCTTAAGCCAAATACTAGTTCAAATCCTATCACAACTGCCTTGATGCACTGTAGGTTTTTTCAAGAGCTCTCCCGAACTAATATAGCTTAGTATGCAAATTGTAGTATTTGGTATTCCACTTCTTTATTAACCTTCAATCCCTTAAAATGCCCCATCTCTGAAGTTTTCTTCACCAACCTTGTTACCCCCTTAACAGCTATGGTAATTAAAAATGGGGGGCAAAGAGTCCCCTTACCTCAATCTTCTACTTTCTTTTAAGGTCCTTGGTTGGGCTACCATTCACTAATACATATAGGTAGTTTCAAATATGAAGGTCTCCGTCCAGAACATCCATTTCTCTCCAAATACTAGTCTTCTCATCATATACCTTAAGTAATTCTAAGACACATAATCAAATGCCTTTTCAAAGTAAACCTTTAACATCAATCATTCTCTTCTTTCCCTATTGGCCAAATCTAGAATTTTATTCGTCAGCACTACTACTTCTAATATTTGTCTATTGGTACAAAGGATGTTTACCTACTTGATATTAACTTCCTCAAAATTTTCTTCAATCTTGAGGCTAAAATCTTAGAAATCATCTAGTACACGCATCTAGTCAAGAAAACTGGTCTATATTCACCAAGATCTTGTGGGTTTTCAGTCTTTGGTATCAGTGCTATGCAGGAGTCAATTATGAATTTCGAAAACTTAGCATTCTTGTGGAATTCATTCACAAAATCCACTAAGTCATTTTTTTGAGTTTTGCAACACCTTTTTAGAAACCCAAAATTGTACTCATCCGGTCCTAGGCTATTTTTTTCCCATAACTCTGCCATACTGCTAATTTGATCTCTTCATAAGAAAATTCTTCCTCCAGTCTGCACCTTTCCTTCACTATTGGCTTCTTAAATTCAATATTCAACTCAGGTCTACAATTTTTTTCCTCTTTGAATCTGTCTATTAAAAAAACCTTTTCACCTGTCCTTTCTTAATTTCTATCTCCTCTACTCTACCCATGTTAATTTCAATTAAGACTATTGCATTCCTTATCCTTCTTTACTTCATCATATTGTGAAAGTATCCAGTATTCAAATCCTCTCCCCTGATCCATTTCTGCCTTATTTTGTGTCGTAAAAGCCTCCCATTCCTTTGTAAATTCTTCCATAGAGATTTGACCACTTCCTTTCTTTTCTCCACAATCTCAAGGTCAACTACTTGGTTGATGTCACACATTACAAGATCTAGCTCATTCAACTCTTTAACACCCTTTTCTACTTTTACATCAATCCATCCATACACCTCTTTATCCCACCATCTCAATATGTTCATACCTTCCACATAGTTACCATTTCTCCAGATTGTCCTTTAGCCCCATTTCACTACTATAGAAAACCCCTTTCACAACGATTTGAAAAAAAGATACCATCATGGTTGACCAATCGTTGTCAGGTACAGTGTGGTTGTAAGTATGTTATTTTCCATCACGGGTGTGTGGCTGTTGTGATAAGCTAGGTAGCGCACTACCTATCACAACACTTATAATAAACAACCATTGTGCATTATATAAAGGTTATGAGTTAAATTCCTAGCGATTATATAATATATATATTTAGCACCCTACCTATCACCACAGTCTTCTTAATCAACAGTGGTGAAATACTTTATTTTTTTTATAATTTTTTTCCATATATACTCCTTATTTTTTTGTACATGTATTTTATACATATATTACAAGCCTAAATATTTTTTACTTAAAAGCTAAAAATATTATTTACATCATTCTCAATAAAATAATAAACATATGTTTACAAGCACATTGAAGCAAAACGTCCTACGCATACAAGTGTCCTTTAAGTCATCAAGGGAGAATGGTGTAGTATCGTTAAATGTCTACATAAAAAAGTGAAGAAAATTGAATATCACATGTTTTAAAATATAATAGCAAAATTAAACATTAATATGTTATTGTAAATATTTAATGACATAATGTATACTTGATCCCAAACATCAACAATGTCGACAAATACAATTTTTAAAATGTATTTCATGACATAGTACTCACACTCATATCTTTTTTTTTCCTCGTCAACAAATTTAACATTTCATAAATATATAAGCACACATGCATATATATATATATATATATATATATATATATATATATATATATATATATATATATATATATATATATATATGAATGTCACAAGTAATCCACTTACCAAAGGCGTATAAAATGCGAGTTTTCTTTTGGAATTTTTCATATAATAATGTCGCTCCACAACCATGTATACTGAAAATAATTTTAAAATATGACACCTAAACTAACTACAAAGTAAAAAAAATATTACTAAAAGTCTCATAAACATAAACTTACCTAGAAATAATTTGTTTCATCTTAGGTTCAAGTGGTTTGTGTAAGGAACACTGTGTAGTTACCATATTCGCCTGAAGAGATGGTTACTGAATGAATACGAGCACACATATAATTAGTATTTGGTAAAACATGAAAACTAACCATAATAGAGAAACCATAATTTCAAAATTACTCACGAATGGATACATGGTGCTAAGTAATAATCTTTTTCCCAATTTAACTGTGATGATATATACGTTTCAATCATTTTTGGAGAATTATTTGTAAATAGAATACTAAATGGATAAGAGAATCCATAAATATCATATTTATTTAATTTTATACAAACACGGTGAATGTATTTAAATGGTTAGACAAAATTCAAAAAATAAGTGAGGAATTAGTTCTATACAAACACACTACAAGAAAAGTGCTCCCCATCCACGTGATTACCATGTGGCAAAAAAAGTGTTGTTGCGACGTGAGAATCACGTCACTATGTATTTTTAGTATTTAAAAATCAAAACTACATTATCACATGGGGAGTCAGAGATTATTTGTTTAAAAAAATTGCGACGTTATTGCCACGTCGTAACATCTAAAATAAAATTAAAAATTCTAAAACCTGTAACGTAGAAATGGTGGGAAAGTTGAAATTTTCAAATTTCAAGTTGTGACATGTATATCACGTCGCAACACTTTAAGAATGAAACACTCTAAACTTGACTTGACTAGGTGCAGGTAGCATAATTAATGCTGATGATCATTTGTAGTTTGCGACGTGGAAACCACGTGGGAAGGTTGTGACGTGATTCCCACGTCGATAGCGCATTTAGTTTTTGACTGTTGGAGACATTGTGACGTGGAAAACACGTGGGAAGGCTGCGACATAATTCCCACATTGCTGATTCTCTTATATAGATGCACTTTCGTTTTCCAGAATCAACGTCTTCATCCATTACTTCTTCTTCCCCTAAATTCTCTCTCTCTCTCTCTCTCTCTCTCTCTCTCTCTCTCTCTCTCTCTCTCTCTCTCTCTCTCTCTCTCTCTCTCTCTCTCTCTCTCTCTCTCTCTCTCTCTCTCTCTCTCTCTCTCTCTCTCTCTCTCTCCTTGTGTGTGTGTTTTACTCTCTCTCTCTCACTCATATTTTTATTTTTTATTTCCACTCTAAATTCTAAAGGTATGATTTTTCCATAATTTTCTTTCAATTGAATTTTATAATTTCGTTTAATTAATATTTATATTGATTTATGATTTTAATTTATGTTAAGTTTTTTCTTTAAGATATTGAAGTGAAGAGGATTAAGAATATTGAAGAGGTTTGGATAAAGATTGAACAAAAAGATAGGAGATTAAAGAAAAAGTATTTTTATAATATTATATTTGATATATTAATTGGATTGTTGGTTGGTTTTTATGATTGGGTTAATATTATAATGTTTCTAAAAAAACAAAAAACATTTTATAAATTTATTTAAAACAAAAAAATATATATTTATATATTTATTATAAAATAGAAGATTATATATATATATATATATATATATATATATATATATATATATATATATAAATAATATAAACAGAATATATATTATATTATTTAAAAAAAATTAGAATATAAATCATTTAATGGTAAAAAATGGTTAATATTAGTTGGTTTTTAAATATTATATTTTTTATTTTGTAAAATTTGTTATTAGGTTAATATTGTGATTTTTGTAAAACATAATATAATATGGAAAATAGAATATTATATTATATTAAAATTGTTATTAGGTTAATATTGTAATTTTTAAATTATTATTTTTAAATATAATAAAGGATTAAATATGTTTTTGGTCCCTATGAAAATTACCAAATTTTACTTTTAGTCCCTACTAAAAAAATGACATATTATGTTCCCCACAAAATTATTATGCACGTAGTTTTAGTCCATACTGTTAAACCAATGTGTATTTATGATTGATTATTTTACAGACAAGTTTAAAATGTTTTAAAAAGTTTTTCGAAAAAAAAAAACTCAAAATTTGATTTCTAAGTCGATATTTGCATATTTTTATCATTATCTTTTAAAATTTAAAAATTTATATTTAATTCTTCTCATTTTAAAAAACTAGTAGGATACTCGTGCGTTCGCACGAGTACATGTGTGTTATGCACATTTTTGTTTTCAAAATATAATAGAAATATAAATAAAAAACTAAATTGTTTTACCAAAGTAGTTATATTATTTTTTAAAAAAGACATATTTTTAAAATAAAAACAAAATTGTTTTACCAAAATTGTTTTCATCAATAATATATATCTCAATTTTTGATATATTATTTTAAAAAATATTGTATCTTAAATTCACAATAATTTCAAAATAAAAGTATTAGTAACATAGATAATTAAAATACAACACATTTTTCTCGTATTTAGATTTATACATTATTTTAAATATATTTACTTTTATTTTCTTTAATTGTAAAAAAATGTAATAACACGTTAGTTCGCACAAATTATGATCTGGACACTCCTACGTTCGTACGGGTACTGATGCGTTACTTGCATATGTTTCTAAAATGTAAAAAAAAAACAATTTTTTTTAACCATATCAACACCTTTGCATGTACTGGTGTGGTACGAAAGCTTTTATTTTTAAAATATAATAAGAATGCGAAAGGGAAACAAAATTGTTTTGCCAAAAAAAATATACATTATTTTTAAAAGAAAGACATATTTTGATTTATATATGGATCATAAATATAATATTTTCATATATAATAATATTTGGATGAATGGTTTATTTTATTATATGAATATTATTTTTGTTTTGACAATATTTATTAAAATATTTGGAAAAAAACTTGTCCCCCTTTATAAAAAAAAATTAACATTCACTAATTAATTTAAAAATAACATTTGCCATTAATAACATATATTAAAGAGATGATTACATCAATAATATATAGTTCACTTTTCCATATGTTATCTTAAAAAATATTGTATCTTAAATTAAAAATAATTTCTTAATAAAAATATTAGTAACACAAATAATTAAAAAATAACACATTTTATCTGTGTTTGGATTCATACATTATTTAAAATGTATTTACTTTTATTTTCTTTAATTGTACTAAAAAAGTAATAACCCGTGGGTTCGCACGGATTCTGGTGTAGATATGAGAGCGTTCGTACAGGTACTGGGACATTACGCGTATATGCTTCTAAAATATAATAAAAATGAAAAAATAGAAAGCCAAAATTTTTTATCCAAGAAAGTTTATAATTTTTAAAATAAAATCATATTTTTATTTATATTTGGAGTATAAATATAGTTTTTTCATATATACAAATATTTGGATCAACTGTATATTAAATATTAATTTTGTTTTAATATTATTTGTACAAATATTTATGCAATCATTTAGCTTTATAAATATCAACTAATAACATAGTATTTGAAAATATTATTTTAATTGAATATTAGCAACATAAATAAATACATTATTTAAAATATATTTACTTTTAATATTTTTAATTATACCAAAAATATAATAACCCGTGTTTTGATTCATACATTATTTAAAGAGATTAATTACTATGCACTGTCAGTGTAAAATTCTTTACACAGTCAGTACATCACAACCATTCACAAATACTATTTTATGAATAATTAAAATTAAATTTCAATATATATATTTATATGTCACGATTCACGGATGGTATAAAACTGTTTTACACTGTCAGTGCATACCAATTAAATTCTTATTTAAAATATATTTTCTTTAATTATTTTATTTTATTTTCCTTATTTTGGTGATCATAAAATAATTATGAATTGTTTATATTAGCATATAATTTTAATGTTATTAATTCATACATTACTTATGGTTTTTTTGTCTAGTATCTTTTTACTTAGGGCAAATTGCACTCATCACCCTCGAGTTATGTTGAAATGTCAATCACACCCCCTCTATTTTACAACTCAACACTGACCTCCCCTGCTTAATTTTTACCATACACTAACCTTCCTTTACTTTAATTTTAATGATTTAATATGATAAATCTCTCTAAACATCGTTTACCTCTGTTAAAACAAAACAGAAGAGGTTCCCTACCACTTTCCTTTAATTTCTTCTAGCTACTAAGTTCTATTCAGCTTTTATTTTATTTGGTAAGGAAATAATTTATCGCATTTTAAACATGTATGAAAAATTTATTCAAAAATTTAAAAGTTTAAGAATAATTAAACAGTTTTCAAAATTTTAAAAAATAGCAGGGACTAAAACTGCATGCATAAATATTTTATAGGACGAAAATTTGTCATTTTTTTAATAGAAAATAAAAATGAAATTAGAAATATTTACAGGTACTAAAAACATACTTAACCCTACCATAAAAATATATGTATTATATATATATATATATATATATATATATATATATATATATATATATATATATATATATATATATATATATATATATATATGAAGGATAGAAAAACACTTAGAAAGGGGGGGTTTGAATAAGTGTAGCTTTAAAAACTTGACAGATAAAAATAAATTGCACAGTTATTTTTATCCTGGTTCGTTGTTAACTAAACTACTCCAGTCCACCCCCGCAGAGATGATTTACCTCAACTGAGGATTTAATCCACTAATCGCACGGATTACAATGGTTTTCCACTTAGTCAGCAACTAAGTCTTCCAGAGTCTACTGATCACACACTGATCACTCCAGGAACAACTGCTTAGATACCCTCTAAGACTTTTCTAGAGTATACTGATCCACACGATCACTCTAGTTACAACCTGCTTAGATCACTTCTAAGACTTCCTAGAGTATTCTGATCCACACGATCACTCTAGTTCCTTACAACTTAATGTAATCAATTCTAAGAGTATTACAAATGCTTCTTGAAAGCTATAATCACAAACTGTGATATTTCTCTTAATCGTTTAAGCTTAATCTCACTAATATATTACAACAGCAATGTAGTGAGCTTTGATGAAGATGAAGATTCTGAGTTTTGATTTGAACAGCGTTTCAGCAAGTTTGATATGAGTTGTTTTGGTGCAGAATCGTTAACCTTGCTTCTCATCAGAACTTCATATTTATAGGCGTTGGAGAAGATGACCGTTGAGTGCATTTAATGCTTTGCGTGTTCCGTACAGCATCGCATTTAATGTTATACGCTTTTGTCAACTACCTCGAGCCTTGTTCACGCTGTGTCTACTGACGTAGCCTTTAGTAGCTTTTAACGTTCCTTTTGTCAGTCAGCGTAGCTTGCCACTTGTACTTTCTTCTGATCTGATGTTTGTGAATACAACGTTTGAATATCATCAGAGTCAAACAGCTTGGTGCATAGCATCTTCTGATCTTCTGACCTTGAAGTGCTTCTGAGCGTGATACCATCAGAACTTCAGTGCTTCTGTTCTCTTGTTCTTCTGATGCTTCCATAGACCCATGTTCTGATTCTGCTTCGACCATCTTCTGATGTCTTGCCAGACCATGTTCTGATGTTGCATGCTGAACCATTTGAGACAAAGCTTCTGAGCGCTGAATTATGCGTACTCTTTATATATTTCCTGAAAGGGAAATTGCAATGGATTAGAGTACCATATTATCTTAAGCAAAATTCATATTATTGTTATCATCAAAACTAAGATAATTGATCAGAACAAATCTTGTTCTAACAATCTCCCCCTTTTTGATGATGACAAAAACATATATAAATGATATGAATTTGCGATCAGAAAGAACAGACGGCAAAAGACAAATTACACAGCTATAGCATAAGCATATGAATATGTCTCCCCCTGAGATTAACAATCTCCCCCTGAGATAAATAATCTCCCCCTGAAATAAATACTCGAAGAACTTTAATAAAAGACTTCCCTGATTATTTCGGTAGAGACGATCATATAAGCTTTTGTCTTCAGAGAATTCATAGCTTCTGACTTCTGCTTCCATAGGACAGCTTCAGAACTAGAATTTTCTTAGATCCCTAGAACACTCACAGCTTCTGATTCCTGCTTCCATCTAGGACAGCTTCAGAACTTGAATTTCTTTGATCTTCTGAACATTCACAGCTTCTGATTTCTGCTTCCATTTAGGACAGCTTCAGAACTTGAATTTCTTTGATCTTCTGAACATTCACAGCTTCTGATTTTTGCTTCCATTTAGGACAGCTTCAGAACTTGAGTTTTCTGGATCTTTAGAACATTCACAGCTTTGAATTTCTGCTTCCCTCGGATAGCTTCAGAGCTTGAATTTCTACCAACATCACTTCATGCTAGATTTGTATCAGAACATTGTTGAATGTACCAGAGCATCATCAGAGCATCTCTACATCCTGAAATGTTACAGAACAAAAACTAAACGACAAAAGTCAGCATGAACGAGTTAGAACATAGAATCTATGTTTGAACACATTATATGTATCAGAGCCATATAGGCTAAAATAATGTATCAGAGCAAATAGAATTTTGTCAGATCAAATAGACAAAAAATGGATCAAATTCTATTATCAGTGCTTCTGATTCATTCTTCTTTCTTGCTTCTGATTTCTGAAGCTTGACAGCACTCAGCTTGCTTCAGTTTCCATGGTTTTGCTTCTTTCTCTTCACTTCTTTATACCTGCAAAACACTTAAACCATATAGAACTTGCAGTTCTTGTTAGTAAATATGTGTGGGAGCTTTACCCAGCAACTGATAGATTTATCAAATCATTTATCATTTATCTTCTCCCCCTTTTTGTCATAACATCAAAAAGAATATTTCACAAGATTCAGATGCATAAAAACGACAAATAAAATCACTGGAATGTAAAAGCAAAGAAACTTTTCATTGATAATCAAAAGATATTACATGAAGATGTTTTAACAAGCAGATGCAACAAGGAAAATAAAACTACTAAGACCAAATCCTAAGACCCTAGCTAAGACAAAGTCTGTGCCAGCATGCCTTGAAGGAGTGAAACGCCTCATTGACTGCTTCTTGGGCTTTCAGGCGAGGGGTCAGGGAGACTTGGTTCTGATGCAGATCTTCCACAATCTTTATCAGAGACAACATTCTCAGCAGGTGGAGATGAAGAGATTTCTTCGGAATGGGTTGAGGGAGAGGAAAGGTTAGATGAAGAGGAGGTTGAGTCTAGAAGGAAACAAGATGAGGAAGAAGATGGAGATGATGGAGGGCTTTCACCAGGGGGTTGAAACACACGTCTAGAATAGTTTCCAGATAACATTGCTTCGAATGGATTCACCTTGAGAGGATCATAGGTGATTTTTATCTTTTTGGGTTTGGAAGGTGAGGTTTCAACAGCTTTTCTCTTGTTGTTTTGATCATTTTCATGATTTCCTGGGCTTGATGAGGAGTTCATGATGGATTTGCAGAAAATGAACAGGTAGGGTTTGATATGAATGCAAAAAGATAGAGTGAATAGAGAAAATATGAGAGGGAAGGAGAAGTGTTTGAAGAGTATTTAAAAGAAAATAAAATGAAACGAATGATGAATAGCATTTAATGTTACGTGACGTGAGGAGAGATAATAGAGACAAATGAGGTGACTAGCACAGTTACCTATGGTCGGCGTCCCTTCAACTGCACGCACGTTTATCCATGAATAGTAACGACAGGTTTACCATCCCGAGATAAAACGTAACAGCTGTTTTGCTTTAAAAGAGGTTCTGAATCATCTTAGACAATGAAACGTTAGTAATAACCGAATCATAATTTCTAACAGATTTCAATCAGAACTTCTGATAAAAAATAATCCATTTTCATTTCAGACGATACTCATACATGAGAACTTCTCATCTTCTCATTCTGGGCATAAATCCATACTGATGTTTTTCAGAATGAACTTAAACCTATCTTCAGCCAGGGGTTTTGTAAAGATATCAGCCCATTGATGGTCTGTATCAACAAAGTTTAAAGATATAACACCCTTCTGAACATAGTCCCTTATGAAATGATGTTTAATCTCAATATGTTTAGCTTTTGAATGAAGAATAGGATTCTTAGATAAACATATAGCAGAAGTATTATCACAGAATATAGGAATGTTACTCTCATATATCTGATAATCTTCTAACTGACTCTTCATCCAGAGCATCTGTGTACTACAACCAGCAGCAGCGACATATTCTGCTTCTGTTGTTGATAGAGCAATAGTTGCTTGCTTCTTGCTATACCAGGAGATCAAATGACTTCCAAGAAATTGGCAACTTCCTGAAGTACTTTTTCTTTCAATTCTGTCTCCAGCATAGTCAGCATCGCAGAATCCTACTAAGTTGTATTCTTTAGATTTTCTGTAAACTAAGCCAACATTAGTAGTACCTTTCAGATACCTTAGAATTCTCTTAACAGCAGTTAAATGAGATTCTCTAGGATCTGATTGGAATCTAGCACACAAACAAACACTGAACAGAATGTCAGGTCTAGAAGCAGTCAAATATAGAAGAGATCCAATCATACCTCTGTATAACTTCTGATCTACCTTCTTACTTACCTCATCCTTACCTAGGATGCAAGTTGGATGCATAGGAGTTTTGGCTTCTTTGCAGTCTAGAAGATTAAACTTCTTCAGAAGTTCCTTCACATACTTGGTTTGGTGAACATACGTTCCTTCTGATGTTTGATTTATTTGTATTCCAAGGAAATACTTGAGTTCTCCCATCATGCTCATTTCAAACTCAGCCTGCATAGACTCAGCAAACTCCTTTCCAAGTGTAGCATTAGATGTTCCAAAAATAATATCATCTACATATATTTGACAAATTAAAATATCCCTTTTAAAGGTTTTACAAAAGAGAGTAGTGTCCACTTTTCCTCTAGTGAAACCATTATCCAGAAGGAAAGAACTTAAGCGTTCATACCAAGCTCTGGGAGCCTGTTTCAATCCATACAATGATTTCTTAAGTTTAAAAACATGATTAGGAGACATAGAGTCTTCAAAACCAGGAGGTTGATGGACATAAACTTCTTCATCTATATAACCATTTAAGAAGGCACTCTTAACATCCATCTGATAAAGAGTGATGTTATGTTGAGTGGCAAATGAAATTAATAGACGAATAGATTCTAACCTGGCCACTGGTGCAAAGGTTTCTGTGTAGTCAATCCCTTCTTGCTGACTATAACCCTGAGCCACCAGTCTGGCTTTGTTCCTTACCACTTCACCTTTCTCACTGAGCTTGTTTCTGAAGACCCATTTTGTACCAATTATATTGAATCCATCTGGTCTAGGAACAAGATCCCAAACATCATTCCTTGTAAACTGATTCAGTTCTTCTTGCATAGCAATTATCCAGTCTGGATCTTCTAGAGCATGATCAACAGAAGTTGGCTCGATCAAAGATACAAGACCTAATTGACAATCTGCATTGTTCTTAAGGAATGCTCTTGTTCTGATTGGATCATCCTTCTTTCCAAGAATGACATCTTCTGAATGACCAGAGATGAGTCTGGATGATCTTCTGACAGATGGTTCTTCAGAAATGCTTAGATCCCCCAGAGAAGCTGATACTTGATCTTCAGATTCTTTGCTTCTGAGAATCTCTGCTTCTGGTGCGTTGCTTCTTGGCTCAACAACTTCTGATAAATCAATATCACAATCTGCAAAATTATCAAACTGCTTTGGTTTTTCAGAACCAAGCTTATCATCAAACCTGATATTGATTGATTCTTCTACAATCAATGTTTCAGTATTGTATACTCTGTAGCCTTTTGAGCGTTCAGAATATCCAAGAAGGAAACATTTTTGTGCTTTGGAATCAAACTTACCAAGATGATCTTTAGTGTTCAGAATAAAGCATACACATCCAAAAGGATGGAAATATGAAATGTTGGGCTTTCTATTCTTCCACAATTCATAAGGAGTCTTATTTAGAATAGGTCTGATAGAGATTCTATTCTGAATATAGCATGCAGTGTTTATTGCTTCTGCCCAGAAATGCTTAGCCATATTGGTTTCATTGATCATGGTTCTGGCCATTTCTTGCAGAGTCCTATTCTTTCGTTCTACAACCCCATTTTGCTGTGGAGTTCTAGGACAAGAGAAATCATGGGCAATACCATTTTCTTTGAAGAATTCTTCAAAGGATCTGTTCTCAAATTCACCACCATGATCACTTCTGACCTTTATGATTTTACACTCTTTTTCAGATTGAATCTGAATGCAGAAATCAAAGAACACTGAATGAGTCTCATCCTTGTGTTTCAAGAATTTTACCCATGTCCAGCGGCTATAATCATCTACGATGACTAATCCATATTTCTTCCCTCTGACAGATGCTGTTTTGACTGGGCCAAACAGATCAATGTGCAAGAGTTCTAATGGCCTTGAGGTAGAAACAACATTCTTGGACTTGAATGCAGGTTTGGAGAACTTGCCCTTCTGACATGCTTCACAAAGAGCATTTGATTTGAATTTCAGATTAGGGAGTACTCTGACCAGATTCAGTTTGTTAATCTGAGAAATCTTTCTCAAACTAGCATGACCTAATCTTCTGTGCCAGACCCACTGCTCTTCAGAAACAGACATAAGACAAGTCACCTTCTGACTCATAAGATCTTGCAGATCTGTCTTATAAATGTTGTTCTTCCTCTTGCCTGTAAATAGGATTGAGCCATCCTTCTGATTTACAGCCTTGCAAGACTCTTGATTAAAGATTATATCATAACCATTGTCACTCAATTGACTGATAGATAAGAGGTTATGTGTTAATCCTTCTACAAGAAGTACATTAGAAATGGAAGGAGAGTTACCAGACTTTATAGTTCCAGAGCCAATTATCTTGCCCTTCTGATCTCCTCCAAACTTGACTTCTCCTCCAGACTTAAGCACCAGGTCTTGGAACATAGACCTTCTTCCTGTCATGTGTCGTGAGCATCCAGAGTCCAGGTACCATGACATGTTGTGCTTTGTCCTTTTTGCAGTCAAGGATATCTGCAATAGGAATAATCTTATCCTTAGGTACCCACATCTTTTTGGGTCCTTTCTTGTTAGATTTTCTCAAGTTCTGATTGAACTTGGGTTTAACATTGTAAACAATAGGAGGAACAGCATGATAATTCTTAATGTGAGTTTCATGATATTTCCTAGGTTGTGTCACATGCTTTTTGGTGTGTGTTATATGAAAACTTTGAGCATGTGAAGTGTGCCTAATATCATGGGAGTGGCCATACTTGAACTGATCATACAATGGCTTGTATGTGATTTTCATTTCATCAACAGGTTCAAGTTTGTATGGGGTTTCACCCTCAAAACCAATGCCAACTCTTTTGTTTCCAGACACAACATATATCATAGAAGCTAGCTGACTTCTGCCAATACTTCTAGATAAGAACTTCCTGAAACTTAAATCATATTCTTTCAGAATATGGTTTAGACTAGGAATGGATTTTTCTGAATCAGAAGGAGATCCAACATTATTGGATAATTTTAAAAGTTTTTCTTTTAATTCAGAATTCTCCAACTCAAGCTTCTTTGTTTCAAATTCAAACAACTTTTTCAGCTTTTTGTATTTGAGACTAATTTGAGACTTGAGTTCCAGAAGTTCAGTTAGACCGGAAACTAACTCATCTCTAGTAAGTTCAGAAAATACCTCTTCAGAATCTGATTCTGATGTAGATTCTGATCCGTCATCTTCTGTCGCCATCAGCGCACAGTTGGCCTGCTCATCTTCAGAGTCTGAATCATCTTCTGACTCATCCCAGGTTGCCATAAGACCTTTCTTCTTATGAAACTTCTTCTTGGGATTTTCCTTCTGAAGATTTGGACATTCGTTCTTGTAGTGTCCAGGCTCATTGCATTCATAGCACATGACCTTCTTCTTGTCAAATCTTCTGTCATCAGAAGATTCTCCACGTTCAAATTTCTTTGAACTTCTGAAGCCTCTGAACTTCCTCTGCTTGGTCTTCCAGAGTTGATTTAGCCTTCTGGAGATCAGGGACAGTTCATCTTCTTCTTCAGATTCTGATTCTTCAGGATCTTCTTCTCTAGCCTGAAAAGCGTTAGTGCATTTCTTGATATTGGATTTTAATGCAATAGACTTACCTTTCTTTTGAGGCTCATTTGCGTCCAGCTCTGTTTCATGACTTCTCAAGGCACTGATAAGCTCTTCCAGAGAAACTTCATTCAGATTCTTTGCAATCTTGAATGCAGTCACCATAGGACCCCATCTTCTGGGTAAGCTTCTGATGATCTTCTTTACGTGATCAGCCTTGGTGTATCCCTTGTCAAGAACTCTCAATCCAGCAGTAAGAGTTTGAAATCTTGAAAACATCTTTTCAATGTCTTCATCATCCTCCATCTTGAAGGCTTCATACTTCTGGATTAAAGCTAGAGCTTTAGTCTCCTTGACTTGAGCATTTCCTTCATGAGTCATTTCAAGGACTCATATATGTCATAGGCCGTTTCCCTGTTAGATATCTTCTCATACTCAGCATGAGAGATAGCATTCAGCAAAACAGTTCTGCATTTATGATGATTCCTGAAAAGCTTTTTCTGATCATCATTCATTTCTTGCCTTGTCAGCTTTACGCCTCTGGCATTTACTGGATGTTTGTAACCATCCATCAGAAGATCCCATAGATCACCATCTAGACCAAGAAAGTAACTTTCCAGTTTATCTTTCCAGTATTCAAAGTTTTCACCATCAAATACCGGCGGTCTAGTATAACCATTGTTACCGTTGTATTGCTCAGCAGAGCCAGATGTAGATGCAGGTGTAGACTTTTCACTTTCATCAACCATCTTTTACTGAAGCGTTTTTCTCTTCCTGAATCTTTTCTAAACACGGTTAAGTGCTTGCACCTTAGAACCGGCGCTCTGATGCCAATTGAAGGATAGAAAAACACTTAGAAAGGGGGGGTTTGAATAAGTGTAGCTTTAAAAACTTGACAGATAAAAATAAATTGCACAGTTATTTTTATCCTGGTTCGTTGTTAACTAAACTACTCCAGTCCACCCCCGCAGAGATGATTTACCTCAACTGAGGATTTAATCCACTAATCGCACGGATTACAATGGTTTTCCACTTAGTCAGCAACTAAGTCTTCCAGAGTCTACTGATCACACACTGATCACTCCAGGAACAACTGCTTAGATACCCTCTAAGACTTTTCTAGAGTATACTGATCCACACGATCACTCTAGTTACAACCTGCTTAGATCACTTCTAAGACTTCCTAGAGTATTCTGATCCACACGATCACTCTAGTTCCTTACAACTTAATGTAATCAATTCTAAGAGTATTACAAATGCTTCTTGAAAGCTATAATCACAAACTGTGATATTTCTCTTAATCGTTTAAGCTTAATCTCACTAATATATTACAACAGCAATGTAGTGAGCTTTGATGAAGATGAAGATTCTGAGTTTTGATTTGAACAGCGTTTCAGCAAGTTTGATATGAGTTGTTTTGGTGCAGAATCGTTAACCTTGCTTCTCATCAGAACTTCATATTTATAGGCGTTGGAGAAGATGACCGTTGAGTGCATTTAATGCTTTGCGTGTTCCGTACAGCATCGCATTTAATGTTATACGCTTTTGTCAACTACCTCGAGCCTTGTTCACGCTGTGTCTACTGACGTAGCCTTTAGTAGCTTTTAACGTTCCTTTTGTCAGTCAGCATAGCTTGCCACTTGTACTTTCTTCTGATCTGATGTTTGTGAATACAACGTTTGAATATCATCAGAGTCAAACAGCTTGGTGCATAGCATCTTCTGATCTTCTGACCTTGAAGTGCTTCTGAGCGTGATACCATCAGAACTTCAGTGCTTCTGTTCTCTTGTTCTTCTGATGCTTCCATAGACCCATGTTCTGATTCTGCTTCGACCATCTTCTGATGTCTTGCCAGACCATCTTCTGATGTTGCATGCTGAACCATTTGAGACAAAGCTTCTGAGCGCTGAATTATGCGTACTCTTTATATATTTCCTGAAAGGGAAATTGCAATGGATTAGAGTACCATATTATCTTAAGCAAAATTCATATTATTGTTATCATCAAAACTAAGATAATTGATCAGAACAAATCTTGTTCTAACAATATATATATATATATATATATATATATATATATATATTCACGTCGCAACTTTGTGACATGACATTCACGTCACTAAATTCTAGCCTTTTATGTGCCATGCCTGCTACAATAGAAAAGTTATTGATTTTTGTGTTGGATGTTGCGACGTGATTTTTAGGTCACAAATTAGTGACGTGAAAATCATGTCATTACCCATTTTCCACTCACTCCCCTACGGTGTAGGCGTACACGTCGCAAAAATTAGGTGTGACATGATTTTCTTGTTAGATTAATAATTTAATTAATCGAATATGAATTGAAATAATTAATTACTAATTAATTATGTTATGGTCGATATTATTAAACACTAATTATTGATGAATTATTTGATTGAATTTTGTGCCTGAATGGACCGTGATGTGTTGGATCATTCAGTTATGCTCAATGAGATGTCCCTGCCTTCATCCGTTTAATTATTTAAGCGTTTCCCCATTAGACGATTAATTTACTGTGAAAACCCTAAACGACAATGAGGGTAGTAATCTTATCACATCACTACGGCAGTCCCTCAAATTCTAACAAGGTACATCGTTCTAATTATTCTTGATTAATTATAATATTTCAATATGCTATAATTTGTGTCTATTCGATTAAGTTAAATCTATCATTTCCATGTTGGGGCATGGGAATCACGTCACTGAGCTTTTTCTTTTGTAGTGACGATTAATGTACCATAATGAGATATTCAATTCTAAGTCCAACCACTAATTTCCAAGGATCAAATCCCTTATATCTTTAGGACCGACATATAAATCTCTAAATCTTGACCATGTTCTAACTTAAGAGGAATTAGAACTTTCTTATCCATAACGTGACCTACCAATTTGGTAATTGATTCTTTAGAAGGAGCCAATAACTCATTATGGATATCGGTAGGGGAGGCGGAACAACTTCCTTATGTGCTTGCACCACGCACAACAATTCTTTCAGGCAATTTATCACCGTCTTCATTTGTACACTGGTGGATGATTCCATTGATTCTCTACATCATAAAAATAATAGGAACACAAAACAAAATCAACACATTATATATCATACATTTCAGATAAAACAATATTCTAACATACTACATATAATTCTTTCATGTCTTTCACGTCCTGCAATTTTCCGCTTCTATGCTAACACATCTTCAAATTCTTTCTTTTGACTTTCCAACTTCTTCTCAAACTTTTCAATCGTTTCTTTTTGTGTCAGTCATGTGCTTTTTCTAGATGTAATATAATATAATCTCAGGCCGATGCCATCTCCAACACCACAAACACTCTCACCATACTCCTTTATTCTGATTGCTTATATTAATATATCATGGCATGATTCTGGAACAAAAGAACCTTTACAGGCCGACACAACCAACAAATTCTATACAACATGATAAGATATATATTGTGCAATATATAAAGATTATCATTCCGTTGTGTTCTTATATTTAGTAATTCCGAACATCTAATGTATTATTTTCATCTACTATGTATTTGATATAATATATTTTAGAGTTGATTTAGATGATGTTTGTTTCAGTACTAAATTGTAATGCTTTACGTAATACAATTTTATATACTATTATGTGGGGTGTTACAATTAAAAATAAAAATATAAACTGCAGTTGATAAGATTTGAAGTGTGTCACTTAGTTAGTTTTTTTTCTTGTTTGTATAAACTACCTACAACTAAGAGAATAAATGATATTTAAAAAAAAAAAATTAAAACATAGCGCGTCAAGAATTATACATCTGTTATTTAATGACCAAGGTGAAAGATTTGTTATAAAATGTATTATTTATAGTAATGTATATTTGGAATTTTTTTTCTAATATTTAGTTCATTATTAAAAAAAAGGTTTGATAGTAAAATAAGAAGAGAAAAAATGAAAGAAAAATAAAGAGATATTGAATGGATGATTGGAAAATTGAGGTGTCCATATTTAAGCATTGATATTGTTTCTCTCAACATCTGTCATTATTATTTTCCTTTCTAATATGCATTTATTTAGATAATTTTAAACATGAGCAACATATTCAAACTCAATTCTCGTATAACATATACAACGATTAATATTAGCATAATCCACCAAAAATTTCCCACCATATAGATTTAGTCAAGAAGGAAATTTTTTAAAGAGCACAAGGGAAAGCAATCACTTTTGAAGGATAGTAAGTCCTTTCAAAACCAATATTTATGCACCAAATTGAAAGATGTATTTATTTAGATTTTGGTCAAATTTTACATACTACAAACTAAAAGAATATATCTCAATTTTTGTTCAGATTTATTCAGTGAAGTGATTGAAAATTAATTTGAATACAATTAATGGATACCATATGAAAGAAAAAATTGCATGCGTGACATGACATGCAACTAAAAATAAAAAAATTGATAGAATCCACTGACACGTGGAACTTGAACAAGAGTTAATGTCATTAAAACTTCAATCAATTTGAAAGAAGTATATGTTTGTAGGTTAATATGATTAAGGATGAGTATGATCTCCAGTTGTAGGAGGTGCAGGAGCGTTTGGAAGAGATTGCAAGAGAAGGCCATTACCCCAAGAAGACCATTCATAGTAATTTATGAATAATGGTCTGCAATTCACTCCTCCTGGTTGAGATGTTACAAAAATGATTAGTACAAGGAGCAAAACTCTGAAAAGGATCACTCTATAAGAGATAGCCATGTATTTAAGATCTGTTGAGCTTTGAGCTAAGAGTTTATTTGAATGAATTTGTATATGATGAAATATGTTGTGGTTTGATGAAAGAAGAGACACAATGCATTTATATATATAGGGACTGAAATTGAGTTGTTTATTGTTTTCATTTGACTATGATATGTTTGAATATTGAAAATATTGAATACCAATACCTTGGACTCACCATATTTACGCGCGACCCATATCTCACTAAAACATGACCAATTCAAAAAATTGAAAGAGTAAACACTAGAACGTGGTTCTAAATTGCTTAATTAATTCAATCAAAAAATATTTACTATTAATGTTTTTATGGAAAAAATATATTATTTAGGTTAGTTGAGTCTCAAACAATCAAAATGAGTATGGTAAAGAGTACTAAAGATATTTACTTACCTCGTCGTGCTTATGGCATGAGAGTTGAGTATCAAGCTAACGTTTGTTTTGACATTTTTAAAAAATGATTTTTATAGTGTTATATAATTTTGTGAAAATTTTTTTTACAAATAAATTTTTTTAAAAAGCTTCAAATAAATATTTTGTTTAAATAGTTATTCTTAAAATGTGATTTTAGATATTTTATTTATTTATGAGAAAAAATTTGGATATCAGAATTTTAAAAAATCACTTAATTTTGAAGCTATTTCAAATAGATTTTCATAAAAATCATTTTTAAAATACAACTTTTCAAAAAAATAGCGATTTTGACTAAGTTTCAAAAAAAAAAAACTTGTAATATTTTGAAAAACGATTTTGGAAAATCTATTTTAAAAAATACAAAAAAAATCCATTTTTTTAAAGCTGAAACAAACATGTCGATAGTTACTATTTATAGAGTATTGTTAGGCAGTTAGAATTAGAATACTAGTGGTTACAAATAGTTAAATTTAAGATTAAATATATGTTTAAGGTCTCTATAAATTAAAACATTTTGTTTTTGGTCACTATTAAAAAATTGTATATTTTAGTCTCTACAAAATTATTATACACGTAGTTTTAATTCATGCGGTTAAACTAATGTGTATTATTTAATAATTATTTTGCAGTCGTGTTTAGAATGTTATAAAAAGTTTCTTAAAAAAAAGAAATTCAAAATTTGATTTTTAAGTTGAGATTTACACTACCTTATATCATTATCTTTTAAAATTTTAATAATTCATATTTAATTCTTCTCATTTAAAAAATTCTAAATTTTGGTAAATAAATATTTTGCAGTATTCTAAACATGTATGAAAAAAATAAAAAAATTTAAAAGTTAAAGGATAATTAAATAATTTTTAAAATTTTAGAAAATAACAGAGACTAAGATTGCATGCATAAATTTTTTGTAAGGACCAAAATATGTCATATTTTTTAATAGCGACTAAAAATAAAATTTGAGATATTTATAAGAACCAAAAAAATATCTAACCCTTAAATTTATTAAGGGGAAGTTGTTAAACTCTTAAAATTTGACTCATGCTTATCAATTCTATTAGGGCCAACCACATTGACTACGGCCGATCATTCTCAAGAATTTGTCATTTTTCCAGAATCTTCTAATGATGAGAAAAGGATCTCAACTGCAAGTGCATTCAATGACTCCCCGCAATTCATTCCTAACAAATAACACGCCTGTTATTCCCTCTCTACTATATAGAGAGAAAGTGTCAAATTTAAGGGACAAATTTCAATTCACTCTTCTTCCTCACGTCTTAACTTGAACGTTAAATTGCTAACATTGTAGGTCAGCCCCTCTCCACCACGTCAGAAGCTCAGATCCACCATCACTTCAGATCCTGACTCCATTTCTGGTTTCAGAACGTAACAATGACAGTGTTTATGAAAACCGACTTTTGATTCCAGCATTTTCCATGATTTCACATTCATTTTCCAATTCGTCAGTTCATAATCTTCTTAGATCACCGAATCAATATCTTTGAAGATCGAACACGAAGATCCTTCACGTTCTATCCAATCGAGTGTCATTTCAACTTCATCTCCTCGAATCTTCATATCTCTAGTTTCTATAATTCAAAGTGATGGCTGGATTCAAAATTACTCGTTCTTTTGTTGCTCGAGAAACCTTTGTTGTTGTTGTAGCTCAAGCAGCAATCAATCGACCACCTCTGCTTCCTCTTCATTAGTAAAACATTGTGAATCTAGAAGTGATGATTCCACTGCATCCAGACCTAATACTAACTCCCAAAATAGTTGGATCTGTTGAGTTATCTCTAATTGAACCCTCTGATTTAACCTTTAGTTGCACAACCGAACGTCTTACTGGTTTCCAATTACTTTGAACAACACTTGGATAATAGTCGGTATCAAGTAGACTAATAGGCGGTGAATGTTCACCCAAAGTATACCATATGCACCAGGAATTTGCAAAGAAAAATATCAAATTCCAAGGAGAAGCTGCCCAAGTTGAGTAAATACAATGGAAAGGGAGATATAAACGAACAAGTGCAACTCGTCAATGAGCGATTGAACTTCTTCAGTGATACTGAAGCATCTAAATGTAATTTATTTTCCCTGACTCTGATCGGATCAGTCAGACTATGGTTCAATGGTCTATTCGATATGAGCATTAACTCATGGATTGATACTATGAACGGTTCTCTGAGTACTTTACTGCCTAGAAGCGACAGTCGGTGACTAAAGCTGCTTTGAGCGGAATTATCCCATGTAAGAAGAAAATCTAGTGGTCTTGCATTGACCGATTTACTCAAGTTGTTGTTAAAGTCAAAGGAGAGAAGGAAGGTCTTAAGTGCAGGATCTTCAAAAATGGCCTTCTGAAGGACCGTCCCTTCAGGTTGAAGATATGGATGAACCACTCAAGAGTTATTGAGTATGGATGAGTCTTACATGATCTTGGAAGAGAAGAAGACCACACACTTTGAAGACTACAAATGTCAGGACCAGTGGCAAAAATATGGAGGCTAGTAAAGGAAAGTGCCCATACATCGCCGCCATCACTAGAGGAGCGTCTCGGGTGAACCATCCCTCCAAGGGAACCATGAAGAAGAAAACCACTAAGATGTTGGCTGTTCACAAAAAGGACACAGGTACACAATGATGATTCATGATGGGCTATGTCGGGGTTTTGTGACTCAGAGAACGTAGAAGGGATCACAAATGAAAAATATTCCCTAGTAATCACAACTACAATTGGGAAATTTTACATCTCCCCGATCTTGATTGATGATGGAAGCTCATGCGACTGCGATAATGTATTCAAAGTTGTTTAAAAATATGAACCTCGAAAAAGGAATCTTATTTCCATATGAAGGCTTGGGCTTGTTAGCGTTCAACAAACGAATACTCGTCGATGGGAATACGAAAAGATGATGATATCAATAGGTGATAGAAAAGACGTTTGAGAAGTCAATTCGCAATTCCTTACAGTCCCTTGTAGGAGCGTCTACAACTACATCCTAGGAAAACCTTTTTCCTCTATGTTGGAATGTGTGGCTCACCGGTGCATCTCAAACTCGAGTACCACAACCTTCATAGAGAGTCGGTCATCGTTAATGTTGACCTCGAGGATAAAAGAGAATCTATTAAGTGCTCTAGAAGGCGTGACCATGGAGAATAATGTAGCTTCACTTACAAGCTAGATCAACATGATGGGGATCCGTCCCCCAAGAAGTGGCTAGGTCGACAAGGACGAATATGATAAATAAGAGAAGGATATCCCACCTAGTTATGTTTCCTTTTTCTTTACATTAAATATTGTGACTATATAATCACTCCAAATAGAAACGAGGGCCTGGTTCTTCCTTTCCACCGTCCTCACCAGATGGGTCACCCGATCAGTAAGAAACTCAAGGAGATTTAGGGGGAGCAACACACCCCTTACCCCAATAAGTGAGTTAAAAGTTGTCTTTATTTCATGCAATCTGCTAGAACGTCAAATTGTGAATGTTTTCCTCCATGTGATGATTCTCCTTGCGGCGACTGTCTATCAACAGAGCCTTCCAGCGACCGATTCCACTAAGGGCCAAAGAAGCTGAAGCACAGGAGTATACCAATCCAAAGTTGCTAGTTCTTCCTCCAAGTCAAGCCTTAACAAATTGGCAAGATACGAGCAATCCTCTTCTTAAGGAGGGATGCGACGATCTATGGAGAAATTTAAACTCAACCTCATCAATCACGAGTGGGGCAGAAAACCCGATGAATTATGGAACAAAGAGATAGTGTCCAAAGTAGCATCACTCCTTATCGACTATATTTTCCGCCTTATAAGCCAGAGTTGTACTTCATCCATTCTGCACTCAATCATTGTCAAAACGAATACATCACGAATAAGGAGATTGAATACAAAAAGATTCAAGATTTGTAGGAGCTTACCAAAGATGTCTTTTTGTTCTTCCCGAGAACAGACCCACATCAGCAATTAAACGTCTAAAGTGCATTGCAAGCGTTTTTCGATCAGCCTAATCTGTATCATGCCTTCTCCGAAGTAACCCACAACGCTAATGAAGCTCATCAGCCGTTTCTTCCTATACACGTCTTCTACAGTGAGTTCCTCTTTTTTTTATGTACATACACATTATTTCCCATAACAAAGTGACTCTTAGTCCAATACTTAAGGAATAGCTGAGCACATATTCTCTCTACTCCATTCCCAACAACGCAAACTGTCGCACGAGCCTTGATATTCATATTTTTACAATTTTTTAATAATATTTTTATTTGAAAATTTTAAATAATTAATTTTAATTTTTTATTTAATAACACATTATTTTTTACAACTTTTAAATTATATTGTATTTAATTATATTTATATTTTAAATTAAATATCATCAGAATAAATAAAAAATTTATTTATTTTATTTTTTATTTTGATTTGTTACATTATTTATATTCATGGTAAAAAAATTATATGATAAGTTTTATTATTTATCTTATTATATGATGTTATCTCAGTAGAAAATATATGAGCATTTAAGACATGATTATATCTGACACCCCATTTTTTAATATATCAGAAATCTCTTTGGTGGATATGGAATAATTTTTTCTGAATGTAATTTTTGATATTTATGAAATTTTCAATAATTTATTAAAAATTTTTAATAAATTGTAATCATCCGGAAATTTTAAAATTTATGATAAAATTTAGTAAATTTTTAGTAAAATTTTGGAAAATTTGAAATTCTTGGTAAAATCTCACGGAATTTCAAAATTTATGGTAAAATTTATTGGAAATTTAAAAAATTTTGATAAATTTTCCAGAAGTTTTTTGATATTTTTGGTAAAATCTCCGTGAAATTTTAAAATTTTTGATAAAATCTATTAAAAATTTCTGGTAAATCTTTTAAATTTTTTAAAAATTTAGGTAAAAATCTCACATTTTAAAAAATCTTCGATATGTATTTGGAATTTCAGATATCGTCCGAGAAATTTTTAATTTTTTTGTGAAAACTTTAAACAAAGTTATTTTAATTTTTTATATATTTTAGGGTTAAGTATGTTTTTGGTCTCTATAAATATCTCAAATTTCATTTTTAGTCCCTATTAAAAAAATGACATATTTTGATCCCTACAAAATTATTATGCACGTAGTTTTAGTCCCTACTATTAAACCGATGTGTATTTTTGAATGATTATTTTACAAACATGTTTAGAACGTTATAAAAAGTTCTTCGAAAAAAAAGGAATTCAAAATTTGCATTAATTTTATCATTATCTTTTGAAATTTAAAAAATTCATATTTAATTCTTCTCATTTTATAATTTAGTAAAGAAATATTTTATAATATTTTAAACACTTATGAAAAAAATTATTAAAAACTTAAAATTTTAAAGGTAATTAAATAGTTTTCAAAATTTTAAAAAATAGCAGACTAAAACTGAATACATAAAATTTTTATAGAACTAAAATATATTATTTTTTTAATAGGACTAAAAATAAAATTTGAAATATATATTATTTTTTTTTAAATTCTTTCAGTTATCTACGGATTTACCTGCGGATTTGCTGTTACCTGCGGATTTACCTGCGGAATTACACGCAGACTAAACATTAAAATATTCTGTAGGTAAATTCGCAGGTACACTACGCCAAATTTGGCTTTTAGCAGCACCCCTACGAAAGCGCTTTTAGGAAAAGCGCTGGCATAGGCTTCGCTAAAGACAAAATTAAAAAACACGCTAAAAAAGCGCTCTAATAGTGGGGGGGTATGAAAGCGCTTTTAAGAAGCGCTCTGGTAGGGGGGGTTATGAGAGCGCTTTTCAAAAGCGCTCTGGTAGGTGGGGGGTACGAAAGCGCTTTACAAAAGCGCTCTGGTAGGTGGGGGGAACGTGGGGGGAACGAAAGCGCTTTTCAAAAGCGCTCTGGTAGGGGTGTTTAATGAGAGCGCTTTTTGTCAAAAGCGCTGGTATAGACCAGGCTATGAGAGCGCTTTCCAGAAGCGCTTTAGTAGCCTTATTACTAAAATTTGATATTACGCGTTCAGAATCCCTAATTCATCTTTTTTCTCCCATTGACGCTAACTTGCCCAGAAAACCCAGAAAACCCATTTTGTCTCCCCCATCTTTTTTCTTCCACTTCGTCTCCCCCACTTTGTCTCCCACAACTCAAAGTTCTTCACCGCCGCCGCCGCCGTGTAGCATCTCGCCTCCACCGCCGCCGTCATCTTCATCTTCATGTATGTCACCTTGTTTTCTTTTGCTTTATTTTTAATTGTTTTTGTTCGACTGGCTATGTTTCTTAATAGGTTATAATCCATGAACACAATTTCTTGTTGCTTTGTTGTTGGGTACTGAATGTGTTGTGCTGAAGAACACAATTTTTCAAGAATAGAACACATTAGTGCCATTATTTTAGCTAAAAACAGAACTTTGATATTTTTATATCTAAATTGCAAACACATTTGTCAAGAATAGAACACATTAGTGCCATTTTCGTTTTTAATTATAATGGGTTGTTTGAAATGAAAGCATGAAATGAAAGCTATAGTATATGATATGAAATGAAAGCTATAGTATATTATGAAAGCATGAACTACTTGCTGCATAATTTCTTCTTTGTCATATCATTGAGTTATTTGAATTGTAATGGGTAGTTCAATTGAGGGTTAATAACTTGTCTACACCAAATGATTATTAAGAGAAACTACGTTCACTTTAATGTTTTATGGTTTTACTTGATTCTAAAATATGAGTGAGGATTCTTTCATTTCTTAAAAGGAGTAGAGTTTTGAAAAATGGAGACCTTTGTTACTAAAGTTTGTTTAATTGTATAAATGCATATATATTTGAAAGTGATAATATGTATTTTGTCTAATTTGATTTCTTATAATCTCAAAGCATTACTAATTCGATATTTATTTCATTTCATATTAAAAGTAATGTATGAAAATAAATTAAGATTCTATTTTAAAAAGACCGTTAGTTATCACTTAATCCTACTGGTGGTTATGTTGTAAGTTAGTTATAAAGTTAGACTGTTAGTTGAGGTTAATTGTTAGGACTAATGAACTAGCCTCTCATTTACGAACCAATGTATGTTGAACAAGCCGTGGTACACATGTATGCATCTGTTCTTTCTCTTGTTTGTAGTTACTAGCTAATTGATAATTGATTTCATATCATTTTAAATAATTGAGTTCTAGATTGGGTTTATTTTGATATTTGTTAGTAGTGGTGTATTTAACCGCATGGTGTGTGTGTTTAATTTTACAGTTACTTTGAAGTCTCTGGTTTCTACTTGTACAACGCCGATTCAAACCTACCCATCTCCCACATCAAGTCTAACTCAGGTTACTATCCCTTTCTTCTTGCTTATAGTTTGTTATTTTCTGCTTATAGTTTATTGTTTATGGTTCTATTTAATATCAATTTAGTGTCTCTCAACCAATTTTTTGGTTTGTGGACTTATATTACCTTGAAATAAGGTAATGTCTTCTTTAAGAATTCGGGTATTCTGATTAGGTTTTCTGATTAGGTATTCTATTATGATGATAGCTATTTATTATCTTGACAGAATTCCTTAGTACCTGATAGAGAAACCAAGAAGCATTTGTTTAGCTTAATTAAGACATGGATAAGACATGGATGAATTCAAACCGATTGTCGAAAGAGTACGAGAAAGGGGTATGGGAATTTGTTGAGTTTGCGGTTGCGAACTCCAAAGACACGCTTCGAATGCCGTGTCCTTGCTTGGGTTGCTGTTATGCCGGGGGTAAGGTTGACGGGAATCAGTTGGGATCTCATTTACTACGGTTTGGAATTGATAGAAGTTATACATGTTGGACAATGCATGGTGAGAAAAGTACCGGGAATGCTGGGTCGAGGTGTAATAGGAAGTATGCTTCAAACGACGATTGCACAGACACATACGATTGTGATCGAGTCGAAGAGATTGCAGAAGCGCTGGAAGAAGATCTAGCGGATTGTCCCAAAATGTTTGAGAGGTTGGTAAGCGATGCAGAGAAACCGTTGTATGATGGTTGTTCAAAATTCACAAGATTGTCTGCGGTGTTAAAGTTGTACAACTTAAAGGCGGACAATGGATGGTCGGATAAAAGTTTCACAGAGTTATTAGCCCTTATGAAAGATATGCTACCAGAGGATAATGTTCTTCCCAATCGAACGTATGAAGCCAAAAAGATGTTGTCTTCTATTGGAATGAGCTATGATAAGATACACGCATGTCCAAACGATTGCGTTTTGTTTCGAAACGAGTATGCAGCGTTGAATGAGTGTCCTAAATGTGGTGCCCCTCGATATAAGAAAAAGTTGTCTCCTGCTAAAGTCTTATGGTATTTTCCTATAATTCCGAGATTTAGACGCATGTATCGTAGTGAGACCGATTCAAGACACTTGACTTGGCATGCAGATGAAAGAATTATTGATGGAAAGTTGCGACATCCGGCAGACTCACCACAATGGAGTAAAGTTGATACTGAATATCCTGAATTTGGAAAAGAAGCAAGAAACCTTCGGTTGTCATTGTCTACTGATGGAATGAACCCGCATGGTATTCAAAGTATCTCGCATAGCACATGGCCTGTGATTCTTATGATTTATAACTTACCTCCGTGGCTATGTATGAAGCGTAAGTACATGATGTTATCTATGCTAATTTCTGGGCCTAAACAACCAGGGAATGACATAGACGTATACTTGGCACCCTTAATCGAAGATTTAAAGTTTTTGTGGGAGAGAGGTGTGGAGGTTTACGATGGGTATAGGAAAGAAAGTTTCAACTTGAGGGCGATGTTGTTTGGAACAATTAATGATTTTCCAGCATACGGAAATCTATCCGGGTACAGCAACAAGGGTCAAAAGGCGTGTCCTGTTTGTGAAGATGAAACCGATACGACACGATTGGCGCTTTGTCAGAAGAATGTCTTTCTCGGCCATCGTAGATTCTTAAATTCTAATCATCACTACCGTGGGTGGAGAAAAGCATTCAATGGAGAGGCCGAACATCGTACAGCCCCGCCTTTTTTGTCAGGTGATCAAATTTTTGAAAAGGTGAAAGATGTGAGCACTCAGTTTGGCAAGCCTTTTGCACATTCAATTGTCAAGGGTGGGTGGAAGAAGAAGTCAATTTTCTTTGAACTTCCATATTGGAAGTCGTTGTACGTAAGACATTTCCTGGATGTTATGCATATTGAAAAAAATGTATTTGACAGCGTTATAGGTACGCTACTCAATATACAAGGAAAGTCTAAGGATGGCGTTAACATAAGGAATGACATGGTAAACATGGGGATGAGAACTGAATTGGCGCCCGTGACGAAAGGAAGACGAACATATTTGCCACCTGCTGTTTACACTCTATCTAGAAAGGAGAAGAAAACATTGTGTAAGTTCCTCAGTGAAGTAAAAGTTCCAGAAGGCTACTCTTCAGATATTAGAAGACTTGTGTCCATGAAAGACCTCAAGTTAAAGAGTTTGAAGACGCATGATTGCCATGTTATAATGGAACATTTTTTACCAATAGGTATACGTTCTATTCTGCCAGAAAAAGTAAGAAGCGCAATAACTAAGCTGTGTTTCTTCTTCAGGTCTATTTGCAGTAAGGTGGTCGATCCCGCGATCTTACCAACATTGCAAAATGAGATAGTTGTTACTTTATGTGATCTTGAAATGTATTTTCCTCCCTCGTTTTTTGACATAATGGTTCATCTAGTCGTTCATCTTGTGAAAGAGACACAACTGTGCGGACCAGCTTATATGAGATGGATGTACCCTGCTGAACGTTATATGAAAATATTAAAAGGGTACGTGAAAAACAGAAGTCGACCGGAGGGTTGTATTGCCGAGCGATACGTTGCTGAAGAAGCGGTTGAGTTTTGTACTGAATATCTGTCAAATGTTCAATCAATTGGACTCCCCAAATCTCATATTGTCGAAAAAAAAGAAGGAAAAAGGCTAATTGGAAATAAAGTTGTGACAGTATCAATGGTCGAACGGGATCAAGTGCACTTGTATGTTCTGCACAATGAGATTGAGGTTGAGCCGTTTGTTGAAATGCACAAAGTTGTTCTCCGAGATTTAAATCCAAATAGAAATGAGAACTGGATAGTACGAGAGCACAATCGAAGTTTCATACCGTGGTTTAGAGATCATATTTATTCAAAGTATCGTTCAGATCCTGCTTCAGTAACAGAAAGGTTGAGATGTTTAGCCTATGGTCCATCTGTAATTGTACTTTCTTATAGCGCATACGCAATTAATGGATACACATTTTATACCAAAGAACAGGATGATAAAAGTACTATGCAAAATAGTGGTGTAACCTTGGTAGCTGAAGCTATGCACATATCAAGTGCGAATGACTTAAATCCGAAATTTGCAAATTTGTCATATTTTGGGGTTATCGAGCGCATTTTGGTGTTTGATTACGCGAAGTTTCAGATTCCTGTATTTGGTTGCAAGTGGGTTGAAAATAATAGTGGCGTACGAATGGATAAGTCAGGATTTTTGCAAGTGGATCTCAATAGGGTAGGGTACAAAGATGAGCCTTTCATTCTAGCCTCTCAAGCTAAACAAGTGTTCTATGTCAATGATCCGACAAGTACGAAATGGTCTATAGTGCTTTTATCTAACAAAATAGTTGATGAAAAAATTGAAGATCAAGGTGATATTGGTGTTGGCATTGAATCTTGTACAAGAAACGATCAAAATGAGAATGAATCTTGTATTAGAAATGATCATAATGAGGGTATTTGGATCAATCCAACCGTCCGCATTGTTAAGAGACGCGTAGTACACAAACCTACCAAGAAAAGAAAGAGACGTTAGTGATAAAGGTAATAGTATACATAGTCCGACTAATTTGTTTTATTCAATTTGGTGCATATTCTCGTTTTGTACATAACTTTTGAACCATGTATCCGCTTGTTGACTTCTTTACATGTAACTATACTATTTTGACGATTCCGGAGCTGCTCATGCACTTATCTTTACATTTCGGGACTATTTTTTTATCGGTTTTGCTTCTGCCCGTAATCAAAAGTCGGGCTTAGGGTCTGAATTTCGGAAAACCGACTTTGTTTTTGAGTCCGTGGCGACGTTTTACCATAGCCATGTAAATTTCGTTCAATTCCGATAACTTTCTTTTTTACGCTTATTTTGATTTGTACCGATTTCGTTTCCGATTTACTTGTACATGCATGGTTTGACTTCCATTTGACTTGTATAGATTGTTAGCTTATTAATAGTGTACTAATGTGCTTTAGTTTGTTTGATACAGGTTCAATGGCTTCAGATAGAGATGCTCCACCTGAAAACCCACCTGAAAACTTACAAGAAAACTCACAAGAAAGAGTTGCTTCGGATACAAATGCTCCACCTGATACTGAAGCAAAAGAGGTTGCACGAGGCATCACTATTATGAGGAGTATCATACGACATAGAGACCAAGGATTAGTGTACCGATTGGAATGGAATTCTGATAAACAACCAATTGGTCCTAATTCTGCAAAGTTGACAAGTTATATTGGTACACTTGTCCGTATGCATATTCCGGTCTCCATAGCTACCTGGAAATCGAAAACGAAAAATTTAGAATTGGAGGAGAAAAAACAAGCGATTTGGGAAGAGCTTCAGGTATATATCATATATGGTTAATTGTTGTTATTATCTTGACGATAAATTGTTTAAATTATTTATACTAACACACTATGCGTACGTTTTTTTGCAGAGGACTTTTGAGATACCAGATGAACGTAAAAGCTACATACTTAGTTTGGCCGGCAAGAGATATAGAGGGTGGAAAAGTTTTTTGACAAACACCTATCTTAAGGATAAAGATGGAAAATTTCTTGAAAATGCACCGGGACGGCCAACAAAGTATGCGACCTTCATTGATGAAGCAGATTGGGCTGAGTTTGTAAAGCAAAGAGATGAAGCTTTTCAGAAAAAGAGTGCCACGAATAGGGAGAGAGCATCCAAACCCGCGTATCCATACAAAAAAGGGCGTTTGGGATATGCACGCTTAGAGGATAAAATTGTAAGTAAATAGAAATTCGATTTAATTAATTGTCTACATGTGCATGTTTTAATTGACGATTTTATCGTTTGTGTCAATGCATAGTTGGAGGAGACTAAAAGTGAGGAAGCTTCACTTCCTGTACATGTGTTGTGGAAGGAAGCTCGTGTGGGCAAGAATCACGCTGTCGATCCCGATGTTCAGAGAGTTTATACTGAATGTGTAAGTATAATACTATGTCTTTAATTAAATCAAATGTTTTTTAATATATAAATGACTTTTTATCTCCACTAATAATTATTTAAATGTAAATGAATTACAGGAGACCTTGTCGCAATCGGCATCCACCGGTGAGGAGAGCGTACTTAGTAGAGTACTAGATGCTCCCGAGTATCCCGGTCGGGTGAGGGGTAAGGGTCATGGTGTGACTCCAACCTCTTTTTACAAGAGTCCTAGGAGAAGAAATCCTTCAAATGAAGAAGTGTTGCAAAAGTTGGCGGAATTGCAAGCACAAGTCTCTGAATTGCAAAGAGATAAAGAGGCGTATATGAGAGAAAAATGCAACACTTCATCGGTGAAAGAAACTAGTGATAAGGCTAGTATCAACTATCAAAGGAAATTTCCCGAGGTAATTATAATTTTTTTTCCTTTTAAATTGTTCTATTTTATTAATGATAATGACTTTATATTTACTATTGGTTTAGGGCATTTCATCTTGCCAACTATACTTATCGGAACCGAGTTATCGACTAGTTGGCAAGGGAAAAGTGCACAACACTTCGGGAGATTTACTTCACCACAGACCGCTCCCGGATGGACACCTGAAAGTATCGGTGGATGTTGTATTAGATCGTGATGCGATTCTACCGGTACCTGACATGGTCTCAGAGACGACATTGCTGCGAGATGCAATAGGATCGTTTGTTGCATGGCCCTCGGAGCTCATTACCATTAGTGATGAGGTAAATTGAAAACGATTATGAATCATTTAGTTTTCGAATGTCAATTCTAAACCGTTTATTAATTATGTTTTACATTTTATTTTTAGACTGCTCCTATAAAACCCGCAATTAAGGGTAAAGGGATTTTACAGGAGGAGGAGTCTGTTGCATCGCTAAAAGAGGTACATTTAAAGTGTTAATATATAATCTGAATCAAAATATGCATGATTTTATATTTTACCTAACTTATATGATTTTTAGGCATCCGCTCGGGAGTCACAACAAGTGACGCAGCAGGTTCGTAGCGTACCACCCAGTGGTCCTCCGAAGCAAGCGGCAAGAAAAGGCGGTGCTTTTGTGCCTCGATACCGGGCGACACTCGCAACAATGGTTGATATGTCCGATATGAAGGATGGTGCTTTACGGGAAATCGATATGGATGAAAGTGTCTTCGGTATTGAGTTCAAGTCACATATTACAATTGATGACTTGCAAGAGATTTTTAACCAAGATCAACTAGGCGTCAGTAATATGCATTCATACATCCGGTAATATTCACTCATCCGATATATTATTTAATTAGTCCCACAATATAATTTATTTACACTTTTCAATGAAAAGAATCTAATGTTTATTATGTTTTTATTTAAGGTTGTTGTATGACAGAGTGTTGCGCGGGACTGCATTGTCTAACAGATTCCGGTTCGTGTCTTCCGCCCATTGCAGCGGAATGGAAATTGTTTCGGATCCGGAATCTGTTAGACAGCGCTTAGTCGATAGATTCATGTCCACCGGCAATACAGAATGTCTGCATCTTTGGGCGTATAATACCCGACCAGTAGGGTTAGTTTCTCATTCTTTATTCATCTAATCTCTGTTTCTTTAGTGTATAGCAATATTTTCATATAACCTATTGTTTTAATTTATAGAGCACACTGGTTGCTGCTTGCTATCAACCCGATAAGGGAAGTCGTGTATTATCTGAATTCGGTAAAGGGTGAATGGACCAATTATCCGGCCATGAAGGAAATCGTTGATTTGTAAGTAGGATCGTTCTAAATATATATTCGTGTATATTTATATATTTACTTATTTGTGGGATTGATCTAAACATATGCTTTTATATATTTGTTAATTAGATCAATACAAGTATTCCGTAGTCAACGGGACGCACAGGTATCCCGGACTAAATCAAACAACATCACCTGGATCGAAGTGCAGGTACATTACTTTTCACAAATTTGCTTATAATATTTATGCTACTTGGTAAAACAAGACAACTTATATAGAATCTTATTTGTTTTTCTATGTAGTGTCCGCTACAGCGTAACAGTTCAGACTGCGGATACTTTGTATTGAGGTTTATGAAAGAAATCATTCAGGCGAATCAATTAGAGATTCCTCCCACGGTATAAAGTTATAACTTAAGATAATTTCATATAATTTATTACATTTACCTAAATATATTATTCATATTATGTTTTTGTTTTATAGTACCTTGACGAATTCCGTGCTGCTGGGTACTCGAAGCTAAAGTTAGAAGAAATCAAAGAGGAATTGTGTCAATTTTATATTAAGCTATTTTTCATGCAGATTTGAACTATAATATTGTTGATTTTGTAATGATGTATATATATAATTTTGTAATGATGTATATATATAATTTTGGATATTATAATGGTATATATTAGTATATATATTGTCTTACTGATGGCTGAAATAATATAGTCGAAAATATATTACAGGTCGAAAATATATTACAGGTCGAAAATATTACAGGTCGAAAACATTACAGGTCGACTGGGAGGATTAAATTATAGGCTGCACATAAAAATACCTCATTTAGCAACTACAGCGCTTCTAAAAAGCGCTCTTAAAGGTCCACATACTAGAGCGCTTCTTAGTAAAAGCGCTGGCAAAGACCAGTAAAAAAGCAAAAAAAATTAAAAAATTACGCAGCATACAAAAGCGCTTTTGGAAAGCGCTCTGGTAGGCCCCCCTATGAGAGCGCTTTTTCTGGAAAAAGCGCTCTCATAGGGGGGCCTACCAGAGCGCTTTCCAAAAGCGCTTTTGTATGCTGCGTAATTTTTTAATTTTTTTTGCTTTTTTACTGGTCTTTGCCAGCGCTTTTACTAAGAAGCGCTCTTAAAGGGGGATCTACCAGAGCGCTTTTTCCAGGAAAGCGCTCTAATAGGGGGTCCTACCAGAGCGCTTTTTCCAGGAAAGCGCTCTTAAAGGGGGGGTCTACCAGAGCGCTTTTGAAAGCGCTTTCGTAGCCTACGCCAGCGCTGGCTATGGCAGCGCTTTAAAGCGCTGTTAAAGGCCAAAAAAAGCGCTGTGAAAGCTGTTCCGTGTTGTAGTGGTAACTGGAATTTTTTTTTTAAAAAATAGGAGGCGCCATTTGAAATGGCGCCTAGGTGTAAAACACCCCCAAACATGATTATTGAGGTAATTTTCTTAAAATATTGGTTAGTTATGTATTTTTTTTTTTTAAATTTGGTTATTAAAAAAAAAAATCCATGAAACATACCTTTTTATTTTTTTAAGTGTCATTTTAAAAAAAAAACTCTTCAACCAAGATAGTGGATTATTAGAGTTGTTTTTTCTATTATACCCTCATTTATTTTCTCTTTCTAAATAATTTCAATAATCACTAAAAAAATGACTAATTAAAGAATTTATTGAGAAAGTAAGGATATAATTGACAAGAAACAAAAAAATTCATCTAAGATGACACTTAAAGAGAAACGGAGAAAGTGTATTTTTTTATTTTTAGAATACGTTAATAACATAAAAGATATTTGAAACCCGCCAAAACCCTCCAAAACTCTCGTCAAAACCCTCAAAAATCTTTCAAAATCCTCCAAAACCCTTCAGAGATGAGTTCAATACAAATTTTGAGTTTTCCAAAATTAGAAAGTTTTTCGTATTATGAATAAGAACAAACCTTCTAAAATCTTCAATCAAAATCTTTTAGTTCTTTTTGTTTAATCATTCTCTTTTTTCAAAATCTTCCCCTTGATTTGTGAGGATAATTGATAATTATTTATTATTATAGATAATTTAGTATAATCTTTATAATCATTTTTTATTATTTTTAATATGGACGCAACAAAACATTAACAAGAATTTCCATATTTTTTTGAACAAATGTTGATAAAAAGATTAGTTAAAATAAAATATGCTTCTTTTTGAAACATGACACAAACACTCTTGTAGATAAATTCTATCCCTATAGTCGGGAGGAGGCTATTGACAAATGCAATTATACTTTCCACTGGTTGAATTTACGAAAGAATGTTTATAAGTGCATGGCTAGACCATTTATGTTTGAAGATTGAATGAGTTAGGACATGGAATGCTTCAAACCAATACGTGGGTCGAAAGGCACTAAAGGAAGAATTCAAATCAAAGTTGCAAGCAAAAAAGAACTTAATTCAAAACAAAAGGAAGTAACATAGGAAGAGGGAGAACAGTTGACCACGACCGGACTTAATTAACAAGAGCATTCAATATCCTCACGGACCCTTACTCTTTTTTTTATCCAACTAACTTAATTATCACAAGGTGCAAATAGGAAAAACCATACATTTATATGTTGCTTTTAACTCAACCTTTATAGCTAGATGGAGTGTTTATCTTAGTAAAATTTAAGTGTTTGGATAACGAGGTATACATGGGAAGAAATTGTCAAACTAGCTAATTACTCTTTCTATGAGAGTTTAGAGGGATTATACTAGCTAATTCCTATAACTTGGATTCCAATTAACATTTTTAAAAGTAAAGTAAAATTAGATTACAAAAGTATTACATGTCAAAATTTGAAGAATGAAATCCTATTCTCAAAAAATTATTAAACTTTTTTTTAGAATGATTTAGTGGGGAAACAACTTTCCCACTTAATTCCGTTGCACTTTCTCTCTCTGTGTTTCTCCATGTAAAAAAAAACTTGACATCACAATGATAATAGGCTTCTTGTGAAAAACGATGTCAAGAACAAAATATAATAGGAATTAGGGAAGATAAGAAGAACACAAGAGTTGGCTATAACTGCTATTTTTTTTTACTTTCTCATAAAACAAGATTACAAGTTTACAAGAATAACAAATAACCTCTCTCACCCTAAATTAGGATTTGCAGCTTAGCAATGATGAGAGACTAGTATGCTATTTATAATAAAACCTAACATACTAACTAATGAGCTTTTTCCACAAGGCCCATTACACAAGCCAACTTAATAAACAAGCTAATTCAACAAATTAGGGTTTAAACACTAAAACCTAATTTAACATGCTAACAACTCTAGCATCTTCTACACAAGCATGTGAACAACCTTTGACTTCATGCTTAATCCTGTTGAACCAAGAAGCTGCCCTTCAACCATACTAGAGTTCGATCCAATATCTCACAAGGCTAGAGAGACCTAAGATAATTATTCGAAAACCTCTTCAACGGAATGATTGTTTCTTACAATAATAATAATAATAATAATAACAATAATAATAATAATAATTTATTAGTCTACAATTATATTTTCTTTAGAGGCACAACATTCAACTTAGTATTATCCATATATCTTCGTATTTAAAGTGTACTATATTACTTCAAAATGAATATTTTAAATGATTTTTTTATAACTCTTTGTTTTTTTTTTAATATTTAGAATGCTATTTTATTTCTTTGACTTTTTTTTAATGATCTAATTGAATCCTAATTGCATCGGTAGTTCTAGAACTCATCATCATTGGTGATTTCATCTCCTTTTTCAATGTCTTATAAACCCACAAACTACATTTCAAAAGATCTTGATGATTCTCTTCAAGTCGCAAATCAACGTCTTGATAAGCATATCATCCACAACCCCAACCTTGAGATAGTCAAAGAAACCAAGAAGCAAACTATCTTTATACAAATGGGTTAGTTGGAAACCAAGAAACAAATAATCATTGCGATAATGGATCATTGGACAACAACATTGATGAGCATATGAAACTAAATTTGCATACCTCACATTTCTCATTACTCAATAATTTTCTATCATGACAAAATCTCCATCATAGATTTGTATTCTGATTCTTCTGCAACGCCTCATTCACTTGCGCCATCACTTGAGACAAGGCTCATAGAGCATCAACAACCGCTTCATCATTTCTACCTCTAGCCATTTCTTTCTACGCAATCATCCAGACAGATTAACTAATCATAAACAGAAAAGCAAATAGCAGTTATCAACAATAAGCACCAAGAATGTTCACACATGTGTCGCGCACACACGGCATAACCACGTTTGCAACCTAGGCTGAATGGACCAACCTGGATTTGATACCAACTATGTTACAACCTAAAACCTCGACTCTTAATTTATAGGAATTAAACACTCATTTCAGGATGTTACTGAAACCAAACACACATATTCTTTCCAAATAATTTCAAAAATTCGCAGCGGAACTCGATAAATAACACATACTTCAATTTTATTTCTTCAAACTGAAATACTTAATTAAAATAACATAATCCAAACGTTAACTCAAACAATTAAACGACCTGTTCCTAGATGTTAGAGATCAGAGCGATAATCCAACTAAACAACAATAAAGCAATAAATAAATGAAGAGATCTCTAATGCCATCTTCCCACTCACAACAACACTTACTCCTCCTGAGTGTATATACCATATTGTACAAACAAAAAAGGGGGTAAGAATAAGCTTAAATAAATTAACAGTTTAAAAGAATTCAAGGGTAGCATGTTCATCACAATCATCCAACATACAATCCGTAATAAAACAAACTAAACTAATTCACAATGTCATTATGTATGCAATGCAAGTCACAACACGAGACTCATCCCCGTCTATTTAGGATCATTGTTGATATTATATTTCCTAATTTGAAGCACCAACTGGACCAAATTAATCTGTCTCAACCACCGCGACACATGAAAGGTGGTCAAAGTTGAGTATTTTCGTCCATATTTCGACGATAAACGTTTTTGCTTCACAAACATACAACTACAAAACAACGATGATCTTAGAATCATGTTCGTAAACTTTGATTGGTATTATTCCTTAGGGCATACCGAGTTAGATACTAACCTAATAAAATATGTTGATGTTATGTGTTTACTTTTTATTCATCCCAGGACCTTTGATAAGATCACTGTGTGCATGATTGAACACAATAAACAAGGAACTAGTTTGTATGATCTATGTTCTTGTTTGTATTTAATTGATGTTTGTAATTGTTTGTATTTAAGCTACAACATCATGTTGAATTTCATAATATTTATTAAAGTGTTTCAATTAAATGTTTTTGTTCATGGATTCAACAATTTTGGATTCTAGAATTCTAAGGGTTCCAAAAAAAAAAAAATCTGTTATAAAATTCACCAAATCAATATAGAGATGAATGTTTTATGAAGGAGAGAAAGAGAAGAGAGAAAACAATATTATATTATCTTCTTCCAAAAGTACCATTTACATTGCAATATGATCCATATTTATAGTACATGACCAATAACAACCATTAACTGAAGGAATACACAAAGGTTAAGAACTTAAATTATAGGAGTTAAGGAATATAGAAAGATTGGGGAAAATGAACATCCACATCTATTTACTATTATTCATAACACTCCCCCTTGGATGTTCATTGAGGATATGTCTCGTTAAAACCTTACTAGAGAAAACCCAGTGGGAAAAATTCTAGTGAAGGAAAAAGAGTACAATATTCTTTAAATGTGAATTGCCTCGTTAAAAACCTTACCAGGAAAACCCAGTGGGACAAAACCATGGTGAAGGGAAAAAGAGTGCAAAACATATGTATTTCTCCCCCTCATGTAGACATTTACATGTGAGACGATATTATTTGTAGTAGTTGCTTAAAATTTCTTCTTGGAAGTGACTTCATGGAGTGCTAATAGTTATGCAGGATTTGATGAAGTTGTTGCCATGAGTTATTCCATAGATCGCCATGAAATGGTTGTACCATCACATGTAAACAAATAACCTCTTTCAGATCTACCCTTGTGAGAATCTGACAAGTAACTAACATATCTAAGATAACGAAGTATATGTTTGACTCCGTTCAAATGTCTTCATGTAGGCGAATAATTGTATCTTCGTAATAGATTGACCACAAACGATATATCGAGACGTGTATAATTAGCAAGGTATATTAGTGCTCCAATTGCACTAAGATATGGTACTTCAGGACCAAATAATTTTTGTAATCATTTTCTTGAGGCCTGAAAGGATCTTTCTCTACATCTAATGATATAACAATCATTGAAGTAGACAATGAATGAGATTTGTCCATATAGAAGTGTTTCAACACTTTTCTATATAATCTTCCTGATGTACAAATATTCCATTGTCCAAATTCTCAACTTGTAAGGCTAGACATAATTTTTGTTTTTCCTAGGTCCTTCATCTCAAACTCTTTCTTTAAGGAATTTATAGCTTTTGGAAGCTCTTCAGGAGTTCCAATAATATGTATGTCATTCACATAGATAACTAGTATTGCAAATTCTTTTCCACATCATTTTATGAAAATACAAGTACAAATTTAATATTTGTATATTCATCATTTAGTAAATATTCACTGAGGCGATTATACCACATGCATCCAAATTCTTTCAGCTCATACAGAGACTTGTTCAGTTTGATGTAGTAGTTTTCTTGAGATCCATAATTACGTGCCTCTGGTATATTGAATCCTTCAGAGATTTTCAGGTAAATGTCACTATTAAGTGAACCATATAAATAAGATGTCATTACACCCATCATGTTCAAATTAAGCCCTTCATGTGTTATAAGGCTAATTAATTATCAAAAATTGATTGAATCCACTACAGATGAATATGTTTTATCAAAATCAATCTTAGGTCTTTGTGAAAATCATTGAGCAATAAATCAAACTTTATATCATTCTTATTTTTCTTTTTCACAAAAACTCATTTATATCACATTAGTTTCACATCTTGATATGTTTGAACTACAGGTCCAAAAGTGAGTTACTTGTAAAGTGAGTTTAATTCTTCTTCAATTGAATATATTTATTTTGGTCAATTCTCACTTAGTCTACAATCTTTAATATACTTTGACTCATGATCTTCGTTATCATTGATCACTTTTAGCGCTATATTGTATACAAAGACATTGTCAATATTGACTTTATTTGGTTATCTCAATTTCGATTCCATTCCATTTCATCCATGACATAATTTATCGAGATCTCTTTATTTCATATTTCAAGTACTTGATTTGTTCTTCTGGAACTGAAAATTAAATTAGGTCACAATGCTCTTAGCATTTTCATATCCTCACTTGGGTCATCTTTAGTTTCTTTTCTTAGTAGAGGACTTTTAACATTGGAACCGACTTTCATACCACGCTTCAGGCGCAGCAACAACTCTATTGCAATATTATATTATCCAATAGGAGAATCCACTTTGAGTGGAGTATTATCAGCTGATAATTTATTTCATATACTTTGCAAATGAATTATATTTTGAACTTCTGGTTCATATTGATTTGTACGAGGATCAAGACAACAATTTATTTTAAATTGTTCATTTGAACTTCTTGTTCATGATTTTAGCTGTTCATTTGAACTTCTTGTTCATGATTTCAGCTACTTATTCCCTCCCCCTAATATTGGGAAAATTAATTTATCAAGTGATAATCAGCCTACTAGGCTGCAATCAAGTATTTAATTATTTTCTCAAATTATATCCTCAAAATTGAGATTCATATTAATTATATTTTTCCAATATTCTTTCATGACTCATCTTAATGTATTATATTGGAGCAATTGGAATATACACAACACATCCAAATGTTCACTTAGATGAGAAATATTAGAATAGATTAGGGAGGACTAAGATATAGTATCTTGTTGGCTTAATGCGAATAAATATCTTAATATCATACTTTGGGTGTTTCAAATATATAATTTAGAATTGATGATCTCATAAGTATCAACCATATAATTAACTTTAGACGTCTAAAGAATGGATCTTCGAGTCCATTTTCTTTTTATGAACATATATTACATGATATTCAATATTAATATTAATAATATATGTGATACACACTTCTGGTTGTGAGTAGAGACATATGCATGATATTTTAGTCGATGCAACAATTAATGTCATAAAAACGTAATTTCTCAAATTTTTATTTTCCTTTAGAAACACACAAAAATTGACTGGATTGAAGAAACTTCTGGTTCTTCAATACAAATTATTCGCATCATATTATATCCGAGATGACCCAACTGGTTTTACCAACGACACATTTCAGTGTAATTTGTAAACTACTGGTTTACAATGACATGTGCTTCAATTGTACTAATATAAGTGTAGTACAAACTCAAGAAAAAAGACGGTAGCTTTTCTATTACACATTTTATGTCCAAATTGTGTTGTGTAATACAAAGATATTCGATACCTCCAATATAATTCAAAACCAATATAATAGTATCTCATTATTAAACACTTTAATCAAACACATTCATATGAACATATTATCATATAATTATCAAACAATTACCCCTTATAAAATTAAACATATTTAATCATACAATATTATATCACTAAAATTATATCGTCATATAATTAATTTGATTTACTATCCTTCAGCGATGCTTGATAAGTTCTTCAGGAACTATATAAATAATTTGTTATAAACAATAATCTAAAAAATAAATAAAATATATAACCATCCTTCTGGGATGCGTTAAAATTATTTGTGTCATTTTTCTGGAATGACAATCTTTTAATGAACATATTACAAATTATGAATTTTTAGAACGATACAACAATTTTTTTTTTTTTTATGAAATCCTTCTGGGATTCAATAATATTATAGATGCGACCTTTTAAAGGTGATTGAACGTTGAATTCTTCTGGAATTCATCAATTATTGATAAACACAATACTCGATTAAACTCAATCTTTGAACAATAATTTGGAGATAGTTTAATAATAATCTTTTGTTCTACAAATATCACATCACAAACTATTTCCATAAACAACGGTCAAGAAAAATTATTCTTTGTGCAATCTTTCAGGGATGCTTGAATATTAAATTAACACTTTTATGTGTTAAAATTTAATTCCGGACTAACATATAGAAATGCTTTAATGTTAAATTCTTCCGGAATTTAACAAGAATGATCAAAGAAATCTAATATTATTGTACAAGGTAAATAAATTTCTCTACAAAATATATAAAAAATAAACATATTTATATGAAGAAAAAAAAATAGTAACAAAATCATGAATTATATTATATTAGTTCAAATATATTAAGATTAGAAAAATAACGTAGAACCTGGCTATATCATTACTCGTGTTGTAGAGTATCGTGCTGATAACGTGTTATAAAATTCACCAAATCAATATAGAGATGAATGTTTTATGAAGGAGAGAAAGAGAAGAGAGAAAACAATATTATATTATCTTCTTCCAAAAGTACCATTTACATTGCAATATGATCCATATTTATAGTACATGACCAATAACAACCATTAACTGAAGGAATACACAAAGGTTAAGAACTTAAATTATAGGAGTTAAGGAATATAGAAAGATTGGAGAAAATGAACATCCACATCTATTTACTATTATTCATAACAAAATCAAAATTCTCTAGAATCGAAAAAATATTTGTCATTTAAATTTTTTTCTAAAAGGGTTTCAAAGGTAAGAAAATAAAACTTACATCACAAACCATATTAAAAAAATATAGAGTTTTTATTAGGCTCCATTTAGAGAGGTGCACTTACTAAAAGTATAATAGGCAACAACCCTTAATTGCATGGAGCTGTCAAAGGGTTTTAGGCTTGTTGCTGCTGAAGAGCAAGCTAACGCAGAAATAGTAAAAAGCTCTACGCCTAGGTGATTTATTAGTGAATTGAATATCCATCTTTCCAACCTTATGGATGAGGTATTTATAGGAAACTCTTGGGTCTGGATATTAGGACCCAAGTGAATGGTAACAATATTCCTCTCTCTTAGGAGCATGGGAAGTGGAGCAGTTATTTTTCCTATTATCCAGGAGAATATGGATTCATTCTTTGACTGCCTTTACCATACAATTATTGGCTAAAGACACATCATTCCCTAAGTTTTCATAAGTGGGTGAGTGATGTAGCCAACAGACGAGTGATTCTATCAAGGGGCAAATACTATAGATAATGGGTGCACATGTGTGTTATCCAACCGTGTCTTATCCGCCTTCCCTTGGTGAATCTTGTGTTTCCTCTTGTGGATTTATACAAACATACCAATATAAAAGGTTTTACAAACAAATATACCAGTCATGAAATTTTCAAAAACCAATATCAATTTCTAATTTTTACATAAATATGATATATATATATATATATATGTGTGTGTGTGTGTGTGTGTGTGTGTGTGTGTGTGTGTGTGTTAATTCAAATAATCCATACAATTAGGTTTACAAAATAATTAAAATATTACAACTACGCATGTCAAAGCGGTGATTATTGATCACCATATGGTGGTAGCCGGTGGTGGTCAGATTAGTGATGTGTAGTGATGATCAATGGTGGTTTATGGTTAACTAAATGGTTATATTTCTATTTGGTGGTGGTGAAACATGGTCATATTAATTATCAGAGGCAAATGAAATGAGGATCGACGATTGTCCGAACGGAGGTCAACAATAGTGGTTAACAGTGGTTATAGTGGTGGTCATAATGTTGGTTGGTGGCCACTAGAGTGGTGATTGACTCTAGTGTGATTACATATCATAGAGGGGAAATGGTGATATGAGGTAATATTAATGGTTGTCTATATGGCCAGAGTGGTGGTCGGAGGTAGTCGAAATGATCGTCGGTAGCGGTTGGTGGTATCAAAATGGTAGTCATAATAGTGATGAGGGATTCATATTCAACTTGATATTGATATATTTAAACTCAAACTTCCAATAATAGTATATTAGAAGGTTGTTTGGTCCCTATAGCACTATTCCATATCCATTTCCTTTCAGGTTTGAGGCGTTGTCCACATATAGTATCCAATTGGGTGAGATCTCTTCACATATTGGTGAACTAAACTCTTCTAGAAAGTTAGCTAGCACTTATGACTTGATACTCCCTCTCTGTATGGATTGGATATCATACTCCAATAACTCAACTGCCAAAGTTACCATCCCTTACTAGATTTGGCTTCTTGATAACTTGTCAAATGGGGTAGTCAATTTTTACCTTACCCAGTACCCCTAAAAGTAAGGTCTAAGTTTTGTTGTAGTTATGACGACCGTCAAAATGATCCTCTTAATCTTTTGATACCTAGCCTCAATGCCCTTAATTTCCTTGCTTACGAAGTAAATAGGTTGTTCAACTTTATCTTTCTCCTGAATAAGCACTAACCTAATTGTCTGGTTAGTAGCATAAAGATACATATAGAGGGGAGAGCTTACCACCTAGCGTGTCAATATGGAAGGCGACTCTAGGAAAGTATTTAATTTGGAGAATTCTTCCCCGCACTCTCTTGTCCATTCAAATCTTTCCTTCTTCTTCAAAGTGTCAAAGAAATGGAATGCCTTGTCACCCGAACTAAAAATAAAACGGGATATATATGAAGGCTAAGTGCCTAGTTAATTTTTGAACCTCCTAAACACTAGATGAACTCCTCATGTTGATGATGGCTTGAAACCTATCATGATTTTCCTTTTTCCCTCTCCCAGTTAGCATGAATCATAGAAACTTTCTTTCCTGCACGCCAAACGAGCACTTGACTGAGTTTAAACACATGCTATACTTCATGACTGATTATAGGATATCCTCTAGGCTTGTGGAATTGTTTCCCCCTATGATTACTTGACTATCATGTATTCAATATAAACTCCCAGGTTCCATCATATCATCTTTGAGAACATATCAGATGTACGTCTTTGGTAGATGGTGACTGCATTCTTCATCCCAAAAGTATGACTTTGTAGTATTAGCTTCCATGATTGTATATTAATGCTATTTTGGGCGTGTTCAGTGAAACCTTCTTAATAAGATTTTTTCGAGAGTATGCGTCCATAAACCCTAGGGTTTTATAACTTGAAGACCCATCAATCAGATTACTTATATTGGGCAGTGGGTACGGATCTTCGGGTAGACGATGTTTAGGTCAGTGAAGTCAAAACACATGGGCCATTTATTTGATGACTTTTGAACCAAGACTATGTTACCCAACCAGGAATGGTACTTAACTTTAGTGATAAAACTAGAATTTCTCAACTTTTGAACCTCTTCATCAATAGTTTATCTCTTCTGCTCACCTACTTTGAGATTTCTTTGAGAGACTGGCTTCACTATGAAATCAATGGAGAGACGATGGCAGACCACTCTAGTATCTATTCATGGTATGTCCGATGGAGCTCAGGTGAGCAAGTATATGTTTCTTCTTAATAGCAGAACCATATCTTCATCTTCAGTACAAGACATTTTTGTGCCCAATTTAGTGACTTGGTAGTCTAAAGGTCCAATTTGTACCTCCTTTATGTCCTTTGTAGGAGTAAGCCTTTCGTTTTCTTCCTCCATCATAGGATTCCATTTTTTAGCCTTAATTTGCTTGCTCTTATCGTGGTGGGGCCTTGAATGCGGCAATTTGCTTCCTTCTCATATCTAAAATGTTTTAATAACATTCTTGGGCGGTCTCTTGACCCCCCTAAACCACCCTAACTCGCTCGCAAGGTAGCTGATATTTTATACATAAATGGAGGGTGGATAAGATCACCCTAATAGGTTGGCAGGCCGTCCCCAAATTGTGTTGTAAGGGGTGAAACATATACTATAAGATATTTCACCTTGATAGTTTCTGCGCTAGACTTTGAATCAAACATTGACTCGAGAGTTATATGGATCTTCATATGTATCTGTTTGCCAAAAGAATAACTAAAGAGCCTTGGAATTTTCGGATGTCCTTTGTATCAAACTGAAGTCCCCTAAAAGCGCTTCAGAACAAGATGTATTTGAGCTTCCAGGGTCAACCAACACTCACTTTTTATCCCAATTAGCATGTTGTAGCGTTATCACCATGGGATTGTTGTTGCGAGGGAGGATGCCAATAACGTCCTTGTTGGAGAAGGTGCTTTTGGATTTTTGACTCCTTCACTTGCCCTGTTTTGGGATCGACATGTATAATGCTCGTCGTCATAATTTGTTTTTTTTCATATTTTTGGCAGGAAGAACTAAACTCTTCAGCAAAGTCAAACCCTTATACTCTAGTGTTGACAAAAATATTGGAACATCATTTCGTCATCCTTTTGGAGAAGATGGTGATATTGAATGGTGAATGATAATGAGTGTGACTCATTCTAGTTTTTCAGGCCCCATGTTGGGCGCCAATTTTACTTACTAAAACTACAATATGTGACAACCCATAATTGCATAGGGATGTTAGAGAGTTTTAAGGCTATTACTGGTGAAGAGTAAGCTCACAGAGAAATGGTTAGAAGCTATGCACCTAGGTTATTTCTTAGTGATTTGAATATCCCCATTTCCCACTTTATGGATGAGTTATTTATAGGAATCTCTCAGACTTATATCTTAGGACTCAAGAGAGAGATTATAGTATTCTTCTCTCTCGCAAACATGGGAAGTGGAGCAACTATTTTCCCTATTATCATGTAGAATGTAGTTTTCTTCTTTGACTTCCCTTCGCATACAGTTATTGGGTAAGGACACGTCATTCCCCATATTTTCATAAGTGGATGAGTGATGTAGCCAATGGACGAGTGATTCCATAAATGAGTGAATGGTATAGATAATGGACGCACGTATGTGTTATCCACCTATGTGTTATCTACCCACCCTTGGTAAATCTTGTGTTGCCTCTTGTGAATTCTTTAAAAATTTATGAATACAAAAAATTTTCTATTTTCTATTTTTAGATTTACATAACATAAAATCAATTCAGTTTTGAGTTTTAAAATTTAGAAAAAAATCAATATCCATTTCAATTTTGTGTTACGAAATATTCAAAAACAAAAATCAGTTTCTATTTTTTCATAAACATAAAAATAATTATCACGGAAAACATATCCTAATTCAAATAATCCTTACAATTAGGTTTGCAAAATAATTAAAATATTATAAATGTGCTTGTCAAAATGATGATTGTTGACCGTCAAGATGGTGGTAGTTAATGGTGGTTAGATTAGTGGTAGGTGATGATGATTAGTTGTGATTTACTGTAGATGTGATGGTTAGAGTGTTAATTGGTAGTGGCGTTAATATATAAAATTAAAGTCTTTGTGTTCTGATTGTCAACAAAATTATATGCAAGAGATTGATGGATGTCGAAGGAATTTGAGTTGGTATGATAGATACTGTGGTGCTTTCGAATGCTTTAATTTCGACAATGGGCATATGTTATAATATATTCAAAAAGGCATTTGGAAAAGACATTCGAAGAAGTCATGCAAAGAGTCAAATCTTGACATATTGCATTGATCAAGCAAACAACTCCTAAAGGGACATGTGTCAATTTTAGATTAATGAAGTTATTAAATAAGACACTTATCAAAATATTAGATGTAGGAAGTTACTTCATTTTTTCTATAAATAGTTGTAATTACTATGTATTTAGGGGTTGTATCATATTTTTTGAAAACCTTGTAACATCTACGCCGCGGGGGCAAATGAGTTCAGTGGTGGACAGAGATGGATTCCGACCATCCTTTACATTTTCAACCAATTTAAGATCATTTTGTTTACTTTCCTTTTTCTCTTGCAATTCTATATTTCTTTTCATTTTCTTTATTTTTCTTTCTTTTGAATGCTCATTTTGAGTGCTATTTCTTTTAAGTTGTCATGAGACAAGTGGTTTTATAAAAGTTGTTGGAATCAATTCTAAAACAAATAAGAACATGATTTTATTTTTAAAGAATGCATGGAGTGATATCATAAATCGCGAGACTTGAACGAATATTGTAAAATAACTTTTATTCAGTCCTAAAGTGTTGATGGATAATGATTGTTTACATTACCAAAAATCGGTGTAAATAAGTGGTAACTCACAATGATCATATTAGTGATCAGAGGTAGATGAAATGAGGATTCACAATGATTTGGTCGGCGGTCGACAAAGGTGATTTATAGTGGTTATAATAGTTTTTGTGGTGGTCTTACTGATAATTTGTGGTGATCAGAGTGGCAATCTACGCTAGAGTAAAATAGTGATATGCGATAATCATAGTGGTGGTCGGGGGTAGTCGGTGTCGTTCTCAATAGTGATAAATAATATTTGAAATGGTGGTCATAATAATGATTGAAATAAGAGTCGATGACCATTAATGGCGATGTCCAAATAATATTGTCATTTTCTTAGAAAAAACTAAAATGTCTCACGTTTATTTTATTGTTTTAGAGACAACGACACTTCAAGATTTTTTTTACCACACTGCCATGTTTCTGAAAAGATAATACAAATATGCCACAAGTTGAAACAAAAACACCAAAATGCCACCTTTTATCCATTGGTTCGGCCAGGGCTTGGACGGATGCATGCAATTTTTTCCCTCAGTTGGGGTTCGGCCAGGGGTTGGCCGACCCTTAATTGGGTCTTTTTTTTCGTTTTTTTTGTTTTAATTGTTTTAATTGTTTTTTTATTATATTTAATGTTTAAAATATATTAAAAAATTAAAAAATTGTAATAATTAAAAAAATAAATATATGCTAATAATTTTTTTTATTCAAGACATAAACGGTTTACAAGGAAAAAAAGCCTATTTCTTTTTTGGTTTTGGCTTTTGTTGGACTTTATGACCCCCTGTGTGACATATGGTGGGTTTCTTTGCTCGCATATTGTTGCCTAACGGTTGGTCATCGTTTGGTGGAGGTTGCCTTTGTGGAGAATCGTCGCTTGAAAGATCATCATTTTGATGCGACAAATCGCCATCCGTATAGAAAGCTAGTTGTTCTGCAGTTATAGGCGGTAAATTATCAAGTACTTCATCATCAGTGATTTCAACGAGTGGTTGATTTAAAGCCACAAAGGTTTGTGACATTTGTGATTGAAAGTGTCGAACGTAGGCATTCACAGTGTCAAATGTATATTGTGGTTGGGAGAGTGAAGGGGCTGAGGAATGCAGTTGAAATTGGGAGAATGACTGGCCGAAGTCGGGTTGAGGGATTGGGGTGTGATGTAGTGGTGGTCAAAGTGTTGATTGTTGTTGATATTGTTGTTGGTGGTAGTAGTAGTTTGTTTGGGGGGTTGAGGTGTAAGGACTTGGAATTTGAGATGGTGTGGCAAAAAATGTGTGTTGTTGTGTGGTTTGAGTGTGTTGGTATGTTTGTTGTGGCAATGAAGATGTTTGGGGTTGGAATTGTGTTTGTTGGAATTGTGTTTGTTGGTTGGAATTGTGTTGTTGGTTGAAATTGTGTTTGAATTGATTGTGGGATTTCATGATGAAAGGTGGTATGTGGGGCTGTTTCTTGTGTTGAGGAAGAGGAGGCATAATGACGCGGGTCTGCCAAATACGATTCTTGCGACAAATATATTAATGGAATATTTCTAAACCATTGCATATATTCATCGGTGTGTTGTAAAGTAGTACTCACTTCACCAGTCATTGTTAATTTTTTTCTTTCTTTCCACTCGTTGTTCTCAGCAATGTTTAAATCAATATAAGCAGCATCCATTATATCGTTCTTCGTTATTTCGTGGTGTTCTTGAAGACATCTCGCGGGTTGAGGGATGTTTTGAGTAAACCCAAATTGAAGTCTAACTCTGTCAGCGTGATGCATTTCCACCAGATGAAAACAAATAATATAGGTAGTTGCACTCCACGCCCGAGCTTCTCGTCGAACACAACGTGGATAATATGTGTAAGGCCTCCACAAAAACTGCAAGGCATAAATAAATATAAGAGTCGTATTCACGCAGATGAAAGATCTAATATATGGCTTGGTAAAAAAACTTACATCTCCAACGACCATGTGATCCAATACGAAACGATATCCAATTAGATAAGCATTCGGAGATGCGAAATACTCCATACCTCGTTGTGCAAATCTTGCATATTTAAAAAGTGTAATTAGAAATATGCGTTAATTTAGTGGTAAAGTAAATATATGGAATAAAGAATTTACCTAACGGCGTATGGATAAGATGGAGCAATTTCACTCTTTAGAGCAAGTCGTGGAATGCGATAGTAGGTCCACGCAGCGAGAAGGAGTGAGCAGCCTGCAACACTCTTGACTCCTTTTTGACATGCTTTGCACATCTCCCTATAAAGGTAACACAAACACGCAGACCCCCAACTATATTGGTCGCATTTATCAAGATCTTTAACAAATTGGAACCAAGAAGAATGCAACAAATTATGAGATTTGTCAGGAAATAAAACTGCAATCATGCTTAAAATATATAATTTTGCATGCAAAATATTTTGCTCCTCGGTTGGTTGAGTAATTTTTTCCATGTCATCCAACATGTCGTGGATCCATGTCAATTTTATCGTACCCTTCACCCTATCAGGTCCAATATAAGATTCTATGCCTAAAGCATCGACACACGCATTATCAAGTCCTTCGGTTTCACCTCGTACAACCGTCTCATCTATACGGAGGCCAAACAACATAGGTACATCCTCTAGTGTTATTGTACATTCGCCGGTTGGCAAATGAAACATATGTGTCTCGGGCCTCTATCTTTCAAGCATCGCAACTACGAGCTTGGAATCAACACTTCTAAAGTTGATTTTGGCGACACGTCCAACACTTCTAAAGTTGATTTTGGAATCACACATTCAAACACACATAGAAAAATTATAATTTCAGAAAATGGCTCAGAGAAACATAATTGTTTCAGTGCACTACAATGGTATTATCAGTAACGATCTAACCAACGGTTTCTCATTTAGCAATACCGAATCAAAACGTTTCAAAGTGCATTCTAGGTCCGATTTTATGCATTTGACGGAACGGATTGAATCAAAATTGCAACTTCCTGTAAGTGAAATTATTTATCGACTTCCGTTATTTAATGGAGACAACGGTAACATTTTTTACATTATGAAACAAATAGAGGACGACGATGGCGTTAAAGTGATGTTTGAATGTCACAATTCATTTGCTCCTCTTGACTCGATCGAGTTATATGTTCATATTGTTAGTCCTGACGTTAATCAAACGCAAGATTCACATTCTCATCAATACGGTATGAACCAACCCACTGATGAAGAGCCAACACAAAACAACGAACCGTTTATACCCAACGAAGATGTGGATAAGTACAGTGACAATGAAATACAAGAGGTGCGATAAGAAGATCTTTTTGGTCGCAGTGATGATGACAATGACGCAGATATCGTTATGCCGTCGCAGGCTACAAATGCACAACCGATTAGCATGTACGCCCCACCGGAGCACATGCGAAATATCTGTTTAGAGGAGTCACAATCTGAATCAATATTTGGTGCGCACAAAACAAACTATAGTGCCGTTGATTTATATAAGGGAATGGAGTTTGAAGACAAGGAGGAGTGCGCTGCTGCTATACAACATTGGCATATCACCAACAATCTTGATTATTGAGTGTACAAATCTGATAAGAACAGATACGTGATCAAATGTAAGAATCCAGATTGCCCATTCAAATGTAGAGCTTCAATTTGCAAGAAGAACTCCAAGTGGACGATAGGTAAGCTGAGTGGACCACATGTCTACACAACCACTTCAATGTCCCAAGACCATAGACAACTTACATTAGATATTGTCTCTCACTGCATCAGGGATCTGGTTAACACCGACCCATCAATAAAGGTAAAACTCATAATCTCTCATATTACAGGAAAGTGTGGTTATAATATATCGTACAGGAAAGTGTGGATTGCAAAGGTAAAGGCCATAGAATCCCTATATGGAAACTGGGAGACATCTTACAATGACCTTCCACAATGGTTATTGGTAATGAAAACATATCTGCCTAGAATGATAATAAACTTGGAAACGTTACCTGCATTTTCAAACGAAGGAAGCCAGTTGGGTGATAAGATGATATTCCATCGTCTATTTTGGGCTTTTCAACCGTGCATCCATGGTTTTGCTTATTGCAAGCCAATTGTGCAAGTCAACGGAACATGGTTGTATGGAAGGTACAGAGGGACCTTGTTGATGGTAGTGGCGCAGGATGGGAATGGTAACATTTTTCCAATTGCTTTCGCTATTGTCGAGGGTGAAACCAAGGATGCTTGGAGTTTTTTCCTTCGCAATCTAAGAAACCACGTAACACCCCAGTCCAATCTATGCCTAATATCAGACAGACATCCATCGATTAAAAGTACCTATGATGATCCTGCAAATGGATGGCAAAATCCTCCGTCTTCACATGTCTACTGCATTAGGCATATCGCGCAAAACTTTATGCGTGCGATTAGAGATAAGGAACTACGTAAAAAACTCGTCAACATGGGTAATAGTCTAATTTTCTTAATAGTACATTTGTCAATTGATCTTTGTCATTTTATTAACATGTTTATTATTTGTAACAGGATATGCATTGACGGAGTCAACGTACAACTACTATAGAACCGAAATTCGACAGACAAATAGAGATGTTTTGGAGTGGATTGAAAATATCCCCAGGGAGAAGTGGGCAAGGGCGTTTGATAGAGGACAACGATGGGGACACATGACGACTAACCTTGCCGAAGTAATGAACTCTGTGCTAAAGGCAACCCGAAACCTTCCAATAACTTCTTTGGTATCGGCCACATATTTTCAGATGGGAGCATTATTTGGTCAACGTGGCCATGAATGGACAAAGAGGTTGACATCAGGACAAACTTTTACAGACAAGTGTATTAAGGGGATGACTGAAGAAGTCAACAAAGCAAGCAGTCATAATGTTTATCAGTTCGACCAGGAGAGATTCTATTTTATGGTGGCCGAAAGAATAAATCGCAACGATGGTCGACCAACTGGTACTTACGGTGTTGATCTACGAAAAAGAACCTGTGATTGCGGAAAATTTCAAGCGTTTCATTTGCCTTGCTCACATGTGATTGCAGCATGTTTTCAAGATTCAACATGTTTTTAAAGTCTACCAAGAAAGCTTCCAGATCCTCCCACATCAAGACGATTGGCCGCAATATAGAGGAGCTACTCTTTGTCATGACGAAACTATGCGTAGGAAAAAAAGAGGTCGCCCAAATAGTACTCGGATTAGAACCGAAATGGACGACGTGGAAAAGGAAAAGAGAATGTGTGGGATATACCGTGAAGTAGGCCATATCCGAAGTAAATGTCCAAATGTAGCAGGCCCGTCCAATAGGCCTTAATGTTTACTTCAACTAGCTTTATGAATGTAATATAATGTCTTTTTAATTGAGTTTGCATTTCGATTATAAATAGCAATCCACATTAAACATAACTAAAACAACATTTCAAATTACGAAAACCACATTCAATGACAACGAAATAAAGACAGCCACAAATATAACAACCACACAGGAAACAATTAAAACGACCTCACAAGAAACAAATAAAACATATTCTAAGAGATTACAACCATTAACACAATATCATGTGGTCCTAACATCATCATAAGGACACCAGCGTCATTTTTCACGACTCTCTAAGAACGAGTTACTACTCCATTTGGGCATTTCTCTGTGACCTGCCTTTCAATTTTCCTTATCTTTTCACCCTCGAGAATGTTTCCGTCTAACCAGCCGATCAAGTGCCTCTGTAGATGCTCGAATGTTTGCATGTTCCAGAGTTTGATCTTCAACGTGTCATACCCTAAATTTGACCCACTAAGACTTGTCCCTTCTTGTTTATTTTTATTAGCACATCATTTAAAATACGTATGTATTAATATATATATATATATATATATATATATATATATATATATATATATATATATATATATATATATATATATTAAATGTGAGGTCACTAGATTTTATTGATTAAATGAGGGTATGCATTAAGTAAAAGTGTGTATTTAATTGGGCTTATTATTCATAAAATATGGGCTCAATTTCAAAATTCAAATTCATTTTTAAACTTGGGTTTTATAAATTTCCTTGGTTTATTTACAATATTTTGGACTTTTGTAATTATTTGTTTAAAAATATAATAATTTACTTGTAAATTATTTATACTTTTTAAATAACAAATATTTGCTTGCCTTTCATATGCTTTCAATTGGGTTTTTGTTTCAAATAAACAACATAGCACAATTGACAAGGAATAAGGCTTCAAGTAAGAAGTCATGGGTTCGAATCCCACAAGTGACATTTTCACACTTTTTCTCAAATGAGTTTTTTCCTTGCCGACAAACCCTTTCCCTTTTTCAAACTCAAATCCCTCAACTCAAACTCAAAACTTTTGGCCAATGATTAATCTATGAGGCTTCCCTTTTTTTTAAAACCTTTTTTTAAAGCTTTTGGCCAATGATTTAACACGGGGCCCCTTCATAAAAAAATATTTATTTTGGGCAATGATGAACATCTGAGGCTTCTGTTGTATTTTAATGTTTTTTTTATCTTTTAAAGGTTTTTGGCCAATGATGATGCATTGAGGCCGTTTTTTTATACTTGGCCATTGGCCTTTGACCATTGTTGTCTCGATCTGACAACGGTCTATTTTTACTTTTACTATACACATATTTTGGTTTAGCCATGGTCATTGTTGTCTCGATCTGACAATGACCTTATCAAAACCTTTGAGGTTTTGCCCTCTTTACCATACATGGTCTTTGGCCTATAGTCATTGTTGTCTCGATCTGACAATGACTCTATTAAAACCTTTGAGGTTTTACCCTTTTGGTCAAAAGTCTACTACTTTTTTTTAATTTATTAGTCGACAATTATAAAACCCCTTTTTTAAAAACCTAAAGGCTAAATGGATCCCCTTGAGTACAAGGCAGGCAAAGGGTGACCTTCCCTTTGCCTAATTAACCTACTTACCCAAAATCTCATTTTAAAGTTTTACCCATTTTTCCTTTAAATAAAGGGTGGCGGCTCTAATATTTAGGCAGGTTGCCACACAACGGAGGCTTTGTTGTTGAAAAAAATAATGTTGCATATCTCTTCATAGGTGGAAATGTTGGAAGGGGTTCAGAAGACATCTCCAATAGTAACACTAAGCCTTCAATTGTAACTGGTGTGACTGCAAATGAGCAATACAATCTTATTTATAGGCAACAAAAATAATAAAATATATGCGCTCGGCCATCTATTGGCCGAACCTACACATGCTCGTCCAACCTATGCCTTACTCGTATTTTTAATTATTAAAGTTATTTTTTTTTAATTTTTTAATATATTTTAATAATTAAAAATAATAAAAAAACAATTATTATAATTAAAAAATCATTTAAAGCAATTAAAACAAAAAAAAAAACGAAAAAAAAGACCCAGTTAAGGGTCGGCCAATAGGGATGTCAACAGGGCAGATATTGTTCGGAGGATGCTTCTCCACTCCCCGCCCCGCCCCTAAATTTAGTCCCCATCCCCATCCCCAATCCCCGCCACGGGGGAATATTTCCCTCCATCCCCATCCCCACAGATCCCCACGGATATCCACGGAGATCGAATTTTAAGAAAATTTCTACACTTTTTGATCAAAACTATGACACTAGTATTTTGTTTTTTTTTCCGTATTTTTTAAAACGCATATATTTGCATCTTTATTTTATAAAAAAAATCAAAATACATCTTGCATCAATAATAAATAAAAAAAGAAAAAGAACTTGATGTTGCTAATATTTTTTATGTAAAAATAAATAAATAGTAACATAACTTCTTGCTACTGTGCTTCCACTAATTTACTACCACAATACCGATGTCGTCCAGCGCAAGTGGTTGATTATGTGTGACAAATCTATAACTTCTAATGACTCTTCATTTTCTAATACATTGTAAAATTATATAATTATATATTATATAAAATATATAAATTAACATATATCTTCGGAGTCGGGGAATCCACGGGGACGGAGGATACTTTCCCAATCCCCGCCCCAAAGTGTTATCGGGGGAACTTTTCCCTCCATCCCCATCCCCACGGGGAAAAAAAATCCCCAACTTCGGATCTCCGCACAGATATTCCCCACAGGGATCCCCATTAACAGATGCAATTGACATCCCTATCGGCCAACCCCTGCCCAAACCCTAACTGGGGAAAAAATTTACTTTTTCTCGTCCATTGCCTGGCCGAACTGGTAATAAAAAAGTGGCATTGTGGTATTTTAATTTCAATTGATGGCATTGTGGTATTATATTTTCATAATAGTGGCACTGTAGTAAAAAAATCACACTTCAAGCATAGCTTTGTCCACACTTATGAATATGAATTGTGATCTTAAGTTGAAACATATACACAACACAATAGTGATTTCGTTCTTCATTCTCCATTTTTCGTGTTTGAAATTTACTCATGTGATCATAGATTTTGAATTTGAATGTATCAAACAAGCTTAACTTGAACGTCAAACCACGCTTTCATTGACGGGAAGTAAATAGTTGAAAATAATTGACTTATATAATTTATATCATTATAAATTATAATTATAGTATATGTTTGACTTTGAGCAAGCTAAAATGTCAAAACAAAGTCAGCAGCAAGAATCAATAAAAAAGATGTGCTATAGTACATAAGTACTAGTCTAGTGCTATATAAAACGTAAATTAATATTAATCAGGATTAAATATGTTTTTATCTTTATAAAATACAAAATCTTGATTTGGGTTCTTATAAAATAAAATGACACGTTTTAGTCCATACAAAATTATTATGTATATAATTTTAGTCTCTATTATTAAATTAATGTGTATTTTTAAGTGATTATTTTGCAGACATGTTTATAACGTTTTAAAAAGTTCATTGAAAAAAAAAACTCAAAATTTAATTTTTAAGTTGAGATTTTCATTATTTTTATCATTAACTTTCACTACTAGAAAATTCGCTTTTAGCGACTGATTTAGCAACCGATATAATTTGATCACGGTAGCGACCGAATTTAGCCATAAAAAAAACCCTTATAAATGAGCCTATGTTTTGACGTTTGTGGTCATAAAAGTAAATTAGTGAACGATTTAGAGACCGGAATTTAGTGATTAATTTTTCGATCTCCAGTAATTGAATTAGAGACCGAAATTTAGTGACCGATTTTTCGGTCTCCAACAAAGTTTAGTTAACTCTTCAACACATCTGGAGCTTCAATATATTAATTAATTTCAAAATAATATTTGCTACTGGAATTTCGATCACTAATTAAAGCTTCAATTTTCTCCTAAGTTTTAATAGATCTTTACTAATATTTTAATTCTTTCAAAATTTTAATTTTGTTGTCAAGTTTTCCACCTTTTAGTTACTTGTAAAACAAAAGTTGTAATTAATTAAAATTTTCAAAATGTAACATAGAGTCAAATTAATTTGAAAAAAATGACACATTTGTATACTTATTGAAAAATAAAAATATAATAAACTAATTTGTTTTCAATTTTTCAACTCTGGAATGCTAAAATATGTACATAGGTTACTAAATTCAAAGTAACAATTATAATTTTTTTTATTTATTAAAAAAACACACAAATAACTATAAAAAATTAAAACAATTTAACTACTTTTCCATAAAAAAATATGTCAACGTGCAAAATCTTTATGAAAATAAATGAGAATAAATTATTTAAAAAAATGTAATATTTACTCCATCCTAATAGACCTAAATATTTAAACTAAGCGCTAAATAATTGCTTTCATAAAAAAAATTAAGCGCTAAAAATTTAAAAATCTAATTGCCTCCTTTCTCCAAAATATAGCGCCCAGTAGGTGAGAGAAAAAATAAATTGAAACAAACTTCCTCTTCTAAACCCTAGCGTTGAAATACTCATCATGTCAAATTAAAGCTTGCTTCTCTCTTCATCATAAATCAACCACTTGTTTCGTCTCTGCTTCAAAGGTATTTTTATATTTCTTGTATGAAATTAATGTTAGCAACTATTTTGTGTTTCCCAATTTCAGAAGTTGGATTATTTTATGTGGTATAGTTAAGTGGCCAATTTCTTGTTTTAGGTTCTGGTAGAAGAAAACAAAACAAAAAACTTTTCAATTTCTTCTGTTTGTTTTGGTTTATAGATAGATTCAATGTTATTTGTTTAAAAATTTGATTCCTAACTTTGTAGATTCGTTCAAAATTATTTGAATATTTAGAAGTAAACAATGATTTATAGATAGAAATTTTTTGAATGGCATAAAAGTTAATTTATCAAAATCCATGAACAATTATGTGGATGCTATGTCTAAATGAAATCAAGTTTGAATGAGACAATATTTTGAATTTCTAATATTACTCTAATTTATATAATATTTATATAATTATAAGTTAGACTTTGTATTTTGGAATTTAAAGAGTGTTAGTGGTGGAGCTTTAACTTATTGAGGAAAGAATTTGGCAATTTTTAATTTATAAATCATTGTTTTGTTGGACAGTATGCAGAATATTGGTAGTTTAAATAGTGAGCGATTTCTAATTTATTGAGAAAAGCATTTTAGCAATTTCTAATAGTGTCGTTCATTAATAAGAAATAAAAAGTGACATTTATTACTAACTTAAAAAATATTATTCCACAATGTTTTTAGTACTAACTTAAAAAGTGACATTCATAAATAAGAATCTCTCTGTTTGTTTCATTTGGAAAAAAACATTTGGGATAAATAAGAGGGACATAGCAACCATCACAGTAGATTTGAGGACATGGTGTATGATGCTGTTGGATCACAACACCAAACAAAATGTGATGCAGATTCAGAAGAGTCTCTCGACATTAATGATCAAAATTTTTACGATTTACTACATGCGGCTCAGAAGCCTTTTTGGCCGGGATGCGATCACACATAATTGTCAGCTGCTGTTAGATTGTTGACGATTAAGTCAGAGGGAAATATTTCTCAACGTTCTTTTAATCAAATGGTGACACTTATGAAGGAGACAAATCCTCCAAATAATTGTGTCCCTCAAGATTATTATAGGGCTAAGAAAAAAGTTTCAAAACTTGGTTTGACTGCAGAAAAAATAGATTGTTGTGTAAATGGTTGCATGCTTTTCTACACCGATGAATGTAAACAATTTAAAGAATGCAAGTTTTGTAACGCACCTTGTTATGAGAGAAAAAAAAGATTGGCAAGGGGAGATTCAAGGAAGTGCCAATGAAGAGAATGCACTACTTACCCCTAATTCCTAGACTTAAGAGATTTTTATGCTTCAATGAGCTCAGCTCCACATATGAGGTGGCATTATGAAACTAGGCGGGAACCCGGCGTGATGTGTCATCCATCAGATGGGGAGTCATGGAAACACTTTGTCTAATGTTGGTAAGGCACATATAAGTAATTTATTTACTCCATCCATGCAAGATAATATGTTGTAATTGCTAGAATATTATATATTTGTTGATCTGCATGCTCCTCTTGAAAGAACCGTAAGCTTCTCACAAGAAATGGTTTATTTGTTGTGTAGTTTATAAGGGTAGTGGTTTTGGTATGATGTTGAATTTTTTGTTAGATCATTATATGGGCTACAATGTGTTTCATTTATATTTTTAAATTATTGCTAATTCTTAAATTATATTTATCTTTGTAGACGGAACAAAATGGAACTCCTCCTAATCCTTCAAAATTGTTTCTTCACACACACCAGCACTGCAAGACTAACACTTAGGTCGATAGAAGATCGGAACATGTGCATGTAATGAGCTCTTAACTTTAACTTGTATATCTTTTATTATTATTTTTATTTTATTTTATTGTCTCACAATACTAATTAGCCTTATAATTTTGTTATCAGAAAAAGTTTACAGAAAGATGGGAAGAATTGATCCAAGAAACATCTCAACAAAGAACCATTCCACCTTCTCAATTAGATGTTTGGTGTGATATTGCAGAAATAAGAAAAGAAAAAGTATATGGTGTTGGAATGGAATCTACCGTAATAGCAGTGAGGCCTGTAACACCCTTCTAAACCCCGCGGCAATTTTTAAACAATTATATAAGAGTAAAACATAAAACACAAGGGTGCCACAATTATATAAAATAAATAAACCAATCATGGTCAAGTCATGCTTCATTAGGAAACGGTTCACCAAATCGTAATTACGTTTATCACAGCGGAATAAGAAACATTATCAAATACATCCAATGGAATCATAATCCAACACCAATAAAGTAGATTAATTTCATAAAACTCTATAACTATCGTTCCCCAGTGTTACAGATCAGAGCATGACCGACACGACCCAACATAAACGGATGAACTCTAGGAGTCATCCTCACCAAGCACTAATGCCGCTACTCCTCAATCTGAAAATGAAAACATGTAAGGGTGAGTCTCATTCTCAATTAGTAAATATTATGCAATTCATAAGCAACAAGCATCATAATATACCGTTCACCCAATTATACATATTCAGATTCACATCCATTATTAATTCACACAATAATAGATTACAACACACACTACAGAAATCCATACAATCATATTATGACAAAATGCATATGACACAACTGACACTATGCATGTGGTACCAATAAACCGTGGAATCAATCCACCTAACCGATCTACGCCTCCTCGAGATACGGCCCACCGACACAATTTCCACACAATGGGAAATATGTCCACCAACGATCCAAACATCACCGGGATCCAACATCAATGCATATGAACGAATGAAACACATATAACATACTTAAAACACACCGAATCACGATGAACAACTCATCTCAACACCACATCACCGATTAAGTACGTACATGTTTTCAACATCATTCAAATAGTCATGCATCCCTCACAATCATAATAACAAGTCACAACCAATTCATCATCACATCAAACACATTGTCATACCTATCTCATATGCACACAATGTCCAATTCTCATCAAGTAATTAAATCGAGTTTTTAAAGAAATAAAGTCGGATAATACCAATATTCATCATTCATCATATAAAACATTTAATTACTTGCACAATGCCCAAAACGGCACTAAGAAATGATTCATGGATCAAAAGATACGTTATTTTAAAGTTTGGAAAAATTCACACACAGCAAGGTTCGCTCAGCGACGCAAGGCAGAAGCGAGTTCCTTCAGACCTCCGCTCAGCGGACCTCAAGCGACGTCAACCAGGAGCGAACTACGTTGGGACCTCCGCTCAGCGGACCCCCCTCCGCTCAGCGGACCTGCGATTTCAGCAAACCCCAAGTCTGCGACAGACCCTGCGATTTCACATCCTTTTCACCCAAAAACGATTCCAGACATCACATACAGGTATATAATCATCATACATTCAATTGTACACCATAAAACATCATCCAAACTCATTATTAACCAAATAGATCACACAATTATCATCAATTCAATCCAATTTTAACACCCTAACCTAACAATCCCAATATCTAATTGAACCAAACCATACATCAATCTACCTATCACCTAAGACCACATAAGAGATACTAAAAGGAAGAGTCCCCCCTTACCTCGATGAATTTCTTGAATGCTCTCCTTCCGGTTTCACGTTCTTGCCTCTTTCTCTTCTCTTGCTCTTTTCACGTGTTCTTCCTTTCTCCCCAAATGGTTCCTTTTTCTTATTTTATGAAAAATAAAATAAAATAAATTAACCACAACTTAGTAAAAGGCCTAACTAATTAGCACCCCTCTTTTACTATCACCACACCATAAGCCCAATAGCTCTTACTCCATCATTTTTCAATTAAATCCAATTTAAATTCTAAAATTCCAATTATTTAATTTAAATCCAAATTAAATTAATAAACTGAAATTATGGGTGTTACAACTCTCCCCCACTAAAAGAGTTTTCGTCCTCGAAAACATACCTTAGACGAAAAGTTCTGGGTAAGAGTCCTTCATCTGGCTCTCTAACTCCCATGTAACATTTCCACCGGCTGGTCCTCCCCAAACCACTTTCACCGTTGCTATATCTTTACCTCGCAACTGCTTCACTTTACGATCTTCAATTCTCATAGGTAACGTCTCTACAGTCAGATTATCTCGCACCTGTATATCATCTACCTGAATCTCATGAGAAGGATTCGCAATGTATTTCCTCAACTGGGATACATGGAACACATCATGCAAATTAGCGAGTGCAGGCGGTAAAGCAATCTGATAAGCAGCCTTCCCAATCTTCTTAGTAATATGAAATGGACCAATGAAACGCGGAGTTAACTTCTTCGACTTCAAGGCTCTCCCAATACCAGTCATCGGAGTAACTCGCATGAATACATGATCTCCTTCCTTAAATTCAATATCCTTCCTTCTTTTGTCATGGTAACTCTTCTGACGACTCTGAGAAGCTCTCATCTTTTCCTGAATCATCTTGATCTTTTCTGTAGTTTGTTGCACAATCTCCGGTCCAACCACCGTATTTTCTCCAGATTCGTACCAACACAAAGGTGTTCTACATCTCCTACCATACAATGCTTCAAACGGAGCCATACCAATACTCGAATGATAACTGTTGTTGTAAGTAAACTCAACCAAAGGTAAATAACTATCCCAAGCACCACCTTTCTCTAATACACAAGCTCGTAGCAAATCCTCTAACGATTGAATCGTTCTCTCCGTCTGACCATCTGTCTGCGGATGATAAGCAGAACTCAACCTTAACTTAGTACCTAAGGCTTCCTGCAATCCTGTCCAAAACTTAGAAGTAAATCTCGGATCTCTATCCGACACAATACTAGCTGGAACACCATGCAAACTCACTATCTTCTCAACATACAACTGAGCCAATTTCTCCGTCGGATAATCCATTCTTATGGGAATAAAGTGAGCAGATTTCGTCAACCGGTCTACAATAACCCAGATAGAATCACAATTCCTGCTCGTTCTAGGTAAACCAGATACAAAGTCCATAGAAATTCCATCCCACTTCCAATCCGGAACAAACAACGGTTCCATCAATCCAGACGGTTTTTGATGCTCAATTTTCGACTTCTGACAAATTAGGCAAGCATAAACAAACTCAGCAATTTCCTTCTTTATTCCAGGCCACCAAAATAACTTCTTCAAATCATGATACATCTTGGTAGCACCAGGATGAATGCTCAATCCACTCCGGTGTCCTTCTTCCAGAATACTCTTTCTGATCTCAGCAACATCAGGTACACACACTCGGTCTCCAAACCTTATGACACCATTCTCGTCAATTCGGAATTCACCTCCTCGACCTTGGTTAATCAATGTCGACTTATCTACCAATCCAACGTCAGATTTCTGTCCATTTCTAATTTCTCCAAGGATACTCTTAGTTAACTTTAACATTCCCAACTTAACGCTATTAGAAGTACTTTCGCATACTAAACTCAAATCTCGGAATTGTTCAATTAAATCCAATTCTCGCACCATTAGCATAGACATATGCAATGACTTCCTGCTCAATGCATCAGCAACAACATTTGCTTTACCAGGATGGTAATTCAAACCGAAATCATAGTCCTTCAAAAGTCCTAACCATATTCCCTGTCTCATATTGAGCTCTTTCTGATCGAAGAGATACTTCAGACTCTTATGATCGCTGAATACCTCAAATCGAGAACCACAAAGATAATGTCTCCACAACTTCAACACAAACACCACAGCCGCCAATTCCAAATCACGAGTTGGATAATTCCTTTCATGAATTTTTCAACTGTCTTGAAGCATAGGCCACTACCTGCTTATCTTGCATCAAAACACCACCTAAACCCATCAGTGAAGCATCACAGTACACATTAAAAGACTTCGCTGGATTAGGCAAAATCAAGATTGGAGCACTTGTCAACCTCTTCTTCAACTCTTGAAAACCTTTTTCACATTCTGAATCCCATACAAATACTTGTCCTTTTCTTGTTAACTTAGTCATTGGTAATGCCAACTTCGAAAATCCCTCAATGAACTTTCTATAGTAACCTGCCAGACCAAGAAAACTACGAATCTCTGAAGCATTCTTCGGCGTCTCCCACTGAGATACTGCTTCTACCTTCATAGGATCCACTGCGATACCGTCCTTCGTAATTACATGGCCAAGAAAACTTACTTCCTTCAACCAGAATTCACATTTAGACAATTTCGCATACAATTTCTTCTCCTTCAATAACTCCAACACCACTCTTAAATGATCTGCATGTTCTTCATCACTCTTCGAGTAAATAAGAATGTCGTCAATGAACACTACCACGAACTTGTCAAGATACTGGTGAAATATCCTGTTCATATACTCCATGAAAACACCAGGTGCATTAGTCACACCAAATGGCATAACAGAATATTCATAGTGTCCATACCTCGTTCGGAATGCCGTCTTCTGAATATCTTCTGCCTTCACACGAATTTGGTGATATCCAGACCTCAAATCAATCTTGCTAAACACACAAGCTCCAACCAACTGGTCCATCAAGTCGTCAATCCTTGGCAAAGGGTATCGATTCTTGATTGTCACTTTGTTCAGTTGTCTATAATCAACACATAGCCTCATTGAACCTTCTTTCTTCTTAACCAACAGTACCGGCGCACCCCACGGTGACACACTAGGACGAATAAACTTCTTCTCCAACAATTCTTCTAACTGTTTCTTCAGTTCAGCCAATTCTGATGCCGACATGCGATACGGTGCCATCGACACAAGACTAGTTCCAAGAATCAATTCTATAGCGAACTCCACTTCTCTTTCAGGTGGCAACTCACTAACATCTTCTGGAAACACTTTCGGATACTCATTCACTACCCGTAGCTCACCAGTGTTATCGCTCCCTTTCACTTCCATCGAGGAGCACAACATAAATACCACCGCTCCATCATTGATAGCCAAATTCATCTGTTTGACTGACATAGTCAAATCCTCAACACTAACCTCTTCAGGAAAGATAATCGTCTTTGTAAAACAATTGATATGAACTCGATTAAATTGCAACCAGTTCATCCCTAAGATGACGTCAAGTCCTTCAAGAGGAAGGCATACTAAATCCATTCCAAACTTCCTACCAAATATGTCAACATGACAGTTCAAACAAGCAAAATAAGTAGTTACTGAACCCGACGCAGGAGTGTCAATAACCATACTTCCATGAATAACAGATATTTCTAATCCCAATCGTTTAGCACAATCCATTGAAATGAACGAATGAGTCGCTCCAGTATCTATAATAGCAACTAAAGGTGTGTCATGGATAAAACACGTACCTTTAATTATACGATCTTCTGGAGTAGTCTCTGACCCAGACAAGGCAAAGACTTTTCCACCAACCTGATCCTTCTTCGGTTTAGTGCAGTGCGGACTGATGTGACCCTCTTCGCCGCAATTGTAGCAAGTCACAATCTTCATCCTACAATCTGAAGCAATATGACCCGCCTTACCACACTTGAAGCATTTCTTCTCTCCACTCTTGCACTCATTCCTTCTATGCGCAGTCTCACCACAGTTGTAGCACCTAACGGGAGCACCAGAATCTCCCCCACTAGGCCTCTTCCAATCCCCAGCTCTAGGATTTCCTCTACCATATGACTTACCTCTATCCATAGGCTTCTTACCTTTCTTGTCAACCAACTCGCGAGAGTGAGATGACTTCAGCTTAAGGTTATCCTCTTCGAAGATCCTACTACAGTCCACCAAATCGACAAATCGCCGAATTCTCTGGTACCTGATCCCTTGCTTGATCTCATCACGAAGACCATTCTCAAACTTGATGCACTTTGAGAATTCACTAGCCTCGTCATTGTTGTAGTGAACGTAGTACTTCGCCAACTCGACAAATTTCGAAGCATACTCTGGTACCGTCATATTACCCTGAGTCAGCTCCAAAAATTCAATCTCTTTCCTGCCTCGAACGTCTTCAGGAAAATACCTCCTCAGAAACTCTCTCTTGAACACAGCCCAGGAAACAGCTACACCATCAGCATCCAATTCAGCCCTGGTAGCCATCCACCAGTCATCAGCTTCTTCGGACAACATATGAGTACCATACCTCACTTTCAGGTTCTCAGCATAATCGATGACTCTGAAAATCCTCTCGATCTCCTTAAGCCATTTCTGAGCACCTTCAGGATCATGTGTGCCCTTGAACAACGGAGGATTGTTCCGCTGGAAACTGTTCAGCGGCCTGTCAGCACCAATACCAGCTCCATTGACATTCCCTCCCAGTACACCAGCAATCATGCCCAGAGCCTCAGCAATTGCATCGTCGTTTCTTCCTCCTCTTCCAGCCATTGTTCTGCTAAATATAAAACAATATTCATTAGAACAAGATGTATCGATAGTGTCAACCTTACACTATTCACATACGAGGGATTAACTGACACTAAGACTCTGACTCAAACGACCAACCAGGCTCTGATACCACTATTGTAACACCCTTCTAAACCCCGCGGCAATTTTTAAACAATTATATCAGAGTAAAACATAAAACACAAGGGTGCCACAATTATATAAAATAAATAAACCAATCATGGTCAAGTCATGCTTCATTAGGAAACGGTTCACCAAATCGTAATTACGTTTATCACAGCGGAATAAGAAACATTATCAAATACATCCAATAGAATCATAATCCAACACCAATAAAGTAGATTAATTTCATAAAACTCTATAACTATCGTTCCCCAGTGTTACAGATCAGAGCATGACCGACACGACCTACCATAAACGGATGAACTCTAGGAGTCATCCTCACCAAGCATTAATGCCGCTACTCCTCAATTTGAAAATGAAAACATGTAAGGGTGAGTCTCATTCTCAATTAGTAAATACTATGCAATTCATAAGCAACAAGCATCATAATATACCGTTCACCCAATTATACATATTCAGATTCACATCCATTATTAATTCACACAATAATAGATTACAACACACACTACAGAAATCCATACAATCATATTATGACAAAATGCATATGACACAACTGACACTATGCATGTGGTACCAATAAACCGTGGAATCAATCCACCTAACCGATCTACGCCTCCTCGAGATACGGCCCACCGACACAATTTCCACACAATGGGAAATATGTCCACCAACGATCCAAACATCACCGGGATCCAACATCAATGCATATGAATGAATGAAACACATATAACATACTTAAAACACACTGAATCACGATGAACAACTCATCTCAACACCACATCACCGATTAAGTACGTACATGTTTTCAACATCATTCAAATAGTCATGCATCCCTCACAATCATAATAACAAGTCACAACCAATTCATCATCACATCAAACACATTGTCATACCTATCTCATATGCACACAATGTCCAATTCTCATCAAGTAATTAAATCGAGTTTTTAAAGAAATAAAGTCGGATAATACCAATATTCATCATTCATCATATAAAACATTTAATTACTTGCACAACGCCCAAAACGGCACTAAGAAATGATTCATGGATCAAAAGATACGTTATTTTGAAGTTTGGAAAAATTCACACACAGCAAGGTTCGCTCAGCGACGCAAGGCAGAAGCGAATTCCTTCAGACCTCCGCTCAGCGGACCTCAAGCGACGTCAACCAGGAGCGAACTACGTTGGGACCTCCGCTCAGCGGACCTGCGATTTCAGCAAACCCCAAGTCTGCGACAGACCTTGCGATTTCACATCCTTTTCACCCAAAAACGATTCCAGACATCACATACAGGCATATAATCATCATACATTCAATTGTACACCATAAAACATCATCCAAACTCATTATTAACCAAATAGATCACACAGTTATCATCAATTCAATCCAATTTTAACACCCTAACCTAACAATCCCAATATCTAATTGAACCAAACCATACATCAATCTACCTATCACCTAAGACCATATAAGAGATACTAAAAGGAAGAGTCCCCCCTTACCTCGATGAATTTCTTGAATGCTCTCCTTCCGGTTTCACGTTCTTGCCTCTTTCTCTTCTCTTGCTCTTTTCACGTGTTCTTCCTTTCTCCCCAAATGGTTCCTTTTTCTTATTTTATGAAAAATAAAATAAAATAAATTAACCACAACTTAGTAAAAGGCCTAACTAATTAGCACCCCTCTTTTACTATCACCACACCATAAGTCCAATAGCTCTTACTCCATCATTTTTCAATTAAATCCAATTTAAATTCTAAAATTCCAATTATTTAATTTAAATCCAAATTAAATTAATAAACTGAAATTATGGGTGTTACAAGGCCTACTTATCGTGGTTCATGTTCATCGTCAACCGAATGAGTTCAAAGACATGAATTTGAAGAAATGAGAAATGAAAGGGATCAACTTCATGAGGAATTGGCTAACACAAATAGGGTTGTTCAACTTCATGATGGATAGTTTGAATTTTCAAATTTTTCCATATTCTAGAGACCAAGTTCATGATGACGAGGTTGGTGATAATGATGATGAGGCTGATGACAAGGTTGATGGCGAGGTGGGTGATGAAGAGATGAACTTAGAATAACAAATAACTATGAAAAATATATTATGTTTTATTATGGCAATTATTATCGTTAGTAAAAACAAGTCTAGTATTTTCTTTATGAATACTTATAAATACTTTATATTTTTTCTTTTATTAGATTGAATACAAAGTATAATGTTTTTTTTTGTTAAATTGAATACCGAGAAAAACTTTAGTTTTTGTTCTTATGTTAAATATTTAGATGAGTATTTAATAAGATTAAATACATGTATTTTACTATCTTTTATGAGTATTTAATTTGTTAGAGATGATAAATATTTCGTATATTTTATTTTTTATTTGAAATATTTTATGTATTTACTTTTTGTTTCAAAATATTTAAAAGATATTAAAAAAAATCATCACTAAAGGCCCTATTTAATTTAAAAATTTAAAATATTAAATAAATTAAAATAATTAGAGACCGATTTAGTGACTGAAACAAAATAAAATATGATTTTCGCTGAATATTATACCTGGTCGTTAAATTAAGGATCGATCGCAATGTCTGTCACAGAAATCAGTCACTAAATTGGCCTCTAATTCGGTCACAAAATCGGTCTCTAAAAGTCAGTCTCTAAATTGGTCGCTTTCCAACCAAAAAGTGACAGTTGCCTTATCGGTCGCTATTGACAGTAGTGACCGATTTTTATATATTTTTGGTCTCTAATTGGGTCTCTAAAACAAATTTTCTAGTAGTGTTTTGAAATTCAAAAAATTTATATTTAATTTTTTTCATTTTAAAAATCTTAAAGTTTAATAAATAAATATTTTACAGTATTCTAAATATGTATGAAACAAATTATTCAAAAATTTAAAAATTAAAAGATAATTAAATAGTTTTTAAAATTTTAGAATATAACAAAGACTAAAACTCTATGCATAAATTTTTTGTAGGAACTAAAATATGTCGTTTTTTTGTTAGGGACTAAAAATAAATTTTAAGATATTTATAAATACCAAAAACATATTTAACCCTATTAATTAATACAAAATTTTTATATTAATTATCTTAATAAATGATATTAATTCGAAAATGTTTTATAATATAACCACAAATTAAAATACAAATTTCTTAAATTTCAATTCTATAACTAAAAAACACAAATAGAATTATAATATAATATTAAAATTCATTCATGATGCGTTAATAAATGATACAATTCTATTATTTTCTTTCACAAAAATAATTTGAACGCTTTCATCTTAAATATGATCAAATTACAATAGAGTATTATTTTAAAGTTTAAATTACATAAAAGTTGAATAGAATATTTAGTTGACAACCAATTTTGTTAACTCTGCCTGATGATCTGTTTCATAAGGATAATATTTGTACTTTAATTTTTTTTTAAAAAAAAAATACTATTTTATGGATTTTAATAGTAAAGATAGAAAAGAATAATTGATTATTTAAATTTTAAGGTCAAATTTAGAACCTCCTCGACTCCTAACTTTGAATTTGGAATCTCTTCGATCTTTGATTTTAAATTTACTACTCCCCTCTCGAGTTGAGCTAAATTCTTGGCGTTGACGCTATAAGAGTCTTATTCGTAAGATTACATTTCTCTTGTCGATGCTATAAGAGTCTTACTCTTAAGATTACATTCCTCTTTTTTTATTTATTTCTAGTCTTGTAACAAAAAACTTACTATAAAAAATTAGGATTTTGCAACGATTTTAATTGTCACAAATTTTGGTTTGAGACAGTTTACGACCATTACAAATTTCTATATTGTGGGCCTGTTTTCTTTCAATTTAGATAATTTTTGCCACATATTGCGATCGTTGTTAATATGTCTCTAAAGTACAGTTGTGGTGGTTGTTGGGTTTGGACTCCCTTCCTATGTGGAGAAAGACCCAAATATGATTAGTTCATTTGTCTAACTTATTTAAAGTGGAGAGAGAGTTAATTAAGGGTTGAGAGAGATAGAGAGAAAATAATGATTCAAAGAGAGAAAAAAGGAGAGAAATTTATTCCCGTTTTTTTGCAACCAGAATCGCTAAATCGACGATTCCGGATTCGTTAACTATTGGATCGAACTCAAATTTGAGGGGCATGTTTGCAACACCAGTATCCATCTCTTGAACGTTGGGATCTTCAGAACAAAGTCTGAGCTGAGAGATAATTGCTTCACACTGAAGTTGCAAATTTTAGTAATTTTTTTAGCTTTTTGATTCTTATTTGTAAGCTAGTTTTCTTTGTGATTTATGGTTGTTACATTAGTTTGTGAATCACTTTAAAACTCTATTGTTCCCTTATTTGATTATAGTGGAGTTGTTTCTTTGATCTTGACAACTCATGATTTTTACTCTCATATTAAGGGGTTTTCCACGTTAAAATTGTAGTGTTCTTTTGTGCCTTTATTTATTCGATTTGCTGCCATATTGATCCTAATAGGTTCATACAAAGACTCTTCCAAGCCCGGTCTATGAACTGGAGGTTTAGAAAATCTCGCATAAAAAAATCTCTTCACTTCTCCCTTTACACTGTCCTCATGCTCATAATGACGCCCCAACTTTAGGCACCAAAACAATCAAATTTCTTCTCCTTCTTCTATCCTTCAACATAGAGTGGAGAAAACGAAAGTTTTGGTCCCTTTCTATAAGCCACCTTATCATAGACTTTCGTCTCAAAAGGTTTTTCTTATCATGAAGATTTCTCTAAATCTCTGAAGAAGCATTCTTTCTTTTATCAACCAATTCATTCCTAATCAACAGGTCGTCATTCTGCAAAAAATCATCGTTCGGAAATATCATTCTCACTAATTTCCTGACCAACCAACTTCCAACTATCAACCAAACACTCAGAAATAAGAAATATAACATGCTTTTAGCACTATCATCACTATTAACCCAAGTAAATCGATTCTCAACCGTTTGAATATCAATAACATCGATAAAATTGATGAACTTATTGAATCCTTCTATTTCACTTTGTTTATAATGGCCGCTCCTACCTATCCTCTCCTTCTCGTGAAAGATGACGTTAAAGTCTCCGCACAAAACTCATTCTCGATAACCAATATTCCTCTTGGCGTAGATTGAATCTTACCAAAGAATCCACTTTTTCTCAATGAAACAGAACAAATAAGTATTGACAAGAACACACATAAAGTTATTATACTCGACACACACACGCCTAAACAACCTTCGCCTGAGAAGCTAAATAACGGAGAAATAGATCATTTTTGCCACAAAGTTAAAGTTCCACTTGCCAAACCAAGAGCCCCTTTCGCCTACCACTCAACCTCAGAATTGCCCCGAAAGACCACAAGTAAGCTCATCGTTCATCTTCTGAATTTTAGATTCTTGAATGAACACCATATCAAGGTATCCTCTCAATATCAATTGATTAATTCTCCTTCTTTTGATTGAACAACCTCCTCCTCTGATTAGGGATGACAACGGGTCGGGTCGGTGCGGGTTTCGCACTATCCAAACCCGCACCCGAATCCGAACCTACACCCAAAGATTGTTCGGGTGAAAAAATAACACTCACTCCCACACCCGTTGGATTCAGATTTTTTCACCCAAACCCGCAACAAAATACATAAAATACAAATTTCCTACAAATTTCCACATCATACAAACACACAAGTCTACTCAAAAACTTTAATAGTAACTATTTTTAAATTAGTTTGCGACTCAAGTAACCTAAATAATATATTTTTTTTCCATAAAAACTTTAATAGTAATTGTTTTTTATTGAATTAATTAAGCAACTTAGAACCACGTTAGAGTGTTCACTCTTTCAATTTTTTGACAAGGTCATGTTAGTATGGGTCGCGCGTAAATATGGGTGAGTCCAAGGTATTGGTATTCAAAATTTTCAATATTCAAAGCTATGATAGTCAAATCAAAACAATAAACAACTCAATTTCACTCCCTATATATATGAATGCATTCTGTCTCTTCTTTCATCAAACCACAACATATTTCATCATATACAAATTCATTCAAACATACATACAATAATAAACTCTTAATTCAAAGCTCAACAGATATTAGATACATGGCTTTTTCTTATAGAATGATCCTTTTCAGAGTTTTGCTCCTTGTACTAATCATTTTTGCTACATCTCAACCAGGAGGAGTGAATTGCAGACCATTATTCATAAATTACTATGAATGGTCTTCTTGGGGTAATGGCCTTCTCTTGCAATCTCTTCCAAACGCTCCCGCACCTCCTTCAAATGGAGATCATACTCATCCTTAATCACATTAACACTCGTTCTTCAAGTTCCATGTGTCACTGGATTGTATCAATTTTTTTATTTATTTTTAGTTGCATGTCTCACATGCAACTTTTTTCTTTCATTAATTGTATTCACATTCAATTTCAGTCACCTCACAGAATATATCTGAACAAAGTTGACATATATTCTTGTGGTATGTAAATTTGGACTAAATCTAAATAAATGTATAACTCTTTCATTTGGTACATAAATATTGATTTTGAAAGAAATTTTACTCGTTCAAAAGAGATTGCTATCTTTTGTCGATGGTCATATATGGATACTGCACTTTTTGAAACATCCATATTCAACACTTTATTTTCCCTCTTTTCTTATTTTTATTATCATATTTTTATCGTTAACTCGATCCTTAATATACAAGACTCATGACATGAGCTTTAAATTAGATAATTCATGACCTGAGTAATAACTAAGAAATTAAGGGGATGTTTGTTTCAGCTTTAAAAAAAATAGATTTTTTTTTGTATTTTTGAAAATAGATTTTTTAAAAATGTTTTTCAAAATATTACAAATTTTTTTATATTCGTTTTTTCTAAAATGATAATTTTTTCAAAAAGTTGTATTTCAAAAATGATTTTTATGAAAATCTATTTAAAATAGCTTCAAAATTAAGTGATTTTTTGAAATTTTGATATTCAAATTTTTTTTCCATAAATAGATGAAATATCTAAAATCATATTTTAAGAATAACTATTCAAACAAAATTTTCATTTGAAGCTTTTATAAAAAGTTTCTATGTAAATTTTTTTTTCAAAAAATTTGATAACACTATATAAATCATTTTTAAAAAAAACCAAAACAAACGGACTCTAAGGAGATAGCTTTTTGACAATTTATCAATGGTCTATGAAAATGTTAACTTCTCTATTACCTGCAAGCTCCACTAATTTATCCACTATCTATTGGGATGAAAAATTCTTTAAATAGAGAGGTGTAGGAGAACAAAAAGAGATCTATAGTATACACATCTCGGCCTTAGTCCTTTGCTATAATATTTTTGAAATTTTTTTGAAATTAGATGAAATTTTAAAAAAAGGTTTAGTATGTGTGCGTATTACTTAGTACTTTGAAAATTACTTATGCTTAATATTACATAAATTTAATAAAACAAATAAGTAAATAAAACAAAAATCACTTGCGAGCTTGTTATACTGGTGATTTTATTTTTTGGTGAAATTTTTTAGTTTTAGACTATCTTTGTGTAGATCACCAAAAACCTTTTCGTTTTTTATTTGATTCACATTTCTTTCTTTGCTTGATGATTTTCATGATTTTGCTTTACTTTCCGTTGTCATCACCAAAACCAAGAATACAACACATAAAATCCTATTCTCTCCCTTTTTTGTGATGATGACAACACATCTCTTATAAATATGGTAAAAATAAATAAATTAAGATGAAAAAGATTGGAGTGGAACGTGCTCCACGACCTTGTGGAATTCTGAGGAACTATGAAGACTTCTGGTTCAGTCGTCTTGGAGGGAGATATTGCTTTGAAGAGAAGAAATTCATTGATGAACTTGTAGAAGTGTGAATTTCTGCGGAAATGGAAGCCAATCCTTGCAGGGATATTGTGGTCTGGAGACCTAGGTATCCAGTTCTGACTGGAGACTTCAAGTGGTTGTTTGACTTTCTGAGGGAAAATCCTTCTGAGGAAGACCCCAATTTGGTCATTCCAGAAGTTGTTGACCCGCTAGAAGTTGAAGGTCCTTCTGCCCCAAGGAATCTTGCTGCCATTCTTCAAGCTCTTGAGAATGGAGATTCTGATCTTCCTGCTCCTGTGTATGAAGAAGATGCTGATATGGGAGAAGCTGATGCTGAAGATCATCCTGCTAAGTCTATTCCTGTTGAGGAAAATCAAGATGATGATCTCACAATGGAAGCTGCAGTTCATAATGCTGTCCCTCTGAATAGAAGTTGTGAAGCTTCTTCTGGTGAACCCTCTCTTCTGGTGAAGACTCTAGAGGTTATTCAGAAGAACCAAGCTGAGCTAGCTTCTCGTATGAACAAGCAAGAGGACACCAATGCTGGGTTCCGCTCTTTCATGGAGAGGCAGACTGAGATCAATGCTGGGATTCATGACATGCTGGCCAAGATTATGTCTAAGCTAGGGTCGTCTTAGTCCTTTTGTGTCTTAGTAGTTTCTCTTTGTTTCTTGCATCTGTCTTCTATGCATCTTCCTTGTACTTTCTGAAAATTCTCTTTTGCTATCAATGAAAATTATCTTCTTTTCTCTCATTTTGTTTTGTTTTTTCATCTGAATCTTTTGTGTTTTTGATGTTCTGACAAAAAGGGGGAGAAAACTGTGATAAATGATCTGATTTATATTATCAGTTGCTGGGAGAAAGTCTCCACATTTCTAACAAGAAATAGCAAGTTCTGTGTCTTTGAGTGTTTTGCATGAAGTGAAGATCTTCTTAAAAGCTCAACATGAGAAGCAAATACATGAGGAAAAGCAATTTTGTATGGAATCAAGCTCATGGAAACTGAAGCAAGCTGAGTGCTGTGAAGCTTCAAGATCAGAAGCAATAAGGAAGAATGTTATGATATTCTGATGATAGAATATGCTCTAACTCATTCTTATTTCTTATATGTTCTGATGCATGTTTTAGTTCTAAGTATGCTCTGAAACATTATTGTTTTTGCTCTGACACATATTATATGTTCTGATACATATTTTATGATTCTGATTCATTCATGCTCTAACTTTTGTCGTTTAGTTTCTTCTGTAACATTTCAGGATGTAGAGATGCTCTGATGATGCTCTGGTACATTCAACAATGTTCTGATACAATCAAGCATGGAATGATTCAAGTAGAAATTCAAGCTCTGAAGCTGTCCTATGGAAGCAAGAATCAGAAGCTATGAATGTTCTGAAGAATTAAGCATATGTGATCGTCTCAACTGAAATGGAAAATACTCAGGGAAGTCCTTTATTTTTAAATTTCTTCCAGTATTTATTTCAGGGGGAGATTATTTATCTCAGGGGGAGACATATTCACACACTATGTTTACATGCTTATGCTATAGCTGTGTAATTGTCTTTAGCCGTCTGATATTCTGATTGCAAATTCATATCATTTATATGTTTTTGTCATCATCAAAAAGGGGGAGATTGTTAGAACAAGATTTGTTCTGATCAATATTCTTAGTTTTGATGATAACAATGTATATGAATTTTGTATGAGATAATGTGGTACTCTAATACTATGCAATTTCCATTTCAGGAATTATATAAAGAGTATGCACAAAATCAGCGCAAGGAGCACTGACTCAGAAGGTTCAGCATGCAACATCAGAACATGGTCTGGCAAGACATCAGAACATGGTCAAGCAGAATCAGAACATGGTCTATGGAAGCATCAGAAGAACTTGAGATCAGAAGCAGAAGCACTGAAGTTCTCATGGTATCACGCTCAGAAGCACTTCAAGGTCAGAAGACAAGAAGATGCTCTGCACCAAGCTGTTTGACTCTTATGATATTCAAACGTTGTTTACACAAACATCAGATCAGAAGCAAGTACTAGCTGGCAGGCTACGCTGACTGACAAAAGGAACGTTGAAAGCTATTAAAGGCAACATCAGTAGACACAGCGAAAGCAAGGCTCGAGGTAGTTGACAAAAGAGTGAAACATTAAATGCAATGCTGTACGGAATACGCAAAGCATTAAATGCTCCCAACGGTCATCTTCTCAAACGCCTATAAATATGAAGTTCTGATGAGAAGCTAAGTTACGAATTCTGAATACAAGACTTTATGCAAAAACGCTGAAACGCTGTTCAAATCAAAAGCTCTCAAACTTCATCAAACTCACTACATTGCTGTTGTAATATATTAGTGAGATTAAGCTTAAACTTAAGAGAAAATCACAGTTGTGATAATAGCTTTATAAGAAGCATTGTAACTCTTAGAATTTGTTTACATTAAGTTGTAAGAACTAGAGTGATCAGGTTGTTGATCAGTATACTCTAGAAAGTCTTAGAGGGTATCTAAGCAGATTGTTCCTAGAGTGATCAGGTTGTGATCAGTATACTTTAGAAGACTTAGAAGTTGTCTAAGTGGAAAACCATTGTAATCTCGTGTGATTAGTGGATTAAATCCTCAGGTGAGGTAAATCACTCCAAGGGAGTGGACTGGAGTAGTTTAGTTAACAACGAACCAGGATAAAAATCATTGTGCAAATTGTTTTTATCTTACAAGTTTTAAAGCTACACTTATTCAAACCCCCCTTTCTAAGTGCTTTTCTATCCTTCAAAATGATCACACACTCACAAGGTGAATTGACTATTTGGCTATGGTGGTTGAGCTCAAAATGAAATAAAATGCCTTGATCCTTTTCATGCTTTCATACAATCAATACAAATAAAAGATTAAACATAATAAAATCTAGTTAAAACAAATATTGCGGTCTCCGGCATATGTGAACAATGGAAAGCTTCCTCACATTTATAGTTTGGGAACTAAAGTGATTCAATTCATGAACAAGTATTAAAAAGAATGAATGGTATGGTAATTATAGAGATGAAAAGTTTCTTAAACATGTTATATTGTAGAAAGCAATAAATGTGTACCTTGAATGACACAACTTCAAAAACAATATCTTTACCATACATCCGCAAGTTGAAACACTCAAACTTGGAAATCACCTCAAAAATCTTCGAATCAGCGAATCAAAATTTGAGTCCAAATAACCAACAAAGGAATCAGAAAAATAATACTACCATCTACAACTAAATAGCCTTGGTGAAAATGGGAAAAAAGATGGCCAAGTGAATTCACTGGCACAAAGCAAAGAAGCTGAGTTTTTCTGTGCGCTAAGAGAGATTGACCTCGCTAAGCGATGATAGGAACACTCAGAAAAACCAGAACAACAACAGTTTTCCAGCCTACTTCCACTTCATCTAAAGAAAGTGTCCTAACCAAAACACTCAACAAACATTACAGGTACAAATATATACAACAATTGCACGAACATAAAAGAAAGCACAAATATACAAGTATGAACAAATACAACTATTAACATACAAAAGAAAAAATTGGTGAATGCTGGATACGCAAGTTGAGAAGCGAAGATTTGAAATAAAACATTGGTCTAATTTCAACTTGTTTAGCCAACATTCACCAACAAAAGTATACTTATATGTAAACATAAGCAAGTAAACTATATGGTGAACATATACCAATAAACATGTACAAGTGAAATTATACAAGTAAGCATATACAATATATACAGCATGTATAAAGCTTAAAAGCACATGAACTATTACGATGCAATACTAAACAAAACCATCCCTGACAATGCCGCAATTTTATTGAAGCGGTATAGCAACAAACAATAAAAGATTTGGAAGTATTTATCCGGAAATTATCGTGTCCATGGAGATGGTTGTTAGAATGCCATTCAACGGTTTCAATGTCTTCGAGCTTCGGTTTGAATGGATTAAATGTAAAAACGAATAATAAAAAGATATAAATAGAAAATAAATACATTCTTCGGATAGAATTAGCTTATCAGACATGCAAACATACTCGCTCGTAACAGACTTAAACTTATCGATTAGCTATACCCAACCTAAAATAATCGCCAATGTCATCACGTATCAACCACTAAACCTACTGTATCATCTCAGCGGTGATCTCTCCACACACCTCGACAATACAAAAAACAACCGTGTTGCTCGCACCGACGATCTCTCAGCACAACACAACCAATACATAGGCATTAAGCATAGATAACCAAGTGAATGTTAGCTCTAAATCTATCTCTAGAGTCTAGAAACTAACAGATAATTATCCTAGATAAGGATTCGAGCAATATATGGGCTTGGTTATTGGAGGTTTTTCGGGGGTGAGAATTTTTCTTCAAAGAGTTGAGCAATAGAAAAAACATGACTAAGTGATGCAGGGTTTTGTGAAATTACCTCGCGTTGAAGGTCTTTGTGAAACCCACTGAGATAACAGTTCAATAACGCTTTTGGATCCAAGCCCGTTGTCCGATTTTCCAATGTAGTAAAAGCCAAATAGTAATCATTGACAGACTCGGTTTGAGTCAGCTTGAACAAAGCCTTTCTTGGCCGCTCAAATTCAGAAGGCCCAAACTCCAATTGGAGTGCACGAATAAACTCCCGCCATGACCGAAACGGAAAATAACGTGAATCATCTAAAACCAAGGCACCAATGCCCGATCCAAGTGAACGGAGGCGATGGTAATGCGCTCCGGGTCGGCCGTGCGATAGTAATCAAAAAATTGATTCTCCTTAAAGATCGACGCCAAAATATTTGTACCGCCAAAGCGAGGAAAATCGAGACGAACATTACGAACATGAAACGGCGACTCACGGTGAGGGTGCGAACCATGGGGAATGGAATATTGAGAGGTTGTTGCAAGCATGGCCTCCATACGAGCCATTGAAGCAGCAATATCAGAGATGGATGTGCCAGGAGTCGTCAAATATCAATGAGTTGACGTAACTATTACTGCATCTGACCTGAAATCCTTTCCATCAACTGCGACAGTTGGGTTTCAAGGACCTGGAGTCAATTTCCAGCCATGGTTGCAATGAAAGCACCAAGTTGTTATGAGTACACAAACAACAAACATATAATGAAATGAAGGTGAAAGATTGTATTTCTGTAATAGCCAGTAATACTCTAATACATGAATTAAAAAGGATAGAATCTTCTCACAGGGAGAAGTACCCATTATGCTGGATCCAGAGAGAAGAGAATTATACTGTCAATTCATCTACACCCCTTATGTTATCTTTATTTGGTTATATAATCTTTCCACCATGTGCTAGGCACCCTCTTTTTTGGCTGCGCCTAATTTACGTATTTTTTAGATATGTGACCTAATACATTTCCTCATCTGTCTCAACATGTATTTCATGGAAACAGATTCTCTACCTTCCTATTCTCTAACTTCTCCTAACTTTAGACTTATTTCATGAGAGAGAAGTGATCAAGAGGTGAAAAATGGAGGGAAACTAAAAGAGAGAGATTATGTTATTAGAGAGAGATAGAGTGAAAGTTAGGGTAGAGTTCCCTCAATAAAGTCAGAGGATCCACACCCGTATTTCATCACCATTTGCCGAGTCAGCTTGTGGTGGGACCATTTCTTGCCCATGTGGCCTAGCACATCAGTGGTGATATCTTAATAATATCATTTTTTAAGAAAAAAAAATCTAAAATGGCTCACGTTTATTTTAATGCTTTAGAGACAACAAGACTTTCAAGCATAGCTTTAGCTTTGTCCACACGTATGAATACGAACCGTGACCTTAAATTGAAACAAATACACATTAGTGATTTCTTTCTTCATTCCATTTCTCGTGTTTGAAATTTACTCATATGATCATAGATTTTGAATTTGAATGTATCAAACAAGCGTAACTTGGACGCCAAACCACGCTTCTATTAACGGGAAATGAATAGTTGAAAATAATTGACTTATGTAATTTATATCATTATAATTATAGTATATACTTGATCAACCTAAAAAGTCAAAACAACGTCAGCAACAAGAACCAATAAAAAAGTACTATACCGTACATAAACAACTAGTAACAAAGAAAGCGAGCATGCAAAATCATGAAGTATACTCCCATAAAAACATTAACAGTAACTATTTTACATTAATTAGAGACTCAACTAACCTAAATAATACTTTCTATTCCCAAAATTTAGAATTACGTTGCAGTGTTTTACTCTTTCAATATTTTGAATTGGTCATGTTTTAGTGAGATATGGGTCGCGCGTAAATATGGTGAGTCCAAGGTATATTGCTATTCAAAATTTTCAATATTCAAAGCTATGATAGTCAAATGAAAACAATAAACAACTCAATTTCACTCCCTATATATATAAATGCATTCTGTCTCTTCTTTCATCAAACCACAACATATTTCATCACATACAAATTCATTCAAATAAACTCTTAGCTCAAACCTCAACAAATCTTAGATACATGGCTATCTCTTATAGAATGATCCTTTTCAGAGTTTTGCTCCTTGTACTAATCATGTTTGTTACATCTCAACCAGGAGGAGTGAATTGCAGACCATTATTCATAAATTACTATGAATGGTCTTCTTGGGGTAATGGCCTTCTCTTGCAATCTCTTCCTAACGCTCCTGCACCTCCTACAAATGGAGATCATACTCATCCTTAATCACATTAACACTCGTTCTTCAAGTTCCACTTGGCATAGGAATATATCAATTTTTTAAATTTATTTTTAGTTGCATGTCTCACATGCAATTTTTTCTTTCATATAGTATATATTTTTTATATTGTTGTATTCACATTCAATTTCAGTCACCTCACAGAATATATCTGCACAAAATTGAGATATGTTCTTTTAGGTTGTTGTATGTAAATTTGGATTAAATCTAAATAAATATTTAAATCTTTCGATTTGGTAGATAAATATTGATTTTGAAAGAAACTTACTATCCTTCAAAAGTGACTGCTATGTTTTGTAAATTGCTCTTTACTATATTTCCTTCCAGGCATCGGGAAAAGTTTGGGTGTGTCATAATAATATTGATCGGTGTATAGAATTTGCTAAACAAAAGCATAGGAAGTGACGATGGTTTAAAAATAATAACATATATATATATATATATATATATATATATATATATATATATATATATATATATGGGGCATATCTAGTGAGAAAAGACATTTTATGTGAGAGTGAGAGGGATTATTTGTAACCGTAAGATCATTTTTAAAGGTTGAGATTTAAAATAGTCTTTTTAATTACTCCACGTGGGTTTCACATTACACCTTTCTACCATATGTTAATTTTGTTTCCAGAAACCACCAACAGTTTTTTCTTTCCAAACCATTATCACCGTCTATGTCGTCAGTGGATGTCCTCCATAACCACAACCTGTGTAGATCTATCACCATATATGTTGTCAAAAACTGACAACCATGACCACAATCTGTGTAAATTAGCTACCATATATTTTGCCGGCGACCGACTATGCGACTACAATCTGTATAGATCTTTTATCAGCTACGCTGCCGGTGCCAGCCTCCGTGACCACAACCTTTGTAAATTTATTACCAACTATTTTTCCGGCGACCATACTCCATACCCATAAGCTGTGTAAATTCGTTAACAGCTATGTTGTCGGCAACCGGAATCCACCATAAATTTCATTTTTATGGCTAATTTCTAATATTCAATATCCATCATGTCTTACTTTTCTATGTGTTTCTTCTATCTCACAAAATCACTTAAAAATCAAAATTTTAATTGTGTATTGCCAAGAAAAGTGATACATTTAGTATAAGCTACTGTTAGTTTATAGAATATTAACCACACAACCTTCGTTTTCTTTTAATTTTCTTATTTATGTATAAAAATTATGGTTGTTACTATTAGTATAAACTATTGAAAATTTAAATAATGATAATATTATTACTGATGCATAATTATGAAACCAAACCACAAATTTTCAACCAAGAAAAGGTATAAATATAGAGAGTTTCAAATCAACAAATTCTTAACTATGTTGCATAATTGTTGAATATGAGACATAAGTTCTGAGCCAAGAAAATGTTAAAAATTACAGAGTTTCAACTCAGCAATAATTCATAAAAGAAAATTACAAGTCTTCACCAAAAAGTAATTGCAAGATAGTAAGTCTTCAACTGAAAATCTTAAAGAAAATTACAAGTCTTCAACAAAAAGTAATTGCCGCTGAAGTCTTAAACTGATAAATTCAACAAAAGTATGAGCCAAGAAAATGTTGCATAAGTGTTGCATAGGTCTTAAACTGAAAGTCTTCATCCATTCATCCATGATAGCAAGTCTTCAATCAAGCCCTGAGTAAAAAGTAACTGCAAGATTAAATATCTTAATAACAAAATTCTAAAGATAAAGATAAAACATATGTGGCATACCAAAAGCTATGAAGATGATTTTCTGGGACAGTTACGACTATCATGATATGCGTATTGCTTACAAGCTTTGCAAAATCTTTGCCTTACATCCCTCCCTTGTTAATTTTCTTTTTCTAACTTTAGGCAAACCATTTTCACTAATAATCAATTCAGGTAAGGCTAATTGCTTTTCTGCTCTAAAACCTTCTTTTGAACATAGAAAATACTTCCATTTCACACCATATTTATCATTTGTTTGAGATGAGCAACGTACACTAAACCCAACAGAATGCGCATACATTTTATAAAAGTTTCCTCCTTCTTCTAAAGAATCGAATACCTTACCTAGTATAGGTTTGACTTCATCTTCACACACAGGAATCCATTCGTCTGACATGTTTTCTACGTCGTTTAAATCTTTTGATTCCAATGCTAAATCAACTTCATCATCACCCATCTCCGTACACATGTTCCTATAGTTAAAAAAATAAATAACAATTAATGAAAAAATAAACATAAACTAATAACGAAAGTTAAATAACATATCAAAGAAATCAAATTGAAATGAAGAAATAAACATGCATAAATAAGTATTGAAATTAAAATTAAACCAAAAACCTAAATGAAAAGTAACGAAACTGTATTAAAATAATTTATATATATAAGTGATGCATGACATTCTATAATAGAATTTGAAATACCTTTTTACAAAATGCTATATGGTTGAATGAAGAAAAGGGAGAATGCAGCTTTTTGTCAGTAAGTTATTGAGAGATGAAAAGTTGTAACTTGGATGATAATGAAGAGACATGAGAAAATTGAATTGGAAATGAAAGAGACACGTGAGTCACTTTATGACTGGAAAATGAAACACTTTTCAACAAAAATAAAAAAAGCAAAGAGTGGCACGTGACATATTTAAGTGACAATCTAATCTAAACCATCCATTTTAATCCAATGGCCAATAATTGATCCTCTCACTCTCACATAAAAATACTCTTTCTCATTTGATATATCCCATATATATATATATATATATATATATATATATATATATATATATATATATATATATATATATATATATATATATATATATATATATATATATATATATATATATAGTAATAACATATATATTTATTGAATAAGGTAGTATATAACAAAAGAAAAGAGGAATAAAATAGATCAAGACCCTCTTAAAAAAGAAACCAACTTAAAACAAAAAAAAAAAGGACAGATCAAATATATTCTTTATAAAATTTGTGCTAAAAAATAAATGTTGGAAATTTTGGTATGATGTTAACTTGGAGTGAGAATTAGAATGATTTATTGACATCAAATGAGCATTAAATGAGCACAAGTAAGAATTAATATGAAAATGAATTTGAAAGGATTCATTTTAATCATACATTGGAGAAAATACAAATATTAGTAGTATATATATTCCAACTCGAACAATTGGGTTGGGCACCAAGGGGTACCCCAATTTTGTAAGGGAGTGAGGACACACTGATAAGCCATCAAGCTACACACGCGCGTGTGCCGCCGCCTGATAAGTGCAAAAATATCGTTATTTTGTGTATATATAATTTGTTGCACTTATCGATACTTTTTGTTAATACCGTTTGAATAATTTCCCGTTTTGTTTGTAAATTTGTATACTTTGTGTATAGTGTATTTTCATATACTTTTATACCATTTAATAGTTTTTGTATCTTTTTGTAGGTATTTTTGCGTATTCGGAGCCTTGAGGAATAAAGTGTTGAAGACACGGCTGCGAGCGCAAAGTTGGAATAAAGAATAAAGTTCTGGTGTAGGGCGCATCGCGCGGCCTGGGAGCAAAAAGAATAAATTCTGGCAGAAGGTTGGGCGCGTCGTACGGATTTAGGGCGCATCGCGCGCTAGGGCGGTTTGGTCCATTAGTGAGAGGGCGTGTCACGCACTATTAGGGCGCATCGCGCGCTCTGCGTAATTTTATTTTTCTATAAATAGACAGCTTTGTTATTTTAGGGTTTTATAATCTCTTCTTTGACAAACTTCGGCTCTGATCTATTCTTTGTAGTTTAGAGGTTCAAGCAACATTATTGGGTGGTTCATCATGTCGATTTAACGCGGGTGGTCTCCAATTGTTCCGACAACACGAGAAGTTTCCATTTGTTCTTCTTCTTCTTCCCTGTGACCCATTCCAATAGTGAGGTTTGTATGTATATTTTTCCTCTCTTGTATGTATATTTCTTGATCTTGGGATCGTTTATATATTTGCTTTACAAATCATCATTGTTGTTGTTCTTGATCTTTTTGCTTAAATGCTCTGGATTTGTGTTGTTGTAGAAATAGACATCATAGATCTTGATTAGGAATGATAACTATTAGTTTCTAAATTGTAGAAATAGATTTGAGGCTAATAACCTAAATGGGTATCGAGTATAATGCCTCCGTGTTGTTTGTGTCGGTTGGGAAATCGTCGATGTGAATAGTATGGTTGAGCTTTCGTTGGTGTTGCAGGAATGAACACTGATGTGGCGTCTTGAACGATGCCCGGTGATTTTGATGTGTATTGTGAGTGTGTTGCGATAAGATCTTCATATTTAAGTATTCGACGGATTGAGTAGAAATATGATTCCATAATGAATTCTCTTAAGCTCCAATAGATTGTTTATTTGTTTTATTTACTTTTCCCAGCCGCATTTACCTTCCGCAAACCCAATCATGAAACTTAGAATACGAGATAGTTGAACGGCAGTTTTTCTCTACCAATCTCTATGGACTACGATACGACATAACCTATATCACCCGGTAATAAATATACCTATTACTTTTTGCTTGCTGCTTTACCGCTCAAACACCGCCGCCGTCCGGCCGGCCTGCTTGGCTCAGCTCGACTCGACTCAGTTTGGTTTGGTCCGGTTCGGTCTAGATGAATTAATTTTTTTGAACCCGAATTAGTGAAAATTAATTATCGTTAATCAATTAATTCGTTGGAAATTAAATACTATTATTTAATAGTAGAAAACTAATTAATGTTTAATATTAATTAATTACGAAATGGTGATGTGTCCTACTCCGAAACTAAGTCTTAACCTATTTTTTAACTAGTTTGCTTGCCCTCTAAGAGTCATACGTGTGACTTGTTGATTAAGTGAAAACGACTAGTTTTAATTGGGCCGGTTCCACTTTCCCACGGTTTTCTCCCACGTTTTTTTCTCCACTCAGTTGGATCCTTTGCCTATAAATAGAGTTCTTTGTTTTATTTGCAACTTACTCCATAATTCACATTCGAATTTTCTCTTCTCTCTCAGTTATGCTTCATCTAAATATATTTGTTTTTTTTCTGTTTTCGACTGGATTAATTCCAGATACTACGACTGGTTATAATACCATCTGAAGGTGTATCTCTTCGAATGATTCATCATAGTGCAATTGATAATCGTATTTTCTAAACGGGTTGTTTTATCTTGGAGACGTCGTCAAACCTCGAACTGCTTTGCATAATTATTGGTAGTACGACGAAACGTCTTAAAGAAAGCGACCTAGTACGCGACTCGTCCCGATAATTTTCTTCGTGGCAATATTTTCAAAAACCGAAAATAACAATAAAGGTATAAAGCTAAAGAATTGAGTTTGTAAGATAAAGACTTAGGTTAGCAAGAGAATCAACGTAGCTATTTCCTTTTATATAGACATGAGAAGCAACAAAAGACATTTTTGAAATGATATTTATACAATTAATCCATTTGGTATAAATGTGTCAAGACACCTTGAAAGCGGGTTTGATAGCTTGTATCACAATTCACAACGACATAATATGATTCCAGCCATAAATTCTGTCCACCCTTCTCATTAGCGAACTCAATTGCTGACATAGCATCGAAGAGTTCGGTATTCAGAACCAAAAAATAAACAAAAGCTCCAAAAAGTGACCTTCAAAGTCTCTGTCAATGCCACCACAAGCAGAGAGCCCTGGGTTAACTAAAGACGCTCCATCATAATTGATTTTATTCTAGTTGCATAGAGGCGGTTTTCAAATCACCTCCAAAATTCATGGGGTGTTAGGAGGCCAAATTTTGAGCTTGAAAGTTTTTAGCATCTTAAAATCATGAATGTTCACAAAAGAGGCTGCATTAGATTATTACTATGGTAATGAAGTGCTATCCATATTTTCCATAATGATGTTTTTCATGAGTGCACTAAACATATTCTATGCCATCATGTTACTAATGACACCATATTTTTTATTTCTATTTCTCTTATCAACTAAATTGTTGATATCTTCCCCAAAACACATCTTTTGACTTGCTTCAATGATCTATCAAACAAACTCTATTGACATCTACAATACCAACCAGAGTTTAAGGAGGGTGTTAAGAAAAATTATAAGAAGACTTTTTGCTGATAGATTAATTATAGAAGATCACAACTTTATTATTAAGAGAATTATAGGATTACCTTTTAATAATAAATCAATTATAAGAGGTTATGACTTTAATTTACATCCTCAAATTAACTAGTATTAGGATGTTTTTTAATATTTTTCAATTCCACGCTTTCGGCCAATAGGAGCAAAATATTTGTGCAAATTAAAAAGGAGGAAGGAGTAGTAACTATTTTTTGACAGAGTTAATTACACCAACTTAGAACCAAGTTAGAGTGTTTTACTCTTTCAATTTATTGAATTGGTCATGTTTGTAGTGAGATATGCGTCACGCGTGAATATGGGTGTGTATGTGTTTGTAGTCTATTCAAAATTTTCAATATTCAAAGCCTTTGAAGTCAAAGCAAAACCTATAATCAACTCAACTCCACTTCCTATATAACACAGTTATGTCTCATCTCCTTCCATCAAACCACAACACATTTCACATACATATTTTATCATATACAAATTCATTCAAACATACATGGCTTTCACTTATAGAATGATCCTTTTCAGAGTTCTGCTCCTTGTACTAATCATATTTGTAACATCTCAATCAAGAGTAGATTGCAGACCTTTATCCATACATTGTTATGAATGGTCTTCATGGGGTAATGGCCTTCTCTTGCAATCTCTTCCAAACGCTCCTTCACCTCCTTCAAATGGAGATCCTACTCATTAATCATATTAACATACACACATATTGTTCAAGTTCTATGTGTCAGTGGATTGTATCAATTTTTATTTCTTTTTAGTTGCATGTCTCACATGCAATTTTATTCTTTCATATGGTATTCATTAATTGTATTCACTTTCAATTTCAATCATCCACAGAAAAAACTTGAGGTATATTCTTTTATGTTGTAATATGTAAATTTGGACCAAGTCTGAATAATTATTCTCCTTCAAAAGTGATTGTTTTCTCTTGTTATTTGCTCTTTAATAAATTTCCTTTAAACTAAATATATATGGTGGATAATAATAGTATTCATCATTGTATATTAAGTGATAGTGGAGGTTCAATATATTCGCAATGTTTAAAATTAGCTAAATAAAAGCATTTAAAAAACGAAAAAAAAAATTGAGTAAAAGAAACATACAATAAGATGGTACATCAAGATGGAGCTCTATTGATCATGATGATGAAAGAGTTACACTTACACGCACTTGTTTATATAACTTCAAGTCAGGCTTTTCATGCTTCTTAGAATAACAAACTAGATGGAGAGAAAACTAAAATTGAAATCTATAACAAAAAGAGAAGGCTGAATGAATAAATCATGAGATCTCAGGGAGTTTGAAGGGAAGGAGAAAATAGAGTTTTGAAAAAGATTTTTTCATTTTTAAGTATAGAAAAAATTTAATATTTTATAAGAATTTTTTTTAATAGAATGATAAAATAGTATTTATCATTAAAATATTTTTAATTTTTAAAATACTATAACGACAAAAATTATATTGAACTTCTCGGGTCGATTAGCACCCGCTTGACGCTCCAGTCATGTATTTGCACTTTTATGACCATCGGGTCATTTTCATGGGCCAGTATGTCCCTCGAGTCTCGCTTTGAGAAACTAACTACCACTGACTTCTCTTCTCCCGATCTAGGCGATGTTGGCTGTGAAACATTTTACTTCTCGGGCATACCTCATCCTTGTCGAGCTGATTTCACCACCTCCTGCGAAACCCCCTGTGATAGTGTTGAGGGTGTGACGCACCAGCCGGGTTTCACGCTATTCCTCGGCACTCTTCCCCTTCTTGGTAGAGGGGTCCTCTGAGTTTGTTTCCCTCCGAGAGGGGCTTCTCTTTCCCGCAGACCCCCCAACATATTTCACATAGGATAATAAATTTCCTTGTTGAATAAGTATCTTGATTTCCTTCTTTAGCTGATGACAGTTTTCAGTATGATGATCCTTCATACGGTGATATAAGAACACCGACATCCTTCATGATTCCCCATCACTGCACCGAGCCTCCTAGGCCTGGGTGGTGTTGGTAGCAACATGAGATGCGCCACTTCGCGTAATATGTCCGCTCGCTTGGTGTTGAGCGGTGTATAGACCTCGGGGCGCTGTCGTATTGCCTATGATTTGGCCTAGCCGCCGGCCTGTACATCTCGAGTGACACATATTTGTTGCTCTTTTCTTTGTCCCGACCCTTCCTGCCGGGAGTGAGGTCTCTCCTTGGCGTCTCGGGATCGCTTCTCCATGTTACTTTCCTCGCCCTTAATGTAACACTCGGCCCGGTTCATTACTTCATCCATGTAAGAGGTTGGCTTTTGCGCCAAAGATTTATTGAAGTGACCAGCTCTCAAATCATTTTGAAAAGATCCCACAAACTTTCTTGATTTGGGTGTGAGACCTTTATGGTTTCCTCATTGAAACGCGCCATGTATTCGCGGAGAAACTCGAAGGGGAATCTTTTTTCTGGTCAGGTCCTGGTAACCGGTGATGGAGAACCTCGGTAGGCTCATGTAATAGCGCAAGGCGACATCCTTGAATGTTTCGGCCATGAGTTTGAACTTTAGGGAGTCGGAAGCGCCGACTATCGCCATCTGATTATTGATGGAGATAATATGCTCTTGGGGATCGCTTTTGCCACCAAAGGATGCCAATGTCGGAGGTTAAAAGTTTTCCAGCACGAAGTCCTCCCATATGGCTTCAGCCAACGGTTTGGGGTATAACAATTCTTCCTTATTGTCCCCCTCTGGTAGGCTTGAGCTTGAAGTGTCTGAATGTTATCTTGCATGGTTTCATTCTCCTGTCAGAGAGCCTCCATGACGGCCAATAATTGCGCCATATCTGGCAGAGGGTCCTGCTCACACATGCTAGGTGATAATACAGACATCTTGCTGATGGAAGATCAAATGATTTTGTGCGGCCTGGGAAACTTTTACCAAGGCCCCACGGTAGGCGCTAAATGTTTCTGCATAACACCTTTGGATAGCCTTCTTGAAGTGAATCAAGCAAGCCTGAAGATGTTTTGTGCTCTCAAAGCTATTGGATTTTTTGTATGTTCTGCGTATTGTCTATATTCTTCTCCATAGGATGCTCGCCTTTTATAGTTAACCATTTGCACATATTGGGCAGCAACCCTTCAAATGCAACAATAATAAGGCTTTAATAACGATCGTCGTTGTTATAATGAAGGTGTAATGATTTCCCCCTTAATTTTTGTAACCTCCATGCATCTTTCAAACTACCGTAACCGTCACGCCGACTTGGCACCTCGTCACTCCGACTAGACGCATGCCTCGCTCACTCCGACTTCGTTCACCGGCCCCGAGTAGGTTCATTTTTCCTTATGTCTGACCCCACACCTCGAGTCAAATCCTACATGTGACTCATACGCCCGCCTTCAGCATATGTTTCTTTTCCGATTTTCAAATCGTCTTTGAGAATTTTAGAGTGTACATAAGCCCCCGATCACGAGACCCATCGGGCCGATGTGTTTGGTCGACGACCCTTAAAATTCTTTGGCCAGTCTCCTTAACCGACTACTCCCAGATCCAACGGTTACCTGGTGGATACGTGCGTTAGTGGGTTTTTAAAAATAATGATGGGCCGTGTCCCATCAACATCTCTTCACCTTCACTTATAATGATGATTTTATGGGAAAATCATTATCATCATTACCTTATCCCCTAGCCTCCGTAACACATCCAATATATTTAAAAAAAAACCTCACCTTCGCCTTCTCCTCATCAATCACCTACTTTATTTGCTCCAAGGATTCTCTCTGCTCTGCCTCCTCCTCTTCATCAACGTGTCTTCAACTTTTTCCTTTCATCACTCAGGTAATCTTTACTTTATTTTTGTCTTTTAATTTTTTATCATAGTGCACATACGAGAGTGTGACGACTTGGGGAATGTACATGTTCCCTGAAAGGCCCAAGAGAGAAGCGAACTCTAGGAAAAATGCATGAAAGAGTGTGAGGGACATTTAGGGTGGACGGAGTTCGACCAAATCATTAGAGAAGTTTATGGTGATTTATTTTCACCTCTCAGCGACATTGATTCAGAGTCCCTATGGCCTCAGATTTTGTCGAAGTCTTGATGGAGACAAATGCATCTTTCATTGATTCAAAAGTTCTAAGCTATGGCCACAGCACCGTGGACTCCCATGATATCTCCAAACTCCGTTCTAGCATGAGCCTCTCATCCATTGGGAATGAAGAAGATGTGGTGCTAAAACCATGCGAAGACGGTGAAAAGTTGTTATTCCTTATGTGGGGCCCCGAGTTGGTTCATTATTCCTTATGTTCGACCTCACACCCTGTGTCCAGTCCTACATGTTACTCCTTCGTCCGCCTTCAGCCTATGTTCCTGTTCCGACTTGCAAATCGTCGTTTAGAATCTTATGGTGTACACTCGTAAAGTTATTTGTTTTTTTTTAATTTAATATTTGATGTATCTGGATAGGCAGACCTGATATTCATGCATCAACAGTGCAACAAATATATACATACCAATAATATCCCTATTGAGAAAAACAATTAGAAAATAGAAAAATGATTAAGATAAAATTATAAAAATCTAAATATATAGTTAAAAATCAAATAAAATCAATTTTTTTAATATTTTCAAAAATGTGAAAACATAAAATAAATCAAATAAAATAGAAAAATAAGAAATTTAAGGTTTGTAGGGTTTTTTCTAATAAAATGGCACTATAAAATTTTTATTCAGAGTCAATTTTCTAAAAATTTATGAGTTTTTTATTGTGTAAGGTGCATTTGAAGATGCATCTTCAAAAATTTATGAGAACAATTTTAGTTTTTTAAAGGTGTAAGTCACGCCATAAGAATAGAAAAAGAAATTGCCTCAACATTTTTGAAGTCTCAATAAAATATATTATTAATAGAGTAAATCAATAAAACAATATTTTTTAGAATTTTTAAAAAATTAAAAAAATTAATATTGTAATGATTGACTGAATCAGTAAACATATATAAATTATAATGATTGGTTTATCTTAATTGTTCAATAATAAATTTAAATAAAACTAATTATTATTAGAGTGAAGACTCATTTTGGTCCCTCACAAATATTACACGAGTCAAATTAGTCCCTCACAAAAAAATTGACCAACTTAATCGCTTACAAAATTTAATCGGATCATATTAGTTCTTCTGCTAATATTTTTCTCAAATAAGTTTTACTTCTAAACCGGTTCTTTTCATACTTTTAAACCGTGACTGAACTGACACGTTGGATTTTTATTTTATTTTTTTAATACTAAATTAATTTTTATTTTTAATTTCATTGTTAAACAATTATCATTGAATAATATCAAAAAAGTCAAAATTGTTTCTTATAAAGTAATTTTTAAACAAGTAATTTCCATGATTTCTACTAATATTAACAAATTTTATACATAAATTTTTATCTATGAGGTCTCAAATCCAAGTCCCTTCCAGTTAAATAATTTTCACATTACAACTAGACAAATCAATTTTTATCGTTAATAAAGTGACTATCATTTACAACTAGAAAAATCAATTTCAATTGTTAATAAAGTGATTATTTTTTACAACAAGACAAATCAATTTTTATTTTTAATAAAGTGACTATCATTTACAACTAAACAAATCAATTTCTATTGTTAGTAAAGTGACTATCATTTCCAACTAGATAAATCAATTTCTATTGTTAATAAAGTGATTATCGTTTACAACTAGACAAATCAATTTCTACCGTTAGTAAAGTGACTATCAATAACCACTAGACAAATCAATTTCTATTGTTAGTAAAGTGATTATCATTTACAAATAGACAAATCAATTTCTATTGTATTAAATTGACTGACATTTAATCTGAAGAGACTTAGATTTGAGACCATATTGATACAAAATTTGTATTTTGTATTTTAAATTTAGAATTGTTTAAGATTAACACATGGGCCAGAGTTCAACTTCTTATAAGAAATAATTTTGGCTTTTTTATATTATTAATTTACAATTGTTTAAAAATGAAATTATAAATAAAAATCTAGTATTTAAAAAATGAAAAATAAATAAAATCCAATGTGGCAGTCCAGTCACGGTTTAAAATTAGGAAAAAAACCGGTTTGAAAAAAATATTAACAAAAGGACTAATATGATCCGGTTTAATTTTATAAGGGATTAAATTGGGTCTATTTTATTGTGAAAGACTAATTTGACTCGTGTAAAATTTGTAAGGGACCAAAATGGGTCTTCATTCTTATTATTATTATTATTCATATCAATTTCAAAATTAATAATCTTACTAAGATTGTTTTTCTTTATTCTGTATATTTTTGTTGTTATGAGTATATCTTTTACTATCTATACTATCTTATTTCCACACAAAAAAAACACTTTTAAAGTACTATGAATAATCAAATATAACAATATCTTATCAACGTCAAATATAAATTAAATAGATAAAATTATATGATTAAAAAATCAAATATATATCAAAATGATTTTAGATTTCGAGAATTCTAATAAAATTGGGATACAAATATACACTCAAGATTGGCTTTGAACGAGAATGGCTTTTCTCTCACCATAACATTTTTGCTATATATAATATTATTCTATAATAAATTGTAATAAAAGAAGGTATTATTATTCATACCGATTTCCAAATTTTTAATTATACTAAGGTTGTGTTTTTTTCTAATTCGGTAATTTTCATATCTTTTACAATCTATATCATCTGATTTTCATAATAATAAAATAAAATAAAAAAAGGTATATCATCCTCAAATATAAATATTAAATAGGCTAATATCTCATTAAAAGAATAAAATATATATCAAGAAGATTTAAGATTTTGAGAATTCTAATAAAATTGAGATATTAATGAGATATAATTAATTGATACACACAAGATTTAATATTTTTGCCTATATATAATTTTGAGAATCTCACAATACATTGCATCATAACTTGAATGACGATGGATTTCCTCTCAACAGCTCCTTATGTCATCCTTCCTTCTTTCAACCAAGAAACGTACTATGAAGAAGAAGACGACAACAACGTTCATCGTGACATTCTATTCGACAACAAATACTATAAGTGGAACACTATCTTCAACTCTCATGAAGGTGCTTGGTGTGTAGGTTCTTCTAATAATTTCTTGATATTTCTTGACAACAAAGGTTGTCCTTTTCTTCTAAATCCATCTTCCAATACTTTTATTCATGTTCCACCTTTTACCCCATCATTCATTAAACATGCAAATGTTCCCTCTTATTCTTATTATGTTCAATATCTTCGCAAAACTTTTGTATCCAAAGCGGTGTTGATGTCTTCTCCGTCTCCTTCACAATACACCCTTGCCATTATGTATGATTGTCCATGCAGAATTGCTTTTTGCAATAATCATAAGGCTTCATGGGTTGAACTCAATGATGCGAAACGGTCTTATTCTGATATTGTGTTTGATAATAACATTCTATATGCTTTGGATGAAGATGGATCAATTGAAGGGTGGGATTTTCTTTATAAGAAGAATCCGAAAAAGATTTTGGAAATTAATTATCCAACCATGATTTTAGATAAGGAACAAGTGATAAAATTTTCAGTTGATAAGTTTTCATCTAAACTTTATTTGGTGAAATCCAAAGGAGATTTCTTGTTGATAGAAAGGTTCATTGGTAATTTCGTTCGTGCTAATGGTGAAGTAGTTTATGAAGGAAGTTGTCTATCGGATGAGGTTGAAATTTGTCCTTATAGAACAAAGCATTTTAATGTGTACAAACTTGATTTGGTGAAGAGAAAGTGGGAAAAGGTGAGGTCTTTAGATGGTCAAGTTGTGTTTGTAGGTGCTAACGAGTCAATGTTACTGGATGCTTTCAAATGTCGGAATGAAGAAAATTCAATTTACTTTAGTGATGATAGATGGGAAGAGATGAACTTAGACTATTTATACGGTGGACATGATTGGGGTGTTTTTCATCTTGAAGATTCAAGTGTCAAGTTCTTAGCTCCTTATGCAAATAAGATGGATCCACCACCTATTTGGGTAGTTCCATATTCTAATTAACTTGTATTACAAGTAATTCAAGTGTAATTTTACTTTTCAAGTGAAAGTAATTTTAGTATCTACTACTTATAATCAGGATTATTTTTATATGATTTATTTGCATTGGATTATGATAATATAATTTAATTATTCGTTGTGTTCATTCATTATAAGAAATTGAATATCAATTTATTTATTATTCAAATTATAAGAAATTGAATATCAATTTATTTATTATTCAAATAATTTAGTAGTTAGAATCGCACTCATAAAATCGGAATTCGACTTGAATCTCTCCCAAATACATATTAGTCTAATGGATAATTTTTTATAACCAATATAATTCTTTTTATAGAAAAACTAAAGAATACAAATCTCAAACACTAGAATAAGAATCTCATACACTATAAAAATTAATCATGCTCAATTAGTACAACTTTATTTACGAGTTGGAGAAATCTTACCACTTTATACCTTCAAGACTGCATGTTCATTATTTTCTCTGTTTGTTGTAGTGTATGTTCTTATTTGAAACAAAACAAAACAAAACTCATCATCTTCTCTCCAATTTCATTTATACTAAGAGGTATGCAATAATGGGTTTTTCTCTTTAGAAGAGAGAAAAAGAAGGAGCACTAAAAAGAAAATAAATAAATGAATAAATAAATATAAAGAAAAAAAGAAAAACTTTTCTTTAAAGTAAATTCGTCATTCATGACAAAATGTAAATTAATTAAAAAATTTAATTTATTTTAAAATAAAATAATTTAAAAGGTAATATGGTAATGAATAACTTAGAGAGAGAGAGAGAGAGAGAGAGAGAGAGAGAGAGAGAGAGAGAGAGAGAGAAGTACTTTTGAGTGAAAATTCTAAAAAAGAGTTTAGCCACTAATATTTTAGAGAGATCATTACTAATACTTTAGTAATTCAGACACTTTGTAGTGGTAGATATTGTTATTATGGTCTCACTATGATTATAAATAGTGTGGAAATAGTCTAATCAAAGAAAAATCAATTCTTTGTTGGTTTTGTATTAAGTGATTTTTGTTATCTTTCCCAACAAGTGGTATGAGAGCTTCGATTTGTTATGCAATTTAATTTGTTTTATTCAGAATAGACAATCAACCTTCACAATATCGCTAACAATGATTAAGTTAACCTCTACAGACTAATTCATTTAGAGGGCCTGGACAAAGTACATCCTCTAAGAACAATGTGTACCATCCTTGCAAAAATAAAGGGACCATGTGAGCATGGGGAATGATAACAGATTAAATATTGTAGGCAAAGGAGATGTTTGCCTAAAAAAACAAACACTAGTTGTCACCTAACACTGAAATATGTTAGACATGTTTCTAACATGCATCTCAATCTAATATCTACAAGCTACTAGACAAAGAAGGCTATACTAGTGTATTTGGGGATAAGAAATGGAAACTAAAAAAAATTTCTTTGGTGATAGCCCGAGGAAAGAAAGTAAGCAATATTTATGTGATATAAGTCAAAGTCAATAATAGGTATATTAACGCTCTCAGCAAAGACTCCTTGATTGAGCTATGGCTTAAATGGATTGAACGTATGAGTAAGAAGGGACTTTAAATTCTAGCCAATAGAGGTATTTTAATATGTATGAAGGGATTCAAAATATATCTTGATACATGTACACATTGCTTGGCTAGAAAGAAACGTAAAGCTTTATTCTACTATGATGTCCCTTGTAGAAAACCAAATATTTTAAATTCGGTGCATTCTGTTGTTTGTGGTCCAATGACCACTAGTACTCATGAAGGTGCAAGGTATTTTGTTACCTTTATTAATTACCACGTCATGAAGGTTAGGGTGTATGGCCTCAAAACAAAAGACCATGTGTTTGTAGTATTTAGACACTTCCGTGCTAGTTTTGAGCTTGAAACTGATATGAAGTAAAAATGTGTTTGCACGAACAATGTAGGAGAATTTATAGAAGCTTTCAAAAATTATTGAATTAGTAATGGAATTTGGCATGAACTATCTTTTTCAAAGAAGCTTCAACAGGATGGAGTGGTAAAGAGGATGAATAGAACTATTGTCGAAAAAGTGAGAACAATGTTATCTCATGCCAAGTTACCTTAGAGTTTTTGGGGTGAGTATTTGATTGCATTTTATTTTATAAACTTATTCACAAGGAGATGTCTGATCAGTCAAGCAGGTTTACCTAAGGAACTTTAAGGTGGGACTACTTATGTTCCTTGGTTAGTATAATGTCGAACTGAATGTCATGACATTGCAGTTCAATATTCCAGTCCAATCAAGGTCAAATCTTGGAAGGAGTAAAAGCTGCACAAAACATGGATTGTCACTTCTTCGATCATAGCAAAGCATAGGTTCACACGTGAATGAGTGTACATTGAATAGTCATGAGTTTCCTTTAGAAGAGTGTTTCATGTTGACAAAAAATATTGAAACATTCAAGGAGCGTTATCTTTGAAGAACTGGTTCAGCTATTTATAGAGGTCCCTTCTCACCTCTGTCATCTCGTGAGTGCTAATTATCTCATTAATCATGGGTTCTGTCTGTGTGTGGGTGAGTTGCGTCTGTTGTTGGTTTTGTGAGGGTTGTCTTTGTCAATTTTTGGCAAAAAGGGGGGAGAAAGGGTCAACTCGGTTGAGCCTAAAACTAAGCTATGCAAGTGCTGAACAGACATATCAAAGAGGAAGCAATTATGTCCCATGGCTGGTCAGAAAGGAGATTGTTGCATTTGTGACTTGTGATCTGAGTTATGAACACAATTGTGACTTGTGTTCTGAGTTTCAAACGGGGTGTTTGGTATTCTACTTAGGAGTTTTGTCATTGTCCATGGTCCTCTTTCTCCACCACCTCAAAGGAAGATCATCCCTTTGTAACAAAGAAAAGCTTCTTACGTTAAGGGGGGATAGTGGTCATCTTCTTCCTCATGTACATCAAATGAACTCGGAACCTCCTTACAGCTATTAATGCTGTAATTAGTGTTGAAGAACTTAATGCAAAGGAACTTCGTCAAAATACTGAAGAAAATGATCTTTCTAAAGATGGTATTCTAGATCTACTCTAGATCTGCATTTGTTGTTTGTTTTAGCCAAAAATTTGCCAAAGGGGGAGATTGTAAGTTCTTTGTTTTTAGGATTGGCTTAATTTTTGTAAAACAAATAATGACAACAATAATGTAATGTAGAATAGGATGTAAAACTTGCTATTAGAATATAAGTACAAAACAGGTTTAGCAAAAAGATGTCCTGTGAGATGTTAGAACATGTTCTGTAATAACATGTCCTATGGAATAGCTTTCGACATCGCGCCTGCTGAGCTGGATTAATGAGATCCAGTTTCAATTTAACAGATGCAGAATATTCTATGAATATTATGCAAATCATATAAGGCATTATATGTTTAAAAGGTCTGAAGAATCAATCAGAATATTTGAAGATTATACAGTTTCTAAATATGGAAATATATTCGAAAACTAGGATATTGAAGACCTTGATTGTAGCAGAAGTAACTGCTTATTTGTAATAGCAAATTAGCTGTGATTGAATAAGGGTTTATGACCTAGTTTAATATGGACTCAAGATGTAGAAGTCTAGGGTTTGTCTAGGTGAATCTCCCGGGCTATGAGAAGATCACTGTGTCTGTCTCGAAGCTGTGAAGCAAGAGATGTTATGTTTACCTCGAAGCCTGTAGGTAAGAGGTATATTGTTCTTAGAGGGAGCTTTGAAGTAACTCTAAGATATTGTTCTTAGTCAAGATTATTGGCTAGGTATTGTCTTGTAAGTGTATCTTTCGGTTGTTGTTTAAATAGTCATTACTGGGTTGTAACAGTTAGGTATCACTAGGGAGTGAGCAGAGGTTCTCTTGTCTTGGATGGGTTTCTAAGATAGAGGTTGCATTGGGTAGTGACTAGGTAAACCGGAGGTTGTTTATCTGTAAATCGAAGGTTATTTACATAAAATAGTACTACTGATAGTGGAATCTTCTTCCTGGCTTGGTAGCCCCCATAGTAGGTGTGTTTGTCACCGAACTAGGTCAACAATTGATTGTGTTCTTTACTTTTCAGTATTGTGCGAAGCTGTTTATATCTTGTCTGTGTTTTTTTCATGACAGACCTGATGTCTCGACATCCTTTAGGACATCTGGGTCTGCTGCACTAGAATTTCACTAATAGATACAATGTCATTTTTATCTCCCTATCTAAGAAACTTAACATCACATTTTTCCTCCTTGTTGTAGCTCCACCTATGTATATGAGTAGACATAAAATCATTGTTGTTGGTTTTGTCAACAATAATCATTGAATTCAGATAATGTTAAAACATGATTGTCCATCGCCTTCCGTCATTGACCGTTAGTGACAGAACTGTACTGAAGATGCAAAAGCATGAGAATCAGCATATGCAGGACGCATTAGACACTAGAAAAACGAAGTTTGAAAGTCATCCTAATTTATTTTGTATTTATATATGTAGCACATTTTTTATTTTATGTATATATTTTATTAGGTAGATATTTTGTTGGGTTATTTATTTCACAAAATTAACGCCAAAAAAAAATCAATATCTCAATGTTTACCGAATTTTCCAAAATTTCTAAATTATTTTGGTACATATCGGATATTTCAACATTTCTGGTATGGCAATACCGATCTATACCAGAAATTTAAAAGGTTGGTAAAAACAAACAAAAAAAATCAATATTCTAGGGAAAATTATCGATATTTTTGAAAAAATTTTGGCACGTACTCATACTTTATAAAAAAATTGAAAACTTTAAAAAAAAAAAAAAAGTATAACGGTAAAGGAACACATATTGTGGAGTGTCAGGTTAAAAAAAAAATTTAATATCTAGTCTTTATCATATATGAAATATCAGCGACTCCAACTAAGTTATGCTTTGGCCTTTTGTTTGGGGGAGAAGTTTTAAGTACCCCAAATCAGCATACCTATCTAAAAGCCATTTTACATTCTAAAATTGATGAAAATTTGACAGGATACTAACAAACTGAATTGAGTATTTATAAATTAAAAAGTTGCCTCTTATTCATTCATTGCAAGTTGGAACAATCTTCTCCATTCTCTCAACCTTGATGATTTCCCAATCCCCCACAAAAATGTGTCCATTCACTAAAAAGCTTAGTATATTTTAGTAGAATTGATGATATGAGGAGACAGATTGAGAAACTTTCCCCCATAATGGAACATGTTTTCTCCACCAAAACTTGTTAAAGGAAATGTAACATGTTATATCATCTAACAATTTAGTTAGATGAATGATGATCATAAAAATTACTTATCAATTTAGGAAAGTAAATAATAAATTCATTTATCCACAAATAAGTAAATGATGAAAACTACATTGGAACAAGCAAGTAATAACTGCATCTATAAACACAATCCCCCTACTGTGCAAGAATAAGCAAATTGCAACAGATACTTTAAAAACAATAACATGTGAACGCATTCTAATCTACAGCTGGATTCCTTGAAGACGGAGAACCAAAGAATGCCATGACCAAGAAGGACTGCTGAATTCCTTGCGCAAAACTTTCATAAGTTCATGTTCAAGTTAAGCATTTGCTCGGAGACAATCAATGACAGATTAATCATTTTGGGAAGTTCAAAAAGATTTCTAGCTCCATATCTTACTATTTAGAATATAATACACTACAAGTTTCCAAGAATTTCTTGCATGTAATGTCAGCTAGCATAAGAAGAGTACATACATAGTTTGCATTGAGATATACACTACATAATAACTATACTTTCATCACTAACTTTTGGATAAAGATGCTTCAAGCTTTTCTTTCAACTGTATCGCAGCTGCTTCCCCTCCTTGAGTTCTGATGGAGAAAGTATGAATTACCTTATCCTGTGCAGTTGAAACATTTGCCTCTTGAGCTGCAATTTGATGTTCTCTCAACACTTTAACGATTCCAGAAACCGGGTGAATATCCAAGGGGCAACTCACTCTCACAACTGCATCGTCCTGTCTAGCCTGAAAATCGATATCTTGCAGTGGCAACTGTGAGCCCTTAGCCATGTTTTTCTCAGTTTCCAAAAGCTTGATCTTCTTCTGGAGATCAGTGATATGGGTGATAGCATCACCAAGTAGAGAAGCCTTGTCCATTTTAGAAATGTTAGGAACAACAGCTCTCAAGGCGTAAAATCTCTGGTTAAGCTTCTCCCGTCTTTGCCTCTCCGCTTCAACATGATTCAGCGGTTCCTCTCGCCCATTGGCAGGCTTTCTCCCTCTTTTTCTAGGCTTCCGCTCGTCTCCAAGAGGCGAGGATGACTCTTCATTAACCAAATCTATAGAAGAAACTCTTGCTTGAGAAGTGAAATTCCCAGGAACCATTTGACCTAACTGAGGGTACATTTTTGCCTCGTTAATCTCTCCCACACCACCATTCGAAGAATTACCATAAGCATGATTCGGCCCAAGCGCCTGCACTTCATAAGAGTCAGAAGTGAAACCAGAATCATCTTCCACCTTCGGGGAGAAACTAATAGTAATCGACTGAGATTTCGCATCCCCCCCTAAGCTCAACTCACGCCCAAAAATCTTCGGTACCGCCTTAGCCAATCCAGAACTAGATTCTCCAAACGTCGCCCGTACCATATCCAAAAAGCCCTGCTCTTCCGGCACCATCTCCATCGAACCAAGCTCAACAACCCCAGCCTTAAGAGGCACAAAAGCAACCGTTTGAAAACCCGCCAATTTAGCCAGAAATGACCTCGATTCATACTGCTTCAAACAACTACCCGCATCCGAAGACCAAGTCGGCTTACTACACTTAAAAGAACTCCCAGGACCATACTGAGAATTAAAACCAAACACATAATAAACCGAAGTCAAGTAAAGCATATACAAATCCGAAACTTCATCCAATTTCTTATAAACATTCTCAATCGAGTTCGATCCACCCCAGGAAGCATGAATCTTCCCCAACACCCTCCTCCTAACCTCATCTCTCTCCCTTTCCTGCTCACTCCTCGGACCCCCAACCGGATCCTGACAATGTCCCTCCCCATATTTCAACACATACCCACCCGATTTCAAACCCGCAACCTGCCACAAAATCACATAATTCCACCTGGAACCCTTAACAATATGACACAGCCTTTGATGAATACCCGTATCCATATTAGGCGGAACAATAACATCGGAAAAAACATGTTTAGAAACCGCTGTACTAAAAAACCCAACAGCATCAGTTCCCAATACAGACTCCAACATAGCTTTGTCTTCTTCATCCTTACAAAACCTCCCACCCGCCATCTTTGTACTCTCACTTCCTAGAAATTGAAACTTTTAGAGGAAACAAAAACCCTAAACAGAACCCAAAATTTGCATAGAAGGAAAAGATTAAGAGTTACCTGAAACAGAAAGAAATTAGGGTTTATAGAAATGAAACTCAGAAGAACTTCATTTCTGCGAGATCTAGTTTCAGATCTCAATAATCAAGTGCTCAATGCCAATAAATAATTTTTCATTTTCATTTTTTTTTTGTTATAAGATATTTTTGTTATTTTTATTATGAATATATTCTCTAAATTTTGGATACTGAATCTTCGAAATCATGGATTTTTTGTCGTTGGATTAGAATCGGACGATTGTTATCTCATGTTCTAAATTTAATGATGTTTTTATGCTGAGTATATAAAGTAAAACACACACTAGTCACGTGAAACGCTGTCGTTTTATAATTTGAGATGGAAGAGTGCGTATTATTCAAGTTTTGTCTGAGTAAAAGGACAAGTCCTTACAAAGGTGTATTAACATGTGAGAGATGCTTTTAGGTGTGGATTTTGATGCCAGTGTCACGCAAAATTCAACCTTCACAACAAAATTATGTTTTTTTTTCTTTTTATGGAGGTTACAAATATGCCAATAACCATGAATTCAAAGCTCTTGAACGTGGGGAGGGTCTACACCGCAAGGACATCAAGGAGAAAATTATACCCTGTACCCCTACTATTATCCCAATACCCCTACCAAAAAAAATTTCGGACAAAATTACCCCTGTATAAATAGTGAAAATTACCAAAATTTTCACTTTTTCACTCATTTTCACGTTTTTGAATAGGGAATTTTCTTGCCCAAAAACCGGATAACCCAGCCTAGTGAGTTCCGGTTCATCAGACTTTGAAAAAGTAAGTTTTTTTTTAAAATATCTTAGCCGAATAACCCAGCTATGGGGTTTCCGGTTCTGTTTGTTTTCTCTTTTACATAGCCGGATAACCCATTGATGGGGTTTCCGGTTCATTTTGTCTCAGCCGGATAACCCAACAAGGGGGTTTCCGGTTCTTCTAGACCTAAGCCGGATAACCCAGCCTTTGGGTATCCGGTTCCTAATTTTTTTTTTTGTTTTTTTTGTTAATATCATTTTATTTAATTGTTAACTATTTTATTTTTTGTTTTTTAGTGGTTCGAAGAAGAGGAGGTGCGATTGACGGAATGCGTCAAAGAGGAAGACAACGTCGAGAGGCTGATGGCGAGGGACAGCAGGGAGCTGCTCCTGAGGTTGATCCGCAGCATCCGGCATTTCCCGGAGGACCTACGGATACATCATTATTGGTTAGATATCAGAGGCACGTTGCATATCATTTATGGTTGGGCGAGGTACGTAAATATTTTCTTAAATGTTTTTTTAAATTACATGTACTTATATATTAACATATATTACAAATTATTTTCAGGAGAGACGACCAAAGCCGACCTTAAAGGTTGCTGCACATGGCAGCAAATTAATAGGATGGGTTCCGGCAATGCTCCCAAGGCAGATGGAAAATTGGTTAGTTGCATCTGGCCTTTCATCTTTGCAGCATACTAGTTTGTCGAGGGTAGATACGCATCTATTATCTACTTTTGTTGAGAGATGGCATCCTGAAACATCGTCATTTCATATGCCGTTCGGCGAGATGACCATCACGCTAGACGATGTTTCTTGTCTTCTTCATGTACCGATTAGGGGCCAGCTGGTTGACCCCGATGTTGTTGTCACCGATTATGATGCTATCCATCTAGCTGTTGAGTTGTTTGGTGTTTCGCTGAGTGATGCAACTGCAGAGGCTTCTGCTGTAAGGGGTCCTTACTATAAATTAGATTGGTTGAAGCAAGTTTTTGAGCAACAAAGAACTGCGAATAACTTTACAGGCGCTATGAGAGCATACATGATGTTGCTATTAGGTTGTACCATTCTTGCCGACAAGACGTTTACTCTTGTCGAGGCAAAATATCTTCCACTTTTGAGAGATTTGGATACTTGTGGAAGCTATTGCTGGGGGGCAGCTGCACTGGTTACTCTGTATAGATACTTAGGGGATGCCTCATTTTATTCATGCAAGCAGCTTGGCGGTTATGCCTCTCTTCTTCAGGTTTAAAATTTTACTTATTATTTAATTATACTTAATATCTAATATTTTAGTTTAATTTAGTTTATTATAATTTAGTTTAATTTATAATAGTAACTTTTACTTTTGTTTCAGTGTTGGATTCATGAGTACTTTCCAACTGTTGGAAAGAGAGGTACTTCTGGGTTATTTGGCATTGATAGTCCGATGGCTAGGGCGATGAAATGGGAATATAGGCAGGGGACGCAAAAAGTGGCTGACATTCGAGCTATGTTAGATCAGTTGACTCCTCACGATATTGCCTGGCGCCCTTTTGAGGATCATCGGGTGCACCGTCCTTTTGATGATATCTGTTTGTATCGGGGTGGTTTGAAGTGGTTTGGTACTGTAGTTCTATATTTACCTGACAGATGCTTGCGTCAGTTTGGATACAGACAGTACATACCGACTGCTCCTCCTAATGTAGACACACTTGATGTGGATGTTGAGTGGGCTACATATAGGCAGAGTGTGTTGCAGGTGACCCGATCCCACGATGATCCCCCAGCTGCGTTTGCCACCATACCATATGAGACAGAAGATGATTATTTGGCGTGGTATTATACGGTGTCACATCCTATATTGAGAGCACCAAGAGGTGATCAGCCGATGGAGGTACCAGTGCCTGTCTATGACGAAGGACCGTCAGACCCGAGATTATCATATATATCTCATGAGCTTAATCATTACTTACAGCGTTATCAGGCTGTTCCTGAAGACGAACAGTTTCTGGAGATATTTAGAGCACTCAGACTTGCACAGGGCGGACCATTACCTAGGGAAGGTCCAATTACTTATGACCATGAGTCTGATTGATGTCACATTTTATGTTTATATTTATGTTTTAGTTTGAGACTTATGTATTGTTATGAGACTTGTAGACGTCTGTGTTATTATAAGACTTATAGTTTGAGATTAATTATTTATAATCCATTTGGCAACATATTAAAATCCAATAGTACTAATGTTGTAATATCATAAAATCAATCTAAGTTGACATGTTTTGGTAGTATAGGCATTAGCCGTTGCCAATGTTGTAACCGCCCGGCAAATCCTACCATCCAAGAAGTTGCATCTTTTGTGCGATATTTCGTCCAATCAGTTGTGACAGGTGGCAACGGGAATCCTTCATTCATGTTTACCTGCACACAAAATAAATATCAGAAAAACACGAATAGGGATTGAATGTACGAAAAATGTGTTTCTAACTACCTGAACCCAATGATTTCCATTGACAAAGCCGATACAGTAAATGGATGCATTAGGTGAATGTGCACTCGTCATAGGAAAGTAACTCAAACTAAGGTGACCTAAAGAGACGAGAACAACATTATACCGATTAGCTATTACATAGCCCAACTCAGGTAACGTCATCCATTTATTTGGTGGTTGTTGACCTAAAGTTTCTATCACCAACGATGATCTCACTGTTGGAAGGCGTTGACCAAATAAATCCTCATACAACTTGCTTCTAGGACCTATAACCTCTTTCTCCAAATCCCGACGAACCATTGACCATCCATCTGTGCCATAACCATGCAAAGATGCAATGGCTCTAAAACCACAATTTCCATCATCTCTTACATCAACAATGTCATCAATAAATGGTCTGATGTAATCTGGAAATTGTACAATGTATTTATCAAATTCTCTATTTTTTGAGGTTTGGGATAGTTGTGAATATAACCTCTTTGAAGATTTTTGAGAACTCAAATGTGATTGATCAACATACTCATATCCTGAAGGATCACGATAAACATCATATCCCACAGGTCTCTTCCCTTTTTTCTTAACCCCTCCTTTGGTTTTAATTTTTTCAGGCGGTGGACACATCTTTGTTGTAGTTGGATAAGCAATCTCACACACTCTGCTTTTTAATGCTCTTTTTCCGACAACATCTAATGACCTCCACATTTTCCAAATTTCATCGATTGCATTTGTCATGTCTATTTCTGATCCATCATCTGCATCTATATCTTGATTTCCTTCCATACTTAGTTTCCTCCAATGAATATGAATAGCCTCAATTGGTATCGCATCACCACTCAATGTATATCTCCCTAACTCACAAGCACATGGTAACCCATATACTTTTCTATGAGTACATCCGCACTTTGGCGTATCGGTACCCACCATGTCAATCCTCAACCACTCTTCAGCAATCTGCCTCAATGCAGCTCTTGATACTGAACCACGCAAATTTGAATAAAAAGGACTAGTATGTGCATGCTCAACTTCATAAAAACTCTTCTGAAATGAAACTCTACTGAAATGAAACTTCCAATGCGCAGACTCCACCCTTTAAATTAAAAAAAACAACTAATTATCTGTAATATTAATATAAAGAAACAATGTCGATAAAATCACATAAACATACCTATTTGTTGTTGTGTTGCCCAAATGTAACACTTGATTGATCCATGCTTCGACAAATCGATGTCTGTGCGGTGTCAACCACGTGTCATTCACATAATCAATAAAACCTTTGGAGTCAACACATGCATCCTCAAGTTGTTTCAACCGTTGATGGTACTCCATCTCATCACTAGCCTTTATCAGTTCAAACCACATTTTCTCCACCGTTTCTCGCATATCATCCACAACATGTTCCTTACACCTTGATTTCACGTTTTTGTTGATGTGAAATCGGCAAAGCAAATTAGCTGTCTTTGGGAATATTGTTTCAATGGCTTTCATTAAAGCAAGATCTCTATCAGTCAAGATTACTTGAGGACAATTATCCTGCTTGATAAACAACTGTTTCAACTTATCCAATACCCAACAAAAAGTCTCTGTCTGCTCAGATTCCATATAGGCAAATGCAACAGCAAATGTTAATTTAGTTGATGTCATACCAACTATTTCAAACAACGGTTGCCTGTACTTGTTTGTCTTGTATGTGCAATCCATAATCAATACAATAGGAAACATATTCAACAACTTCACTGATTCTGGATGTGCCCAAAAAATATCTCTCACAACTTCTGACTCATCCTTTTTCCTACTCCAGTAAACATAACCTGATTCTTCAACCAACTTGAGCAATTGTTGCATTTTTGTTCTAGGACCCCTTATGTCTTTTTGTATCTTACTCTTATGTTTGTATATTTGCGTGATCCGAGTGACATTCTCCGGGTCACGCTCTTGCAATGACAATAATATGTGTCTTGGTGGAACATGGCGTTTTGTCAAATCAACAATATGTTGCTTATCATCTGTATTTAGTCGACTTACGAAAGCATGACCTTCAAATCTATCAGGTAAGTCGTGGTTGTGTACTCCGCATTTTACATCGATCTTCCATCCAGAACCATCTTTCGACGGTGTTGACCTAATTTTGAAAGGACAACCACATCTCTTACTAGCACTTTGGGTTTCGCTATCTGTTTTTTTGTATTTTCCACCTCTATCACAACCAAATATTAATTTATCACTTCTTCCTCGCTTGCCTGTTTTGATATCTGAACGAGCTATTATAACTGTTACTTTATTCCTGATTCCAACGTCCTTAATCCAACTTATCGCCTCTTCTCTTGTAGCAAATTTTTGACCAGTTACAAAAACATCAGTTGTATCCACACATGTTTGAGTTACATCGCATTTCTTCAAAGGAGGATCCACACCTAAATATATATAATTAATTTAGTTTAATATATAATTAAAAAAATTAAAAAATTAAAATTAAAGTAATTTTAAAAAAAAAGGGAAAAAATTAAAAAAAAACAAGCTCCGGAATACCCACAAAGGGGATATCCGGTTGGGAAAACTTGAAATATAACAAACCGGAATACCCATCCATGGGATATCCGGTTGGGAAAATTTGAAATAAAACCAACTGGAATACCCATCCCTGGGATATCCGGTTGATGAAAGTTTTAAAAAAACAAACCGGAAAACTGCATGTTTTGTTATCCGGTTCAGACGACGTAACAATCTCCACTTCTCTTCGTACAAACAGTAACAATGAAAAAATAAAAAATAAAAAATAAAAAATTAAAAGTAAAAAAGGATAAAATTGGAATTTTAAAAAAATTGTCGGGGTATTGGGATAAACGTAAGGGTACGGGGTATAATTTTCCATCAAGGAATGAGTGAATGGATTGGAATACTACTTCCTCTCTCGTAACTTATCCAAATTATTGATCATAAATTTGTAATTTTATACTGGTTAAAATTTTAAAATAGATGGAATAAAACCTTTTCCACGTAGTAGTATTAAAAAATCTAATGAAGTTGTCAAAAAGATATTATACATTTATTAAATTAATTTTATTAATACTTTAGAGTAATTTATAGAGTAATAATTAAATAACATGATAAAAATAATAATTAATTATATATTAAAAATGAGATTGAAATTCGTTTTGAGGTAAATTTTATTTGTTAAAATAAGGAGTGTTCAAAATCCAAATGATCCAATAGAAAATTGCAAAATCGAACTAAATTAAATCGAAACCATAAATAATCGCATTTGGTTCGGATGTGTTTGAGTCATTTTTTAACAAACCGCACGGTTCGGTATGCGGTTTGTATTTTACAAACCGAACCGAACCAAACCAAACTGCATTATGTTACAACCCTCAAACTTCAATTAACTTATATTCAGCTCAAACTCAAACCTATTATGCCTTAGCCTTACAATTACAAAGGATTTTCTCTTCCTCACACTTAAGGTTTCAGTTTAAGTCTTCTCAAATTTTTCATAGCGGTATTGCACCTTCTTCTCATCTTCTTTTCCAAATACATATCACATATTCTTTTCTAGTCTTTCATCTCTTAAGTTCTTTCCTTTTCATCTTATTATTTTTATTCTACTGTTCTCTCTTTCAATTACGTTTTTAATGTTCTTCTTATCTAATTGCATCTCTTCTACTATTTCTTTTTCATCTTCTCTAATATTTCATCTCTTTTTTTTTTCTATTTCATTATAATGTTTTTAATATTATTTTATGCTACTATTTTATGTTTTTTATTCCACTTTTATCTAATATTATTTTTGTATATTAAATAAAAAGTTGTTATCCAAATATGATGAATTTTGTTTTTATCCGATAACGCATAAATGACTAAATACAAAGTTATGTTGTCATCAACATGTGTATGTATGGCTCAATAAATTTTTGTAAAAAAAAACGAACCAACCAAACTAATTCAAACCGCATAAGTTTGGTTTGGTTTGGTTCATTTTTATTTCTAAAAGCCAACCAAACCAAATCAAACCGCACACTTTTTCCTCTTGCGGTTCGGATGATCTTTTACGTTAAAACCGCTCAAATCGCACCGCGAACACCCCTAGTTAAAATGATACTTATTTCAAAATTATTGAGAATAACATTTACTTTGAAAAAAACTATATTTGTTAAAAAAAACACTTATTTTGAAACTATTTTGGTGTGGAATAGAAGATTAATGATGTGTTATTGTGAAGCTCTCCGGTACATTTGTGCAAGTTCCTGGTACGGTGGAACGGGGATGTGTCTATAATGTTAACACTCCAACACTCGAAATAATGAGGTCACAAAGGTGTAACTTTGCGAGAGTGAATGAAAGTGTGTACATGTTATGGTGTCAAAACGTTATGGCGATTAAAATTGTCCCCGATGAGTGCAATGTTAATTAAGGGAGATTATTGGATTGGATCCAGCAGCTTAAAATGAGCAAGCGACTTCATTTTCGCGTGTGTCCTCTTGGCGAGAGTCCACATGTTCATCAAATTTGATACACTGGTGTATTGGATTAGGTATTCTCGTATTGGGTCGGTCTTATTAGGTATTTTAACTGCCCCGAAAAAGTTTCCTCCATGTTCTTGTCTCCAGGTATGGAGCCATCATTCAGATGGAAGCATACACGGGCCTTAAAGATTGTTTTCCTTCGTTTCCTTTAAGTATCACGATAAGTCCCCACCTTAGAGACGGGGTTGGAGACTAGGCAGGGCAATGGGGAGGGACGGGGACGGGTTTTATCTTTCCCATACCCAAACCCAAATTCTAGTGTGTGTGTGCGTGTGTGTGTTTTCCATTCATTTCTCATCTCAATGTCTCTTGCATTCATCTCAGTTTCTCTCTTAAATCCTTTAAAAATCAAGTCTCATCCAAATCCCAACTTACCATTTCTCCATATCCACACTTCAAGTTCAACATTTTCATCTCTGTATGCTATAAAGAAGGGCATTTGGCTTGATTTATGTGTTGGGTTTAGTGAAAATGTGGTAATTTGATATTCTTTGTTCATATTTAGCTCACCACTCATCATGTCACAACAAAATTAATTAGAAGTTGCAAAGAACAAAGGCTTTAACTGTGTTTCTAAGCGGCCAAGGGGTGAAAGTTTAAGAGCCCATCAGATAAATGATATGGTGTATGTCCTTCACAAGGTTCGTGAGGTAATTCTAGAAGAAGAACAAGTTTTCTACAGACATAATTTCTTCAACAACCCATACAATAGAAACAACTTCATTACTAAAGTTGTAGTAGAATAAGAAGGTTTGACATTCTTTAACTTCTTTGAAAGACATAAGTTAGCTACTTTTTTGGGTAGCGCCGTTCATGGTACGTTTCCTGAGAAAAAAGAACCAAACCAAATCATAGTAAAATTCACTCGAACTAAACCGAACCGTTTCAGTTTACTAAGAACTGAACCGAACTAAAATCATTGGTTTGGTATACTACATCGAAATTTCGAACCATATCAATCTACTTGGCTATTCAATATATGATCCAAATCTTTTCTCTGATATTCCTTGAATGGTATCTCTTTTATTGGTTTAGCCTGTTTTGAGCATTGTGTCATCTATGTGAACTTATGTGGATGTTTAATTGTGTTTAATTGTGTTTCATTGCGTCATGTTTTTCGTTTTATCATTTTTTGTCCCTCTTCCTTTTATGATTTTTTTCAAAGAGAGGAAAGGGTTTCATATGAGCTTGCTCATGCAAATGAGTGTTAAATGCAAGGGGAGCATAACTCTATGAGAGTAACTCCAATACTCATATTTTTCCAAGCATAGAAAAGGAGGGAGATTGAAATTGCACATGCATTATATCAGTTTACTCTTGGTTTTGATGATTTTCCTTTAGAAATCTATCTTATTTTGAGTTTTCTCATTAATCTCCTCACTCACAAAGTCAAAATGGGTTTCCAAGCATAAAATGTAGGTTTGAATTAAGTGACCCTTAAATGAATCGAGTCAAGGAGATTCATGATTCGAATCAAAAATTTATTTTTGCTGAATCGATTCAAAGCAAGTTGTAAATTGATTCAAATGACATTTTTTCAAATCCATGTGATCTATGTTTTTGTGATCCAATTCACACTTAGAATTGAACCAATTCATATATGACAAATTTAAGATGAGATTTCCTCTATTTTGTGATCTGATCCAAACCTTCTTTTAAATTGATTCATTAGCTAGATCTTTATGGCATGTTCTCATTTTGTTTTTGTGATCAGGATCATGATTCGATTAAATAAATCTCGTGATCATGATTATTATCAGGATCATGATATGATCATTTAAGGTAAATTTTGAATATTTTTTAAAAAATCAAAATTAACTTTAAATAAGATCATTTATGAATTTTTGCACCAAATATGTGTTATCTCTCAAGCAAATATATAAAGGTTATTTTCATTCTAAATAAAATACATATAAAAAAATGGCTAAATACCCTTTTTGGTCCCTTAAGTATACCCCGGGGTCCATTTTGGTCCCTTATCTTTAAAAAGTTCCAAAGTGGTCCTTTTATTATTCAAAAAGGTCCACGTTAGTCCTTTCCGTCCAATTTTCCCAAACGGCGTCAACTTTTGAGTATGTGGCATCTGACATGGCACATGTTTGTACGTGTGGCATCTCTTTAACATCAAAGGTAATAAAAATTTCCAAAAACATTTTAAAATTTATCCTAAGCTAGGATTCGAACCCAGGACACATTGATTGCAGCACAACATGTTTACCACTATACCACTTCACTTTTTGTAATGTAATTTACAAATGAGATATGTGTACTGTAAAAGAGCAAGAAACCCAGAAAAAAGGGTATTCATCACTTTCATCGCTTTCACACTCACACTCAAACATTATTATACTTTCAGAAAATGGATATTTTGTCAAACAAAATTAAAACCTAGTAAGAAATCCAGCAAGAAACCCAACAAGAAAAAGGGTATTCATCACTTCAACTCAAATCTATTTCCCACTTCACACATCTCGCCAGCTATTCCTCACCGGATTTCTCCGCCGCCGGCCAGAATCCAACAACAACAACACCAAAAGATAACCCCAACCTCCTCTCTTTGGGGATGGTGATTAAAGAAGACTGGAGAGATGAAAATGCTATGGGTTAATGATTTTGGTGGTGATGATAACATCACATTGATGAATATGCTTCTGGGTAACGTGTTGTTGATGATGATGAACAAACATAACAAAAAAAATTGAGTAATTAAAGATAAATAAGTTAGGTTGTTTTTATGTTTTTAGAGATAAATAAAATTGTGTTGTTTATGCTTTTAATTATTATCAATTGTGTTGTTTTTATGCATTTAATTAAAGATGAATTGAGTAATTAAAAATAAAAATGTTTATGGAAAACGTGTTTTTGATTTTTGATTTTTGGTTTTTTTTAAAGTGTCAAAAATTAATTTAAATAAAATTTATATTTTAATAAATATTAGGCTTAATAACACTTTTGGTCCTCGTGTTTTGACCAACTCACGAATCTGGCCCTTCCATTTTAAAACAGAACAAAGTAGTCCTTGAACTTGTCTAAAAGATGCAATACTGGTCCTAACCCCCAGTTCCACTCCAAAAAAACTGATGTGTCCAAATTAAGGGACTGACTAGACATTTACACGTCATTAAAACTGAATATTTTATTTAATAGTATTTAATTTAACATATCAGAAAATAAAGAAAAAAAATTATAACAAAAAATCATATTTAATTGAATTCTTTTCATTATCTTCATCATGTTCATAAACACTGTTGCTAGAAAGGGACTAGGGTTAGAGATTTGTGACCCATTCACGTTCTTTTTTCCCTTTTCTATACGAACGGCGCTGCGCCATTTTCCCCCGTCCCCGATTCCGGCACGCCACCCTCCGTAAACTCTTCTTCTCCGATCAACTTCTGACAGACAAACTCTCCCTCGCGCAGCCTCAAATCTCGTCCTCCTTTCTTTCTCGATTCTGGCTTTCTCGTTTCTCTCTTCTCCTCTGAGTTGCGTTGTTAGCTTTGTTGTGTTGGGTTTAACATGCAGGTTTAAGGATGATGATGTTATTTGTTGCGGTTCGATGATTCTGTGAATCGGTTTGGTTGATATTTGGCTCGGTGAGGAAATGTTTTGTGGTGCAGTGAAATGAAGATGATTGAATTTAAGGGTTTTGGTTCTGTATTCTGCGGCTGTGTTTTGCAGATGATGAACAGTGATCTCCCCTCTCTCCGACGTCTTCTTCTCCGATCTTGATCACCTCTCTCAATCTCTAGTCCGTGCGTTTTTGGATTCGTGTCGTTGTGGCTCGATTGTTGTTGAATCGTTGTTGTGATTAGCTGCTGCAAGTTGTTTTGAGGAATGGAAGATTTATGTTGTTGTTGGCGAGTTCAAAGATGGTGATGGATGTTGCTTCGTTTGAATTCATGTTGAACAGATGATGCTTTTGTTGACTTAATACAGTAACTTTCTCTAACATGAAGCTTGAAGGAAGAAAATGAAAGAAAAGATGAAGATGTGATTGAAAATTTTAAAGAAGAAGGAGGTTATTTTATTTGAGGAGATTAGGGAAGATATTATAATTCTGAATTAATAAATTACATCAATTATTTAGATGATGAATTAATAATTTATATTCCAAATATGCAATGCCACGTAAACAAACATTTGGCCACGTCACTTAAAATTTGGACACATCAGCTTTTTTGGAGTGGAAATGGGCGTGAGGACCAGTCTTGCATCTTTTAGACAAATTCAGGGACTGCTTTGTTCTGTTTTAAAATGGAAGGACCAGATTCGTGAGTTGGTCAAAACACGAGGACCAAAAGTGTTATTAAACCTAAATATTATTATATAATTAGAAAATATTGTGTTTACATTTTTTTAATAACCTTGAGGATAAATGAAGGCCAAGTCACATGCCAGCTTACAAACAGGTGCCACGTCAGATGCTACTGGATAAAATTATTGACTTTGACTAACGGTTTGGACGGAAAGGACAAACGTGCACCTTTTAGAACAAATAAAGGACCAGTTTGGAACTTTTTAAAATTGAGGGACCAAAATGGACCCAAGGGTATACTTAAGGGACCAAAAAGGGTATTTAGCCTAAAAAAATCAAGTGATATAGCTAGAAACACAACATCATCTCTTTCAAGCCTCTATTTTCTGTTGTTGAAATTGCTACGAAGACCTGCAAAATAAAAACTGATGAGATAGTCTGAGACGTGCTGACCGCACTGTCCTCAAGGATTTTCCGCGTATTATGCTAATCCTCCAGGATTTAACAGACTCTTCTCGAAAAATCAAGGATACAGAAACTTGCAAGAAAAATTATCTCCAAAGAGATATTGTCACCCAAAATACGTTAATTTTTTAAAAGAAGACTCTGGTAATTTTTCTCGTATATCTCTCTAATTTTCCATCTCAAAAAACTATATTTTTAGACCGGTTGTTTTTTCCTTTTAAAAAGAAAACTTTCCTATAAAAATTATTATAGGCATTTAAGACCCATTCCACTAAATGGAACGTTTCACATAGTAAGGTTGACGTTGGCAATCAAAAAATCAATTGGATTCAAAATCAAAATCATGAACATAAATATTCAACTTACAACAATAATTTTATTGAATTAAATTTACTATTAAAAACAAATCAACCAATTCACCATTCTTGACTGTCATTAAAGATATTCAATAAAAACATTCTAAAATATTTTGATTTATTAACTGCTGTTATGAAAGCACACGGTTAATTTTGAAAATCTTATAGCCTTTCATTTGTCATTATATTAATCACATGGAAACAAAAAGTAATGAATATTATTCCTATTCATAATTAACATATTCATGAAATTTAAAAATATGGATGAATTAAAATATTTTAATTATTATTTGTAAATGAAGGTTATATCAAAATAATTTCTAACTGACTTTAATAAAATATTTTTAAAAAAATTTAGTTACTTCTTTTATTTTTATTATTTATTTTTTAATAATTACAACAATCCCCACATATTAAAAAATAAAAAATATTATAAATTATTTATTTTTGGGTTAACAACATCGATGGATGCCTCAAACTGGTGTAGCAAGTTATATGAACCAGTTCTAGAATGATAATACTTAACACATCGTGACATTGGTGTAGCAAGCTATATGAACCAAAGACACTTAATGTATGTTAGAGGTATATCACTCGCATCACACCCCCACAGTTCTTGCTGTTGACGTTGTGGTGCGCTATTAGGCCGTGCGCGTGACTGGCTTTTCTGATGAGTGCTCTATAGATTTTGCCAAGATCCATACAAGCGGCCCCACTTAACACTCACGTAGGTGATTTCATCAAATGTATGCTGCAAATCATACACCACCCATAAGGGATATGAAATTCATTAAAAACTACAAAAGTTTATCCTCTATTTAATGCAGTTTCTAGCACTTTCTCACTCACACCATAAGAAGGAGACAAAGGAAAATTAATTAATTAATTTTTGGTGCTAGCAGAACTAACAAGTAACTTGTTATTACCCATATGAACCTTCTTCATGGGACCTCCAATCACAAAGGTTGGGTTCCCATCACTTGTTAATTTCAATCAACTTAAGTCCCATTCCCCTTAATGTGTCACAAATTACTTTCCTCCCAGGGGCTTTGTTAGAGGGTCAGCCAAGTCGACTTCTGACTTCACATAATTGATCGATATAGTTCCATCTTTTAACAGTTGTTTTACTACATTATGTCTCAATTGAATATGTATATTTTTACCATTGAATGACTTGTTCTTTGCCATGGCTATTATCGATTGACAATCACAATGCAACGACACTAATGGAGTTGGTTTTATTCCTAAAGGAATATTAGCTAAGAGGTTTCTTAACCACTCAGCTTCACTACCAGCCGATTCCAGAGCTATGAACTCTGATTCCATAGTTGATCTAGCAATAATGGATTGTTTGACTGATCTCCATACAATTGCACCTCCACCGAGTGTAAACACATAACCACTAGTAGATTTTGTCTCATCTGAGTCAGATATTCAATTAGCATCGCAATATCCTTCTAATACAATGAGAAATCCACTATACTTAATACCATAATTTATGGTACCTCTCAAATATTTTAGAACTCTAGAAAGAGCCTCCTAGTGATCCTAATTTGGGTTATATGTATATCTACTCAATCTACCTACTGCATATGCAATACCAGGTCGAGAAAAATTCATTAAATGAAGTAAGCTCCCAATAATTTGAGCATATTGAGTTTGATCAATATGATCACCTTTATTCTTCTTTAATTGAGAGTTAGCATCATAAAGGGTACTCACCAACTTTGAATCATAATGACTAAAATTTATTAGAAGTTTCTAAACACAATGTTCTTGAGATAGTATTATACTATCATCCTTCCTTATGATTTTAACTCCCAATAATACACTCGTTTCACCCATGTCTTTCATTTTAAATTTGGAAGCAAGAAAATTTTTAGTCCTAATTACAATATCAATACAAGTACCAAAGATGAGCATGTCATCAACATACAAACATATAATCACACATTCATTATTCACAAATTTAGTGTACACACATTTATCAACTTCAATTGATGAAAATTCGTCACTAATCAAAACTTGATTAAACTTTTCATGCCATTGTTTTGATGCTTGTTTTAAACCATATAATGATTTAAGAAGTTTACAAACTTTATTTTCTTGACCAGAAACTACACATCCTTTGGGCTGTGACATATAAATTTCTTCTTCTAAATCTCAATTTAAAAATGCCATTTTTACATCCATTTGATGAATAACCAATTTATAAATAGAAACAAGGGCTATTAAAATACGAATCGAAGAAATTCGGGTTACTGGAGCAAAAGTATCAAAAAAATCAATATTTGTTTTTGAGTAAAACCTTTTGCAAATAATGTAGCTTTATATTTTTCAATAGAACCATTAGGAAAATATTTTTTCTTAAAAATCCGTTTACAACCAATTGGTTTTGCTCCTTTCGGTAAATCTACCAAAATCCATGTATGATTTTTTGAAATTGAGTCCATTTCAATTTTAATAGCTTATTTCCAAAATTTTGCATCAGGAGAAGAAATTGCTTCATAAAATGTTTGAGGTTCATTGTCAACAAGATATGTATAAAAATTACTTCCGAATGATGTCTCGTTTCTTTGTCTTTTACTTCTTCTTAACTCATCACTTGAATTTTCACTTGAAATATCTAAAGGTGTTTTATCAACAACACTTTCAACTTTAAGAGGAAAAACATTTTCCAAAAAATCAACATTTTTAGTTTCAATAATAGTGTTATTAGCAAGTACATCACTTTTAAGAACAAGAAATCTATATGCAGCACTATGTTCGGCATAATCAATAAACAAACAATCAGATGTCTTAGAACCTATTTTCCTTTTCTTGGGATCAGGCAACATGACTTTTGCTAAAGACCCCCGCACTCTTAAATATTTTAAATTTGGTTTCTAACCTTTCCATAATTCATACGGTGTTTTACCGGTAATTTTATGCGGAATTCTATTTTGCAAAAAACAAGCGGTTAACAAAGCTTCACCCCAAAGGTTGTCTGGTGCATTTGAACTAACAAGCATAGCATTCATCATTTCTTTTAAAGTCCTATTTTTAATTTTAGCTACTCCATTTGATTGAGGGGAATAAGGGTGGTTACTTCATGAATTATTCCTTCTTTGTCACAAAAATCATTAAAAGAAATATACTCTCCTCCTCTATCGGATCTAACTCTTCTTATTTTTCTATTTAATTGATTTTCTACCTCATATTATATAAAATAAAATTATCAAATACCTCCTATTTATGTTTTAACAAATAAAATTTAGTGAACTTTGAATAATTGTCTATAAAAGTTATATAATATTTATTTCCTCCTCTAGATACAGTTTGCTTTAAATCTCCTAGGTCGGTATGAATTAGACTAAGAAGATCAAATTCACGTTGCACATACATACATGTTTTCTTTGTTAATTTTGATTCTAAACATATATCACATTTACCAGATTCATTGTTATTTAAAGTAATCATATCAAAACTTTGCATTCTATTAATATAAGAATAATTAACATGTCCTAGTCCAGCATGCCATATATCATAAGAATCAATCAAGTAAGCAAAAGAGGAAAATTTATTATTCATAACTTCAGAAATGTTCAACACAAAGAGTCCCTGATCATAATAACCTTTTCCCACAAACACATTATTCTTTGTCATTGCAATCTTGTCGGATTCGAATGACACTTTAATCCCACTCTTGCTCAAAAGAGCCACATCAATTAAATTAGTCCTAATGTGAGTTTTAACATAACTTTTCCTTTTCCTGAAACTCCAACAGTTCGAGAATCACCAAGATAAACTTGTTCTTCTTCATCCCCCACAGTAGTGTAGGAGGTAAAGGCATCTTTATTTACACATATGTGCCTAGTAGCCCCAGAGTCTACTACCCATTTGTTCACATCAGTCACAATATTTGCTTGAGCAATGACGGCTGCAATAATATCATCTCCTTCAGCCAAGTTAGCCTTAGGAGGATTGTCATTCCTCTTGCGATATCTGCACTGAGGTGCATGATGACCTGGCTTACCACAAACATAACATTCTCCTCTTATTTTTTAAAGTGGGATTAGTAACACGGGGAATAAAATTTTAATTATTATTATTATGACCAAGTTTATGATCGGGTTTGTGATCGTACCTCTTTTTGTGAAACTTATTCTGAGTATTATTCTGGACCAGATTTGCTCGAGAAAGAAAACTTTATGCCTTTGCAGCCTTGCTCTCCTTTCTGTTTGTATCCTCGATAATGATGTGTGTGATCAAATCTGCCAAAGGTAATTGCTTTTGCTTGTGTTCGAGTTGATTCTTGTAATCCTTCTAGGATTCCGGTAACTTCTCAATGAGAATTCCAGCAACAAATTGATCTGGCAGAGTAATGTTTTCAGTTTTCAGTTCTTCCAACAACTTATTGTACCCGTTGATCTGAAACTTGATATCTTTATCTTCATACATTTTCCAATGGTAGTAATTCCCAATAACAAATTTTTGTTTTCCAGCATCTTCGGCAGTATACTTTAGATTCATCGAATCCCATATCTCTTTTGCATCCTTGTAAGAGTAGTAGACATCGAAAAAATCGTTAGAAAGATTACTTAATATTGTGTGTCAGCATACCTTGTTTGCACGTGTTCATTGATCGATAACTTTTTTAGTTGCAGACGACGCTAGTTTTAGTTCGGAGAGAGCCGAGGCAACACCGTGCATGTCAAGGATGGAGTGAACACGCTCATACCATCTGCGAAAATTCTAATCGCCGAAAACTTCAATCTTTGACACATCGGGGAATGGTTTTGCGTAGTTAATCGTCGGCACAACAAAAGTTGGTTGTTGTGGAGTCTTCACTAGAATTGTCTTCGATGGCCATAAATCCTTGAGATTGTTGTTGAAATTGCTACGAAGACCTGCAAAATAAAATCTGATGAGATAGTCTGAGATCTGCTGAGCGCACTATCCTCAAGGATTTTCCGCGTATTATGCTAATCCTCCAGGACTTAACAGACTCTTCTTGAAAAATCGAGGATACAGAAACTTGCAAGAAAAATTATCTCCAAAGAGATATTGTCACCCAAAATACGTTAATTTTTTAAAAGAAGGCTCTGGTAATTTTTCTCGTATATCTCTCTAATTTTTCATCTCAAAAAACTATATCTTTCAGACATGTTGTTTTTTCCTTTTTAAAAGAAAATTTTCCTATAAAAAATTATTATAGGCATTTAAGACACATTCCACTAAATGGAACGTTTCACATAGTAATATTGACGTTGGCAATCCAAAAATTAATTGGATTCAAAATCAAAATCTTGAATATAAATATTCAATGTACAACAATAATTTTATTGAATTAAATTTACTATTAAAAACAAATCAACCAATTCACTATTCTTAATTGTCATTAAAGATATTCAATAAAAACATTCCAAAACATTTTGATTTATTAACTGCTGTTATGAAAGCACACAGTTAACTTTGAAAATCTTACAGCCTTTCATTTGTCATTATATTAATCACATGGCAACAAAAAGTAATGAATATTATTCCTATTCATAATTAACATATTCATGAAATTTAAAAATATGGATTAATTAAAATATTTTAATTATTATTTGTAAATGAAGGTTATATCAAAATAATTTCTAATTGACTTTAATAAAATATTTTAAAAAAAATTAGTTACTTCTTTTATTTTTATTATTTATTTTTTAATAATTACAACTTCTTCATCTTGTGCATGGAGAATAATCAACCTTTGTGTGTGTGTGTGTGTTTGTTTGTTTGTTTGTTTGTTTGTTTATGTGTGTGTCTATGTGTTTGTTTGTGTGTGTGTGAGTGTGTGTGCAATGTGATGATGATGATTGATTGTGAGGAAATATTAGTTATAATTGTTGTTGAATTGTGTAGTTTTCAAGATGTTTTATCTACTAGTGGAACTCAAGATTAAAGTTCCTTAGAAGAAAAACAGAGAGTTCTTCTCCATTGAAGTGGAGTTTTTTGTATCTATCAACCTATTGAAGAAAGGATTAAAGGCTTCCATGCAGGATTGAGTGAAGATTGATGTGGTGTTAATATTGAAGTCCATAAAATGATGAAGATTGGGATCAAATTAGTGATTAAAGTGCTAGTTCTAACACCCCGAAATCTAGAATTCTTTATTTTAATGATTATTTGTGATTTATTGTGAATATTATGTGATGTGTGACGATATGTTGTAGGGTGTAGATGATAATTAGAAATCATTTAGGTTTAATAATCTTAGTTTACGTTATTAGAATAATAATAATAAGAACTAAATTAGAATAATAGAATAATGAGGTGAAAGAAAGAATAAGGGCATATTGGTAAGTGTGGGCGATTAAGCGAGGGTATGATGGTAAAATGCTAATTAGGGACAAACAAATTAATAGAAAAAGGAAAATATGGGTATGAAGGATTCATTCTGTTTGATCATGAAAAATTGAGAGAACATGAAAAAAGAGGCTAGGCCAGAGGAACCAAGAGGAGACAACCATCCCTTAGAGCTTGAAGAGAGATTAAACTTGCCAAGAATTCAAGGTAAGGGTGGGTAATTGTGGTTGATTATAACTGTATGAGGGTAGGATAGATGTAGGGTTTTGATTCTTGTTGATTGTTGTTAATTATAATGATTAATGATGAAATTGATGAAAACCCATTGATATTGATGTTGGATGATTATGTTGTGTGGTGTTGTTGATGATAATCATTCTTCCGTATCTTAATTGTTTGATAATATATTCTTGAATCATATGTTGAATATATGAATTGATGATTGCATGATGTATTTATGATGTTAGGATCTCTAAACAGGTGTTGTAGGTTGTTATAAGTGTTATATAATGGTAGTATTTCGAATTATGAGGATGAGACTTTTTACGGAATCGAATTCGGAGGTCGGAAAGCCTCCAAGTGCGAAAAATCATATTTTTCTGGTTTGTCGTCTGGAGGAGTTCGTTGTAGCGAACTAGTAGTGAAAGTACCAAGTTTGTTGTCCAGAGGAGTTCGTTGTAGAGAGCTAGCCGCAAAATTACCCGTTTTGCTTTTGGGGGAGTTCGGTGTAGCAAACCAGTAGCGAAAGTACCTATTTTGCTTCTGTAATGAGTTCGCAGTAGCGAGTGATGGTAGAATGGGCGTAACGTTTGACCCGTAAGTCTGAATTGAATGTCGTTTGAAGTGTTAGAAAGATAATGCACTAAACAATAACATGATATAATTAGATGAATTATTGGAGTATCATTCCAGTACCTGATGTGTTTAGGGAGGTGGATTGTTGTGCGTTATGTGTGTTTTGATAACTTATTTTATGATGAATTGATGAAGATGTTGTGATGATGTTATTATGAGGATATTATGATGATATCTTGATGATGTTGTAAATTTCAAATATATATGTATATACATGCTATTGGTAATGATGAATATGATGCTGAATACACACTTGACTATATGTGTTGTTGTTGTTGTATGGTGAGAGTACATGCATACATGATGAGGGAACTTCGGTTCTGTTCATGATATAGCCTCGTTCTATGGTGATAGATCGAGTGCGAGTAGCAAGAATTCCTTGTCCAGGGATTTTTGTGAAGCGTTACTATGGTGATGGTAGCGATTTGTGATATGCTCCGGTTCCAAGAGGGAATCGATCCTATGGTAGGGATCATGGAAGGAAATGAACCAGGTGTTCATAATTGGTACCACATGCATTGAGTCGTGTAATTTCATAACATCTTGTGTGACACTGCATAATCATATTGATGATGTGTGTTGTGCTATGATTTTGCAAGGATTTAATTGTTGGATTAATTTTTTGCTTAACTCTTTTGTGAGATTATCCTGTTATGAATTTGATAGTTTGAGGATGTACTATGATGATAATTCCGCTGTGATGTTTTAAATGATTATTGAAGTTGCATGAACACCATGAATGTGTATAATTATGAAGAATTATTATTAGGGTTAATAGATATTTTTCCCCCTTCCATATGAGGCCATTACGGAAAAAAAACCTGTAAAAAAAAAGTCAATTGGATTACCCTAAAATTTGGAAAAACTCACTCTTAAAACATTTCCCAGGCCAAGTCACCCAAAATGATGATGTGTCAATTTTTTTCTTATTTTTCCACTTTTTTTAAATGCCACATGTGTTTAGTCAGTTTTGCTTGGACCATTTTTCCCTCATGTTCAATTCATAAAGGGGCCAGCACTGTTGGGTGGAATCCCTAAATTTCCCATACGTACAAGGAGATCAACTCTTCTCCTCCTCCGATCGAATCAACTCTTCTCCTCCTCTTCTCCTCCTCCGATCGAAACAAATGGTGGTGACTCCCTCCGATCTATTCTCTTCGTTTCGACCTTCGTCCCACTCTCACGCGTCCTCCGCCTGTATCCTCTCTCAGTCGTCGTCAGCAACCTTCTTCTTCGCTTTCATCTCTCATGTTTCGCATATTCGAGTTTGTCGCGAATTGGTGCAATGACTCTGTTATGACAGGAAGTTGTAAAATTGAAGAATGAAGGAGCGGCTTGAGTTGCAGGATGTGAAGTCGCTTACGTCGCTTTTGCATCGGCGTAGAAGGTAATTCGATCTTGATGAAATATTGCAACATTTGTATTTGTGTTGTTGAAGATGATGGGGACCGCGTTCGGTTGTGTTGATATGAGTTTGAAGATGGTGCGTCTTGCAATTTTTTTTGAGGTTTTGTTATTGAAGATGGAAGGAGGAGGTTTTCAAAATAAAGGTGGTTCTAACATAAAACTAAAAAAGAAAATCCAAAAAGTGAAAGTTATCTCAATTCTTCTTCTTCACTGTGCGTGTTATAGATTTTCCAAACTGTTGTGAGCAGGTTGTAAGGTTGGAGGGGTATTTCTTCTTTTTGTTGTTATTGCTAGGTTGAGGTTGATTTGGGAGTGAGGTCGTTGAAAATGGTGGTGGTTTATGGTGAGGCAGTAATGAGAATGTGGAGGATTTGAGTGATTTTGTGTGAATGATAGGTTTTGGTTAAGATATGTTGGGAAATTTAGGGATTTTGTGCTGGCCTTATTGAATTGAACGTGAGGGGAAAATGGTCTAAGCAAAACTGACTAAACACATGTGGCATTTTAAAAAAAATGGAAAAATCAGAAAAACATTGACACATCAGCATTTTGGGTGACTTGGCCTGGGAAAGGTATTAAGAGTGACTTTTTCCAAATTTTAGGGTAATTCATGTGACTTTTTTTTTACAGGGGTTTTTTCGTAATGGTCCCATATGGCAGGGGGCAAAATAGCTATTAACCCTTAATATTATTGTTGTAACCTGTGTTTTGGAGCAGGATAAATTGATGTGTTTTTTTATGAAGCGTGACTCCCTTGTGTGGTGATTTTAAATTTATTTATTCGTAAATTGTATGTGAATTTAGAAGGGTGTTACATTAGTTATGGTTACCTGAGTTGTAGATAAGATTTAATCAAGAAGCAAGAAAAATATAGCTTGGGTTAAGAGGTTTTATCTTTTTTTAATTTGTTGTAACCAAAAATCTAAATCAAATCATATAGTGGAAGAAGGAAATTTAAATGGTTTACCATAAAAAAGAGAATTAGGTGCATGTGTAGATGAAAGTACTGAACTAGTATAAATCCTGGTGCACTTGTTTGTTAGTAGTATCAACAAAATAAAAGTAAGTATTTAAGATTATCATTTCCGCAGGAACTGATGCAACTTCAAAAGCTGTTAAAATGTTATTATGATTTTAAGAAGGGTTTGTAAAGGTTTATTAGTTGTAAAAACTTAATAATGAAATAACTGTAAATGAGATTGATCTTTTGACAAATAAGAAAGTTTGTTAGGGTTAGATTTCATCGTCCTATTTTCATGTGTTATCATGATCAGTAATATGAATTTCTAATTAGCAATTAATATTATCACACATCGCTCTGCGTTCATTGTTCATTTCTAAATTAGCAACGTGAAATCAATTGTATTGCCTAATAGACGGTCTCTCAGCCTATTAACTAATAAGATATCATTAAGATCCAATAGTGTTTGTGGATGCTAAACCTAAATCTATCTCTAGTGTTTAGCATCTAGCAGATAAAAATCTTTGATTTAATAATGAAAAGTATTTCTCAATATCACTTCAAAACCATGAAAACATGTTCTAGTTAGACACTCCAAAACAAGCATTAAGAATGAAGATGATCATCAATATTAAAGCATAATTAGAATTACATAAAACATCATGATCAAGATGGATACGTGAATATTCAAACAACTACGCCTAACCCCAACAAAAGACAAATCATGCAATCTTACTTATAGTAGCTATATAATGATGATCTAGAAAAAAGAACTTGAATAACATTTCTATCAATTTATTAGACAGTGCTTCACCTTTAATCTTCTTCTCTCTTTCTCCCTTGTTGTATTAATGTATTTTTAATGAGAATAAAGCACAAGTTCCCTGCCAAGGTATCCTAAGTGAATGGTTGAAACTACTATTTATAGAGGTTTATAATAGCAGTCGAGAGAGATTGTCAGCTCATCCAAGTGTGCCTTGCTTTACTAAGCAAGGTCTTGTTTTTCACCTAGCGAGCCAGTTTTCCTTCATCTTGAAGTTACTTGACTTGTAACAAATCTTGGAAGCTATTTTGCTTCACTAAGAGAGATTTTCTTCTTCACTTAGTGAGAAACCTTTTGGTTCACTATGAAGTAATTTTGTCTAGAAGAAATGTTTGAATGCTTTTTCCCCTCCTTAGCTCGCCCAGCAAGCTAAATCCTTCGCCTTGCAAGGATATCTCTGCCTGGGTTTTCCTGTACCTAGTTGAGCGAGCTTTTTCTTGGCATGGCGAGGTACTGCCTTTTTGGCTATGCGAGCCCCTGTTTCTTCTAGCGAGGTCTCTACCACTTTGCTTGATAAAATTTGTGATTTCCTTGAAAAAATATATTTGAGCTTATGAAAAACACTGTTAAAAATCTCGCGCAAGTGTTTTATCGACTTTTCATGATAAATTGAGAGTGTTTCAGTTGATTACTAGTGATTTAAGCTAATAAGTGCTTATATAAAACTATGTAAATTTGACACTTATCAACACTCTTTCTCCCTTCATCTCTCTTTATATTTCTTGTTTAGTTTTGGTTGTTGTAGGTTTTCTTGCTGTGATTTGAATTTGTGTTTCTTTGATTTCTTGCTTTCATAAAGATTAACTGTATAAGCTTAAGTCGGACTAGATTGGGTTTTCCATAAAATCTTATTGTTAATAATACTGTCAAATTTTGATTAGAGATTGTTTGATATTGATTAATCAATAAATATATGTCATTTCTTATTTGATCTTATGAGAATTGTACCGAACTCTAGTGGATCGAAGAGTATCTTCCTGTTTCGATAGAGAATGTGTCGAAGACCTTCATTCTGTAGTCGAAGTGTGTTCTAGTATGTGGGTGTCGAAATGCTAAGGTTGTTAGTATTTCGAATTGGGCCTGTTTGTTATGTCTAATTGGTTAAGTTAACTTGTACCTTAAGTTAGCTTGTAATGAGTATTTGCGAAAAAGCCTATTAGTTTAGTATGTTATGTTTATTATAAATAGCATACTAGTCTCTCATCATTGCATACAACAAATCTTAATTTAGGGTGAGAGTGTAATTTGTTATTCATGTAACTTGTAATTTTGATTGAAAGAGAAAATAAAGAATAGCAGTTATAACCGATTCTTATTGTCCTTCTTGTTTTCCTATTGTGTTCTCTATTATACTCTGTTCTTGCCATAATTTTCACAACAGGTCTATTAAAGGTTAATTAGCATATTGCTTCTCTTTGATCCTATATCATTTAGTGTGTATATATTATTACCATCAAACAATTGAATTGTTTCATAAAAAGAATGTGATATTTTCAAGTAGCTAATTTGATCAATACTTTATCTATACTCTATCTGTTATGATCCCAAAATAATGAATCCTAACATTGTTTCATAAAAAGAATGTGATATTTTCAAGTAGCTAATTTGATCAATACTTTATCTATACTCTATCTTTATGATCCCAAAATAATGAATTCTAACATATTTGCAATGTGTTTCAACTTAAATATATAATTAGTTCCACTATAAA